>NC_057812.1:199811830-200175145 GCF_018294505.1 Triticum aestivum
TTAGTTTAATTTTAATTAACCTTGTTAGTTAACTGTGTCACTGACGTGTGGACCCCACACGTCAGGTTTGACCTGGACCGAGCCGTTGACCTGCTGACATCACTCTAAGGTCATGCTGACGCAATAATTCCTTTCTGGAATTTAAATAAATCTTAAATGATTTATTATTTTCAAAAATGCCCAAAACTTCAAAAAATCATAGAAATTCAACCGTAACTCCAAATGAAATAATTTATATATGAAAAATTATCAGAAAAATCCAATCTATCCATTTATGCTACTTTCATGCATGTTCAACCAACTTATACCCACTGTATAAGTGAAAACATGATAATGGCATTTTAACTGCTACATATGGAGTTTGCATATGAACCCTTGGTCCATATGGACTTCATTTAAATTGTTGCTAGATGCATTAGTGCAAAACACATTCATATTGCCATGTCATAGCATGCATCATATTGTTGCATATCGTCATGTGTTGATTGAGTTCTTTCTTAGTTGCCGGTGTTTGTCCCCTCTCGATAGACGTGGTTCCGACGATGAGTTCGATGACACCGATGGAGAACTATACTATCTTCGGAAGTGTCAGGCAAGAAAAACCCCCTTGTTCATTCTGATACAATCCCAATCTCTCGCTCCTGCTCTCTTTTACTACATTAGGACAACAATGTTTCAATTGTTACATGCTGCGGTAGCTGAACCCCTTATCCTCTGCATGACCTGTCATTGCCACAGTAAATAGATGAAACCCACTAGCATGAGTAGGAGTTCTTTGAGCCCTGATGTGCCTACTCATTCATGCTTGTTTGTCATGCCTGCTATTGCTTAGAGTTGAGTCAGGTCTGATTCATCGGGAATGAATTGGAACGTGATGAACATGTCCTACCGTTGAGAGCTAAGTGTGTGAACACGATTTGGTAAAGGTAGCGGTGAGAGGCCATGTAGGAGTACATGGTGGGTTGTCTCATTGCAGCGTCCTCAGGAACTGAGTTTTGTGTCTGTGATCCATGAACAGCTACTACCACTCATTGGGATCCTTAATTGACCCTCTCGGCTTCTTAATCACCCTAGTACTCTGTCCAGGAGTTGCAGCTAGTTTCTGGTGTTTGTAGGTTATGTGTTGGCGGCCGTGCGTAGCATTGACCCTAGGGGTGGGCTATGATGCGGTAGATACACCATGGCCGGGCATGCCGGGCGCCCGTTTGGTGTCTCGGAACCCTGTACACATCGTTCGGGGCTGTATGTGGAAACCTCGGCCGGACTCCCTGCGGATGGAACCTGGATAGGCGATAAACCTGGACTAGAGACTTGAGTGTTTAGGTAGGTCGTGGCCGACACCCTCGTTGGGCTTCCGCTTGAAGGTTGCCGAGTACATGTCATGTAAACGACGGTAAGTGGAGGGAGCGTGTGTGAAGAAGTACACCCCTGCAGGGTTATCATTATCTATTCAAATAGCCGGATTCCTCGGATATGGAAACTTGGACCCCTTGCATAGTTCATAGACAAGTGAAAATGGATACTCTAAAACTCGCAAGATAAGTGTGAGTGCTATGGATGGCCTTCTCGTAGGGAGACAGGAGCGGATCCATAGTGGTGTATTGAATGGTGAATATGTGGACTCGTGTGCGCCACCTCAAAAGAGTTGCTTGCAGTCGTAGTTCAGGTTAGCCACTAAGTCAAAGCCGGCTTGCTGCAGTTAAACTCCAGCACCCCCTTGTGGATACCGATGCATATGTAGCTAGTTCTGATGTAAGTCTTGCTAAGTACCTTTGTACTCACGTTTGCTTAATTTATTTTTTTGCAGAGAGATTTCAGTCTCGCTAGTAGTTCCACGTGGACTTCGATGTTTAGCTTGATACCTCAGCTACGATCTTGTGCCCTCGGCAGGATCTGGTAGTTACTCAGGCTTCTTAGCCTTTTTCATTTGTAGATGTCTGTACGCAGACATGTTAAGCTTCCGCATGTGCTTTGATTTGTATGCTATGATTGTTGGGTCATGAGACTCATGTTTGTAATTTCTCGCTCCTCGGAGCCTAATGAATAAATACTTGAGTCGTAGAGTTATGTTGTGATGCCATGTTGTATTTACACATATCGAGTATATTGTGTGTATGATTGAAATGCTTGGTATGTGTGGGATCCGACAATCTAGTTGTTTATCCTTGACAGCCTCTCTTATGGGGAAATGTAGTCTAGTGCTTCCATGAGCCATAGTAGTCCGCTATAGCCCGGTTCACCGGAGTCCTGCTAGCCCAGCACTATTACTCAGTACAGTTGACTGGCCGGCATGTGTTTCACTTCGTTCATGTGTCTGTCCCTTCGGGAAAATGTCACGCGGTGACATCCGGAGTCCTGCCTAGCCTGCTACAGCCCGGATTCACACGTTGCTGACCGACATGCTCGATGTGATTCATGTATGCCTGTCCCCATAGGTTGGTGCCGCTTTGGGTTCACGACTAGCCATGTCGGCCCGGGTTCTCTATCATATGGATGCTAGCGACATTATCATATACGTGAGCCAAAAGGCGCAAACCGTCCCGGGCCAGGTAAGGTGGCACCCGTGGGAATACCGTGCATGAGGCCGCAAAGTGATATGAATTGTTACATGCTAGATCGGTGTGACTTTGGAATCGGGGTCCTGACAGCGTTGGTATCAGAGCCCGACTGCCTGTAGGATTACCAAGCCAAACTGGTCGAAGTTGTGTCTAGAAATGCTTTAGTTATGTAGGGGAATTGATTGTGGAAGGGAACGCAAGGCTCTTTTACTCCTTATACCTTATGCCTTCTGATCTGAGTCACCCTCTTCTTTTCTGCGGGGGTTAAGAACTAGGCTTCTCCTATATCTCTCAGGATGACGTGTTACTAAACCGTAGTTGCCTAGGATTGTTGAGTTCAAGCCTCAGTTCAGTTCTTACTACTTCCATATGTCATAGCTGGCCTCAAAACTTTGATATGATGTTGTTGAGTGGTTATGCCACCATTTTGCAGGATGTCTCAAATATTTTTGAGCATTTACATCCGTTATGTTGTTCGAGTCATCCCAGGTTTCTAGATAATCTGATGCATTTGCAATCCTTTCTTTCTGTTCCCGATGTCCTTTATGGTCAGAATAAGCACACTAACCCGCGCGTTGAGGTAATTTATTGTCTCGACATATATGTTGGAGCTATTATTATGACCGTAGGTGTTTTAGGGAGTCACCTAGTAATCTAGCAATGCTTTGTATTCCCAGTGTGATGATTCTGGCCATCATTCTCGAAAGCATCCCGCGATGCCATTTAGTTAGTAGGTATTCTATTCCTGGGTTTGAACCCGAGATTCACTCTAGTCACCTCCTATTGATAGTGTTTGCTCGTTCCTTTAGGATATTAGTAACCTTGCGACAGTCCTCGAGGTCCGTGGTATTTCCTTCTTCCAAATACCATGAACCATTAAGGCAGAAGTTCTTTGAACTAAAATATCACAATCAGAGTACTCTTGAGGAGTTCTCCATTCATAATTGTGATTCTGCCAGATCTACCTTTCTGCATGGGTTATCTGGAAGAAACCTGTTGAACTTGGTTCGACATATTAATCTATGCATCCACAACTCTGAAAGATGTATGTCCTCTTGAGTTGTCCCTCTTCATTTATATTCTGACCATCGTCTATCAATTGATAGTCAGGAGTAATTGTGCATCTGTGTTATCGATGTTTATTATTCTCGTGGTCCGTTAAGCCATTCTATTTCAGAATGATTAGGAGAAACAAACTCCAGTACCTCATCCATATCCAGGATTGGGTCAAAGTAGTTGTGTTTTGCAGATCAAATGCCAATCCAGCTTTTGCTCTGTTCTACCCTGGAGTATTACCCCCTTTATGTCAGGATTGTCATGAGAATTGCACCCTCTCTCATGAATTCTTGACGCAGTGATACTTCTTACCATCATTTTTATTCCTCGGTCCTGTGTTGTCGCAACCGGAATGTCGGCGAGTGAACCATGATGTGTGAAATCAATACTCCTAGCAACTAGTTGCTAGGTAGCGAATGGACAATAATTTCTTTCTTAGCATGTTGGTTATTGAATCATCATCCTAAGATTGATCGTGCTACCTAGTCCATTTTTCCTGGAGCACTCTTCGATCAATGAGTTAGGATTGTGTCAGTCCCTCGATCTCTTGATCATATCATCTTGCTCTGAAAAGCAAGATTGTTCCCGAGCTTAGAAACATATCGGTGGTTCGTGGTTTTCTGAATATTTCCTCGGAAGTATCACCAGGTTGCCCCCTGACTGTTATGTTGAGCTCGTGATCAAGTTGGTTTCTTGTAAACCACCCCTTCTCCAAGAATCTGTGTTGGATACCCTGAGCTAGTTGGTTAAGCTGAACAACAACATGGAGAGTTGGAAGATGAAAGCTTTTCCAGCTCAGTTCATTCCAAAGGGATATCCTTGTGTGTGTGTTGAAGAAAGATGATATTTTCATCGATTGTTCCTCGGGATCGGTTGTTGAATCTATCGTCTTGTCCAAACCTTGATTTGAGTGTGGGCTATCGTCAAGTCAAATGAGAACCAACGATGTTCATAATGTTGTCTTACTCGTGGTTGTTTCCTCGAGCATACACCGTTATATCTTTTGGGTCTGACCAATGCTATCACCTTGTTCACATAATTATGGAATTCCATCTTCACGGAAATCTGGATGACTTGTTGTTGAGCCCATCGACAATATTTTCATCTTATCCATGATTCATGTTGAACATTAAGCTAGTGTTGGAAACTTTGAAAGCATTTCTTCATGCTAGCTCATGAAGCATATGTTTGGTATAAGAAGTGACTTCCTCTAGTTCATGTGCATTTGAAGCAAGTTGCCGCCATGAATTTGGGAAAGTTTGTTTCGCTTCCTCTGGAATCATCCCAAGTCAATCATGCATACGTGCGAAGTATTCTGTGGTCTGGAGACTTGCAACCTTCATCCTATATGAATCCCTAGCACACCAAGCCACTGATTGATTTGTTCAAGGAGAAGAAGTTTCTTCTTAAGAGCTAGACTTATGCAAGGACTTCGATATCCTCGATGATGGTTCCCCATTTGGACTCGGTAGTGTTTTATTATAAGACTACTATGTGGTCATGCTTGTCTGGGACAGCGTGTTCACATGTTTGTAGCAAAACCAGCTCATGTTTTGGAGCTTACTATCGTAGTTCATTTTCTGAGAATCTCGCAACGTCATCTCGTCGGTTTGTGTTGCAAACTTTCTTTTCCAGACATGCTGTCTGAAATATCCTATTACCAACCAGATCTGAATCTCAGGCAGATATGATGGTTGGAAATTTTCCAGGATCTATGATGTAGGTCCCGACAGGGTTGATGTTCTAGCCGACACACCTAGCTGGAAGATCTGTCATTATAGTATCTTGCCCATTTTTCCATGAGGATTTCGTGTGGCTTATTATAGAAGTTGTTCCTTAGGAATCCTTGTGCTCTCAGTTTCTTCGATGATTCTATAACCATTGAAACATTGGAAACACTCTCGACTGTTGAGTTTTGCCCCAGTTACCAGAATCATTCCCAGCATTTGCATTTTGTTCCCAGCTTGTACCTCAGTAGTAGTTGTCCAGGATCATCTTTAAAGGTGGACTTACCATGGGTCCCATCCATTTCCGGTGATCAGCAAAAGTCATCCATTGCGTTGTCTTCAACAAGGTAGTCCACATCATCTATTCTAGTCAGGGTATGCCATTTCTTCGAGCTCTTTCAAACGATCAATTGTAAATTGCCTTAAGCTGGTATGCAGAGTTTCAATGATCTATGGATCAAAAGTAATTCTTTTTGCCACTTAAGGGAACAATCCAACGAGTCACCTTTCCCAAGGTGCCCCGTTACATGACAATGGCAATTATTTCCTCGCCACCTTGACACCATCCACCATCTTTCTAAGCGTGGAATTGTTGCCCACCAAATCAAACCACGTCGTTTGTTCTTCCATCCCTCTCGATGTGTTTGGTGTCTCAACTCGAGATGTTTCAACATGTCATTCCGTGAGTTGGTCTTGTGATCATTAGGATGATCCATCCATGTAGACATGTCTCGCTCTGTTGACCACATGTTGGATGAAGATCTTGAAAGCAAAGATGTCAAGATCAATTTGAAGCAATGAATCAACATCTTCGATAAGCACAGTTGGATCGTGAAGATCATGTTAGCTTTGTGTCCCCTCTGTCTTCTTACCGCGCGTCTTGAATCTCGGGACGAGATTCTTGTTTAGTGGGGGTGAGTTGTCACAGCCCTAGAGTTTGCTTGTAACTAGTGGCATTGCATCCATACATCATGTTTAAATTTCTTGAAACTTGAAATGGGGATTGTTGAAACCCTAGCACCAAATGAATTTAACTAGGCTCAGTAAAAATATTCTCAGAGATCCCAAAATATTCTTGAAAATGTTCATGATTTTTGATAAAGGTGAAAACCTCTACCAAAAATGATGAATATATATTTCCAGGACATTCTGGATCTTTGAATTAACTCATATCGTATTTGAATTGGAGCATTTAAATCCTATAAATAATTTTAAATGCTCTAATAACTCTGAAACTAGTTTTGGGTTGTTGGAAATAATCCAAACACTACCCACAATTATTTTCAGGATTTTACAAAGTGGATTAGTATTTTTACTCATTCAAAACAGAATAAAAGAAATACAAAACTGAAATAAAAAAAGAGAAGAGGGTCGAGTTACCTGCCGCTCACCTCCCTGGCCTAGCCCAGCATGGTAGAGGCCCAGCCCACAGGGGCATGAGCATCTTCTACCTCTGCCAGTAGGTAGAGGCGAACCAGCGCACGACGCCGGCTGCGCCAGCTCTTGCTTCACGCTGGCGAGCTCTCCTCCCCCCACGCCCTCGAGACGTGACGCAGCTCCCTGGCCCACTCCCTCACTCTCCCCATGCTCATCCCCTTCTCTGGCTCCTTCCCCCTCTCTTCCCCGAGCGCCCGCCGTCGCCACCGCTTGCCAAAGCCGTGCCCGCGGAGCTCCCCTCGCCGCGCCGACCCGCCCAGGAGAACCACAGGGTGGTCTTCATCATCTACGAGGAGCCACACGACGCCGGACGCCCCGCATCACCGGCTACCTCGTCTTCTTCCTCCTCTGCTGCCGAAGATCGCCGGCGACCTCCCGTCATCCTCCCGAGCTCGCCGATGCCCCCGTTGCAACCGTTGTGAGCTCCTGCCCATAACCCCCCTCCTCCCCGCATCGGTTGCACCGTGTAGCCACCATTTCCACCGGAGCCGAGAGCACCTCACCGCCGGCCATGACGCCGTCGTGGCTACGGCCGTGCAAGCACACGTTCGAGCTCACCACTACAATCAGTGCAGCCCCACAATTCAAACGCACGCACCCTTGGCTCCCCTGCCATGCCCTACCGCGTCCATTCCGAGTTCACCCGAGCGCTGGCCGCCGCCACGAGCTCGAGTCCGGCGAGCTTGCTCCACCCCTGCCCCTCCCGCTCGCACAGTTCAACGTGGACGAGTCTCTTCATTCCGTAGATGGCCTTGTCCGTCGTTTTGGACGCCGAAGGATGAATCCCGAACGCATCTGCCGTCTCTGGCCTCGCCGGCGGCGAGCCGCGGGTCAACTCCGGCGTGTTTTGACCCCGGTTGGCTGGGTTGACTTCCCCCCTGACTCACTAACGCGTGGGCCAGGCCCCTGCTTAATTAATCAATAGATTAATTAGCGTTAATTAACTTAGTTAGATAGGTTAGTCTCTGACATGTGGGCCCAGGCCTTAACTAAACTAGATTAGGTTTAGTTTAATTTTAATTAACCTTGTTAGTTAACTGTGTCACTGACGTGTGGACCCCACTCGTCAGGTTTGACCTGGACCGAGCCGTTGACCTGCTGACATCACTGTGAGGTCATGCTGACGCAATAATTCCTTTCTGGAATTTAAATAAATCTTAAATGATTTATTATTTTCAGAAATGCCCACAACTTCAAAAAATCATAGAAATTCAACCGTAACTCCAAATGAAATAATTTATATATGAAAAATTATCAGAAAAATCCAATCTATCCATTTATGATACTTTCATGCATGTTCAACCAACTTATACCCACTGTATAAGTGAAAACATGATAATGGCATTTTAACTGCTAAATATGGAGTTTGCATATGAACCCTTGGTCCATATGGACTTCATTTAAATTGTTGCTAGATGCATTAGTGCAAAACAAATTCATATTGCCATGTCATAGCATGCATCATATTGTTGCATATCGTCATGTGTTGATTGAGTTCTTTCTCAGTTGCCGGTGTTTGTCCCCTCTCGATAGACGTGGTTCCGACGATGAGTTCGATGACACCAATGGAGAACTATACTATCTTCGGAAGTGTCAGGCAAGCAAAACCCCCTTGTTCATTCTGATACAATCCCAATCTCTCGCTCCTGCTCTCTTTTACTGCATTAGGACAACAACGTTTCAACTGTTACATGCTGCGGTAGCTGAACCCCTTATCCTCTGCATGACCTGTCATTGCCACAGTAAATAGATGAAACCCACTAGCATGAGTAGGAGTTGTTTGAGCCCTGATGTGCCTACTCATTCATGCTTGTTTGTCATGCCTGCTATTGCTTAGAGTTGAGTCAGGTCTAATTCATCGGGAATGAATTGGAACATGATGAACATGTCCTACCGTTGAGAGCTAAGTGTGTGAACATGATTTGGTAAAGGTAGCGGTGAGAGGCCATGTAGGAGTACATGGTGGGTTTTCTCATTGCAGCCGTCCTCAGGAACTGAGTTTTGTGTCTGTGATCCATGAACAGCTACTACCACTCATTGGGATCCTTAATTGACCCTCTTGGCTTCTTAATCACCCTAGTACTCTGTCCAGGAGTTGCAACTAGTTTCTGGTGTTTGTAGGTTATGTGTTGGCGGCCGTGCGTAGCGCTGACCCTAGGGGTGGGCTGTGATGCGGTAGATACACCAAGGTCGGGCATGCCGGGCGCCCGTTTGGTGTCTCGGAACCCTGTACACATCGTTTGGGGCCGTATGTGGAAACCTCGGCCGGACTCCCTGCGGATGGAACCTAGATAGGCGATAAACCTGGACTAGAGACTTGAGTGTTTAGTTAGGCCGTGGCCGACACCCTCGTTGGGCTTCTGCTTGAAGGTTGCCGAGTACATGTCATGTAAACGACGGTAAGTGGTGGGAGCGTGTGTGAAGAAGTACACCCCTGCAGGGTTATCATTATCTATTTGAATAGCTGGATTCCTCGGATATGGAAACTTGGACCCCTTGCATAGTTCATAGACAAGTGAAAGTGGATACTCTAAAACTCGCAAGATAAGTGTGAGTGCTATGGATGGCCTTCTCGTAGGGAGATGAGAGCGGATCCATAGTGGTGTATTGAATGGTGAATATGTGGACTCGTGTGCGCCACCTCAAAAGAGTTGCTTGCTGAGGGAGTCCTGGATTAGGGGGTGTTCGGGTAGCCGGACTATACCTTCAGCCAGACTCCTGGACTATGAAGATACAAGATTGAAGACTTCGTCCCGTGTCCGGATGGGACTTTCCTTGGCGTGGAAGGCAAGCTTGGCGATGCGGATATTCGAGATCTCCTACCATTGTAACCGACTTTATGTAACCCTAACCCTATCCGATGTCTATATAAACCGGAGGGTTGTAGTCCGTAGGCAATCAACTCCATACACAACAATCATACCATAGGCTAGCTTCTAGGGTTTAGCCTCCTTGATCTCGTGGTAGATCTACTCTTGTACTACCCATATCATCAATATTAATCAAGCAGGAGTAGGGTATTACCTCCATCAAGAGGGCCCGAACCTGGGTAAAACAAAGTGTTCCCTGCCTCCTATTACCATCTGGCCTAGACGCACAGTTCGGGACCCCCTACCCGAGATCCGCTGGTTTTGACACCGACATTGGTGCTTTCATTGAGAGTTCCTCTGTGTCGTTGCCTTTAGGCCCGATGGCTCCTTTGATCATCAATAACGATATGGTCCAGGGTGAGATTTTCCTCCCCGGACAGATCTTCGTCTTCGGTGGCTTCGCTCTGTGGGCCAATTCGCTCGGCCACCTGGAGCAGATCGAAAGCTACACCCCTGGCCATCAGGTCAGGTTTGGAAGCCTAAACTACACGGCTGACATCCACGGGGACTTGATCTTCGACGGATTTGAGCCACAACCAAGAGCGCCGCACTGTCTCGATGGGCATGATATAGCTCTGCCACCGAATAGTGCCTGGAAGGCCGCATAAGCATCGGTTCCGACCCCTAACTCAGAGCCTGTTGCGCCAATCGAGGATGAGCGGTTGGACGCCACCTCGAGGGCTGCGATCCCAAAAGCAATCGAGCCAAACACTAGCCCCGCACTCTGCACTACCCGTGACTCCGAGGATCCGGACTCCTCCCCGGACTCCGACCGCCCCCCGCACCCCTGCCAATCGAATCCGATTGGGCGCCGATAATGGAGTTCACCACCGCAGATATCTTTCAGCATTCGCCTTTTAGCGACATCCTGAATTCTCTTAAGTCTCTCTCTTTACCAGGAGAGCCCTGGCCGGACTACGGTCAACGAGGGTGGAATATGGATGATGAGGAAATTCAAAGCCCACCCACCACCCACTTTGTAGCCACTGTCGACGATCTAACCGACATGCTTGACTTCAGCTCCGAAGACATCGACGGCATGGACGACGATGTAGGAGACGAACAGGAACCAGCACCTATAGGGCGCTGGAAGGCCACCTCGTCATATGACATATATATGGTGGACACTCCAAAAGATGGAGATGGCGATGGAACAGTGGGGGATGGCGCCCCCAAGAAACAGCCGAGGCGCCGGCGTCAGCGGCGCCGCTCTAAATACTGCCAAAGCAAAAACGGTGATTCCGGTACGGGAATAATACTACCCCGGATAACGCCGAAGAACACCCACCTCAGCAAGACTCAGCACAGGAAGATGGAGAAGCCAGCTCTCATGAGAGAGCGGCAGACCGAGAGGTCGAGGATGATAACTATATGCCTCCTTCCGAAGACAAGGCAAGCCTCGATGACGATGAATTCGTCATACCATCAGACCCCGCCGAACAAGAGCATTTTAAACGCAGGCTTTTAGCCACGGCAAGCAGCCTCAAGAAAAAGCAGCAATAGCTTAAAGCTGCCCAAGATTTGCTAGCTGACAGATGGACTGAAGTCCTTGCGGCCGAAGAGTATGAACTCGAACGCCCCTCCAAGAGTTACCCGAAGCGCAGGCCGCTACCCCGATCAGAGGAGGAAGCACCTACATCACCAGCGCCATGACATGGCAGACCGGCCACCTCGCGGCCGCGACAGAGAGGCCTCTCGGCCCTCCACCCAAGCCATGCCCCGACGCCGCTCAACTAAGGCACGGGAAAATGCGCCCGACCTGTGAGACATACTGGAGGATAAGGCAAGACAAACAAGATTGATCTACGGATCGCGCAGGCGCCCTACAGCATGTGATAATGATCTTCACGCCGGATACAACAAATCCGGCCGGGCCGAACACAACAGACATAGCTCTTCCGAGCTGCGTCGTGATATAGCCCAGTACAGAGGCGCCGCACACTCGCTATGCTTCACGAATGAAGTAATGGATCATAAAATCCCAGAGGGTTTCAAACCCGTAAACATCGAATCATACGATGGCACAACAGACCCGGCGGTATGGATCGAGGATTATCTCCTTCACATCCACATGGCACGCGGCGATGATCTACACGCCATCAAATACCTCCCGCTCAAACTTAAAGAACCGGCCCGACATTGGCTTAACAACTTGCCAGCAGACTCAATCGGTTCTTGGGAGGACCTGGAAGCCGCATTCCTCGACAACTTCTAGGGCACTTACGTGCGACCGCCGGATGCCGACGACTTAAGCCACATAATTCAGCAGCCAGAAGAATCGGCCAGACAATTCTGGACACGGTTCCTAACAAAGAAAAACCAGATAGTCGACTGTCCGGACGCAGAGGCCCTAGTAGCCTTCAAGCATAACATCCGCGACGAGTGGCTTGCCCGGCACCTGGGACAGGAAAAGCAGAAATCCATGGCAGCCCTCACGACACTCATGACCCGCTTTTGCGCGGGAGAAGACAGCTGGCTAGCTCGCAATAACAACTTATCAAAGAACCCTGGTAATTCGGATACCAAGGACAAAAGTGGCAGGACACGTCGAAATAAGCAAAAACGCCGCGTTAACAGCGACAACAATGAAGACACGGCAGTCAATGCCGGATTCAAAGGCTATAAATCCGGTCAGCGGA
This sequence comes from Triticum aestivum, assembly GCF_018294505.1. Lineage (NCBI taxonomy): Eukaryota > Viridiplantae > Streptophyta > Magnoliopsida > Poales > Poaceae > Triticum > Triticum aestivum. Next base: position 199,824,118 of record NC_057812.1, read on the forward strand.
AAAAGCCATTCAAAAAGAATACTCAGGGCCCGTCCAGTTTGGACCGAATACTCGATCGCTTGTGCCAGATACATGGCACCCCCGAAAGGCCAGCCAATCACACTAACAGGGATTGTTGGGTGTTCAAGCAGGCAGGCAAGTTAAGGGCCGAAAACAGAGACAAGGGGCTGCACAGCGACGACGAGGAGCCCAAGCCGCCGAACAACAATGGACAGAAGGGCTTTCCCCCACAAGTGCGGACGGTGAACATGATATATGCAACCCACATTCCCAAGCGGGAGCGGAAGCGTGCGCTACGGGACGTATACGCGATAGAGCCAGTCGCCCCAAAGTTCAACCCATGGTCCTCCTGCCCGATCACTTTTGATCGAAGGGACCATCCCACTAGCATCCGTCATGGTGGCTTCGCCGCATTGGTTCTCGACCCAATCATCGACGGATTTCATCTCACAAGAGTCCTCATGGACGGTGGCAGTAGCCTGAACCTGCTTTATCAGGATACAGTGCGGAAAATGGGCATAGATCCCTCAAGGATTAAGCCCACAAGAACGACCTTTAAAGGTGTTATACCAGGTGTAGAAGCCAATTGTACAGGCTCAGTGACACTTGATGTGGTCTTCGGATCCCCGGACAATTTCCGAAGCGAAGAGTTAATCTTCGATATAGTCCCATTTCGCAGTGGCTATCATGCCCTGCTCGGACGAACCGCATTCACAAAGTTTAATGCGGTGCTGCACTACGCATATCTCAAGCTCAAGATGCCAGGCCCTCGAGGAGTAATTACGGTCAACGGAAACACCGAACGCTCCCTCCGTACGGAGGAGCATACGGCGGCTCTCGCAGCGGAGGTACATAGTAGCTTTCTCAGGCAATTCTCCAGTCCGGCCATTAAAAAGTCAGACACTGCCAAGCGCGCCTGGAGTAACCCACAGCAGAACAGACTGGCACACCCAGAGCAAGCGTAGCAATGCGGCCCCAACCCCAGCTTTCGCGACATAGCAAAACCAGTACCTCGCGTACATAACTACGCCCTTGAAATACCATGGGCATAGGGGAAGGGGCACAATAACGGCACGCCCAAAACACGGCTTAAAACGTACTAGGGGCTGCCGGATTCTTTTTTTTCATTTTTCTTACTTCCAGGACTCCATACTTCGGACGACCTGTTCGGCAATTCGATTGCCGCACAAACGATGCAAGATCCAGGGAGGCAGACAAGCCATGTCGCATTATGGAACTCCCAGGTGGTCTTTGTTACGAGCGGTATACCTGTTTTAAATACAATTCTGCGGCCTGCCCCTGGTCAGGACATACTGAATAGTCCAAATATCTTTTTTGCTTATCGCACTCCTTGTATTGTTCGGCTTTGATAAATAGCCTCTCTATAAACAATGCATAGCTTTTGTCTATTTTCTACATTACTCTCTTTTATATATGTTCATTAAAGACATGTTGCACCCGTACACTGTGGTACGGCAAGTACACCAGGGGCTTCAGTACCCTTTGATATGGTGTGAGAAGCCCGTACACTTTCACAAGTGCGGCACCCCGAACTTATAGCACTATATGCATCGGCTCCGAATCATGATTTGGGTCAATAGTTGGGTTTTCCCGGCTCCTATGTTTTGGTGCCTTACGTTCCGCTCCATCGGCTAAGGTAGCACTAGGAGAACCACTGCGATTGTGCCCCGGTTGAGCTGGGTTAAGCACCTCAGTGGAGAAAGCTAAAACTGACTGTCATGATGAGGCGAGAGACCGGTCGCTGTTCGAGAGGTTTTTCGAGTCCCTAAAGACTTATGCTGCTTCGAGCGAGGAGCCGGATTTGTCCGGCCAAGGCGTGGATAGCGCCCCGAACTCGGTCTTCCGAACTAGGGGCTTCGTCGAAATTTAAAATTATAAAGTTGTATGGCTAAGTGAGAGTGTTCAAGCATTATAGTCCGATTGCCTGGTTCGTTGTGCTGAGCGCCTCCCTCGAAGGACCCAACCATGGGAAAAAGAGCGCTTAGGTTTATCACCAAACACCCCAGCACTAGTGGCATGGGGGCAGAAGCCGACGACTGGCCATCTCTTAATTTTTGATAAACAGCCGCACAGAAAATAATATTTTAAATTCAATAAGCATTGCTTAGCGCATATGAACAAGTTTTCAGCGCACAGGATAAAAACGAGTGAGTTTATTCAAAAATTACATCCTTGGTACATTCATCCGCCACAGGGCGGGCACCTGCAAGAACATCCTTGTAATAGTTCCCGGGCTTGCGATGCTCCTTCCCCGGCGGAGGCCCGTCCCTCACAAGCTTTTCACCATCTAGCTTACCCCAGTGCACCTTTGCACGGGCAAGGGCCCTACGGGCACCTTTGATGTAGACGGAGCGCTTGATGACCTCGAGCCTTGGACAGGCCTCCACCAGCCGCCGCACCAGCCCGAAGTAGCTCCCAGGCAGGGCCTCTCCGGGCCACAGCCGAACTATGAAGCCTTTCATGGCCTGTTCGGCCACCTTGTGGAGCTCGACCAGCTGTTTCAGCTGGTCGCTCAAGGGCACAGGGTGTCCGGCCTCAGCATACTGAGACCAGAACACCTTCTCCGTCGAGCTACCCTCTTCAGCTCGGTAGAATGCGGCAGCGTTGGATACGCTGCGGGGAAGATCTGCGAATGCCCCTGGAGAACTCCGGATTCGGGTAAGTAACAGGTAGTTTACTTTTATATTTCTTCTTTGCATAAAGAATGCCTTACCCGCTGCTATCTTCTTCATCTCCTCCAACTCTTGGAGGGCCTTTTGGGCTTCGGCCTTGGCAGACTTGGCAGTCTCAAGGGCCGCCGCGAGCTCGGACGCTTGGGTCTTTGACTCAAGCTCCAAACCCTCATGTTTTTTCATGAGAGCCTGAAGCTCTTGCTGCACCTCCCCGACCTGAGCCCCAAGTTTCTCTCGCTCGGTGCGCTCCATGACCGTTTTCTTTTCGGCCTCAGACAGCGCCTGCTTGAGGGTCGCCACCTCAGTCGTGGCCCCTATAATAAGCCGTGCAATCCTGTTATTTTTTGCAATCACGCCTCTCTATAGGCACTTTTCCTGTAAGGTATTTCTTACCCTTTTCTCCTCGAGCTGCCGCTTGGCAAGGCCGAGCTCTTGCTCGGTCCGCTCGAGGTCCTGCTTCAGGACACCCACCTCCGTAGTCAGTGCGGCGGTGGATAGCAGCGAAGCCTGCATACGCATATTGACTCTTTTTTGTTAGACTCCTGCAAAATTTAATAGATCCTCTATTCGGCTTTTCTTTCCGAACGCCAAACAGAGCATCAGGGGCTACTGTCTATGCGGTATTATTTATATATATTTTTACTTACCTCGATGCCTGTTAGGAGGCTAGCGCAAGCTTCACTCAGTCCGCTCTTGGCGGACTGAACCTTCTGGATCACCATACTCATAACAGTACGGTGCTCCTCGTCGATGGAGGCGCCGTCAAGCACCTCCAGATTGTCCGGCACCTCCGGTTGGACGGAGGCCGCGGGCTCAGAAGGCTTGCTCCTCTTGGAAGGAGTTCGCCTACCGCGGTCCGGAACTGTTGAAGATTCCGGCGCGGTGTCCGGCACAAAGCCGGACTTGGAGCCCTGGGGGGTCTTGTCCCCTTTACTCCTGGAGTCCGAGAGGTCGCCTCGCGGCTCCTCCAGGACCACCACCTCCTGCCCCGGAGCTTGTTGTGACGCCACTTCGGCGTCATCCGCAGTGCGGGGGGTGACAGCGGGCGGAACTGAGTTCACGTCCGATGAATCCAGGGAGCCGCTCGACGACTCGTTGAGTTCGGCCCGGGTCGGGCTGCATGATTATATTCGACATTAGGGAAAGCTGTGCAACAAAAGGAATATTATGAGTTACTCTGGTATCCGAACACTTACGATTTCGCCGGACGCCTGGTCCTGTCCGGCCACTCCTCTTCGTCCTTGTTGGCATCAGGGGCGTAGTTCGGTGGAGGGGTTTTCCTCTTCTTGGACCCTTCGGCCCCCCTACTGGGGCGGCCTTCCTCTTCTTGCCTCCCCCTGCTGGAGGGGGAGAGGTTTCTTCTTCCTCTTGTCTCCACGGGAGGAGTGCGTCTCGGACTCATCGGACGACGAGTCCGACACCACCATATGCCGGGAACTCTTTCGAGTCCCTGTGGCCTTCTTCTTGGCCTTATTCTCCGGCACCACATAAGGTGCCGGAACCAGCAGCTTCGCTAGTAGAGCGGGGGCTGGGTCTTCGGGCAAGGGAGCCGGACAGTTAATCGATCTGGACTTCGCCCGCCAAGCCTGTCAAAGGTGAGGGAGTTTAGATCCCGCATAGAGTCAAACTATGAAAAAAACTTAGCATCCTGTAAAAGGTGAAAATGGCTTACCTCGCTAGCGTGACGCTGCGAGCTGTATCCGCGGTCCTCGGAAGCGGATGTGGGAGCCTCGGCGCCTTTGGTTAGCACCCTCCAGACGTCTTCATACGTCGTGTCGAAGAGCCTGTTAAGGGTTCGGTGCTGCGCCGGGTCGAACTCCCACAGATTAAAGTCCCGTTATTGACACGGGAGGATCCGGCGGACGAGCATAACCTGGACTACATCGACGAGCTTGATCGGCTTGCTCACCAGGGACTGGATGCATGTCTGCAGTCCGGTCAGCTCTTTTTCGTCGCCCCACGACAGGCCCATCTCTTTCCAGGACATAAGCCGCGTGGGGGGTCCGGATCAGAACTCGGGGGCTGCGATCCATTTCGGATCGCACGGCCCGGTGATGTAAAACCACCACGATTGCCACCCCTTCAGGGTCTCCATGAAGGAGCCCTCGAGCCATAGGACGTTGGCCATCTTGCCCACCATTGCGCCTCCGCACTCCGCCTGGCTGCTGCGCACCACCTTGGGCTTGACGTTGAAGGTATTGAGCCAGAGGCCGAAATGGGGGCGGATGCAGAGGAAAGCCTCGCACACGATGATAAACGCCGAGATGTTGAGGACGAAGTTCGGGGCTAGATCGTGGAAATCCAGGCCATAGTAAAACATGAGCCCCCGGACAAATGGGTGGAGTGGAAAACCCAGTCCGTGGAGAAAGTGGGGAAGGAATACTACCCTCTCATGGGGCCTTGGGGTGGGGAGAATCTGCCCCTCCTCGGGAAGCCGGTGCGCGATGTCTTTGGAAAAGTATCCGGCATTCCTTAGCCTTTTGACATGGCCCTCCGTGACGGAGGAGACCATCCACTTGCCTCCCGCTCCGGACATTGCTGGAGAAGGTTGAGGTGAGAAGTGCGGGCTTGGGCGCTGGAGCTCGAGTGCGCAGGAGATGGATAGGCAAAGGAGGAAGAAGGCATAGGTAAAACGGTGGATCCTTATCCCCTTATATGGGTGGATGCGGTTGTGCGTCCCCACCAGCCTAGTAAAACTCGCTTGCCTCCCAAGCGCCGTGATAAATGGCGCGGTTAGGGTTACCCACGTCTGTATTGATGAGAATCCCGCAAGGGGGGTACACGATCTCTGCTTTGACAAGACGTGCCAAGGAAACCGCCTCACAAAACATGCTGAGGTGGAAAAGTAAAAACGATTCGAGTAAAGGACTTGGCCGTAGTGTGATGATGCACTGCGGAATACGTCGGCAGATTTGATTTGTGTCAATATTATTCTCTCTATGGCAATATGTGGAAACTTATTTTGCAGAGCCGGACACTACTATTGGTGTTTACAATCTTCTATGAAGGACTTGGAGGAGGAACCCGCCTTGCAATGCCGAAGACAATTTGCGCGCCGGACTCGTCCTCATTGAAGCCTGGTTCAGGGGCTACTGAGGGAGTCCTGGATTAGGGGGTGTTCGGGTAGCCGGACTATACCTTCAGCCGGACTCCTGGACTATGAAGATACAAGATTGAAGACTTCGTCCCGTGTCCGGATGGGACATTCCTTGGCGTGGAAGGCAAGCTTGGCGATGCGGATATTCGAGATCTCCTACCATTGTAACCGACTTTATGTAACCCTAACCCTATCCGGTGTCTATATAAACCGGAGGGTTGTAGTCCGTAGGCAATCAACTCCATACACAATAATCATACCATAGGCTAGCTTCTAGGGTTTAGCCTCCTTGATCTCGTGGTAGATCTACTCTTGTACTACCCATATCATCAATATTAATCAAGAAGGAGTAGGGTATTACCTCCATCAAGAGGACCGAACCTGGGTAAAACAAAGTGTTCCCTGCCTCCTGTTACCATCCGGCCTAGACGCATAGTTCGGGACCCCCTACCCGAGATCCGCCGGTTTTGACACCGACACTTGCAGTCGTAGTTCAGGTTAGCCACTAAGTCAAAGCTGGCTTGCTGCAGTTAAACTCCACCACCCCCCTTGTGGATACCGATGCATATGTAGCTAGTTCTGATGTAAGTCTTGTTGAGTACCTTTGTACTCACGTTTGCTTAATTTGTTTTTTTGCAGAGAGATTTTAGTCTCGCTAGTAGTTCCACGTGGACTTCGACGTTTAGCTTGATACCTCAGCTACGATCTTGTGCCCTCGGCAGGATCTGGTAGTTGCTCAGGCTTCTTAGCCTTTTTCATTTGTAGATGTCTGTACGCAGACATGTTAAGCTTCCGCATGTGCTTTGATTTGTATGTTATGATTGTTGGGTCATGAGACTCATGTTTGTAATTTCTCGCTCCTCGGAGCCTAATGAATAAATACTTGAGTCGTAGAGTTATGTTGTGATGCCATGTTGTATTTACACATATCGAGCATATTGTGTGTATGATTGAAATGCTTGGTATGTGTGGGATACGACAATCTAGTTGTTTATCCTTGGCAGCCTCTCTTATGGGGAAATGTAGTCTAGTGCTTCCATGATCCATAGTAGTCCGCTATAGCCCGGTTCACCGAAGTCCTGCTAGCCCAGCACTACTGCTCAGGACACTTGACTCGCCGGCATGTGTTTCACTTCGTTCCTGTGTCTGTCCCTTCGGGGAAATGTCACGCGGTGACATCCGGAGTCCTGCCTAGCCTGCTACAGCCCGGATTCACACGCTGCTGACCGACATGCTCGATGTGATTCATGTATGCCTGTCCCCATAGGTTGGTGCCGCTTTGGGTTCACGACTAGCCATGTCGGCCCGGGTTCTCTGTCATATGGATGCTAGCGACATTATCATATACGTGAGCCAAAAGGCGCAAACGGTCCCGGGCCAGGTAAGGTGGCACCCGTGGGAATACCGTGCGTGAGGCCGCAAAGTGATATGAAGTATTACATGCTAGATTGGTGTGACTTTGGAATCGGGGTCCTGACAGTCCTTTCCTAAAAAAAGGATTGGGCCATCTTGCTACACCTTATTTACTTTTATTACTTGCTACTCATTACCAATTACCTTATCACAAAACTATCTATTACCAATAATTTCAGTGCTTGCAGAGAATACCTTGCTGAAAACCGCTTATCATTTCCTTTTGCTCCTCGTTGGGTTCGACACTCTTACTTATCGAATGGACTACGATAGATCCCATATAATTGTGGGTCATCAATCATTGGCATGCGTTTGAGAGAGTTATGCGCTACTTGAAGGGCACTGTGAGCTATGGGATTCACTACACCGGGTATCTGAGGGCACTAGAGGGTTATAGTGACTCAAACTGGATATCTGATGTTGACGAGATTAAGGCCACAAGTGGTTATGTTCTTACACTTGGTGGTGGCATTGTTTCCTAGAAGTCTTGCGAGCAGACCATCTTAAGGAGGTTAACTATGGAAGCGGAACTCACAACATTAGACACTGCTGATGACCCACAAGTATAGGGGATCTATCGTAGTCCTTTCGATAAGTAAGAGTGTCGAACCCAACGAGGAGCAGAAGGAAATGATAAGCGATTTTCAGCAAGGTATTCTCTGCAAGCACTGAAATTATAGGTAACAGATAGTTTTGTGATAAGATAATTGGTAACGAGCAACAAGTAACAAAAGTAAATAAAGTGCAGCAAGGTGGCACAATCATTTTTGTAGCAAAGGACAAGCCTGGACAAATTCTTATATAGAGAAGAGCGCTCCCGAGGACATATGGGAATTATCGTCAAGCTAGGTTTCATCACGATCATATGATTCACGTTTGGTACTTTGATAATCTGATATGTTGGTGGACTGGTGCTTGGGTGCTGTCCTTACTTGGACAAGCATCCCACTTATGATTAACCTCTATTGCAAGCATCCGCAACTACAACAAAAGTATTAAGGTAAACCTAACCATAACATGAAACATGTGGATCCAAATCAGCCCCTTACGAAGCAACGCATAAACTAGGGTTTAAGCTTCTGTCACTCTAGCAACCCATCATCTACTTATTACTTACCAATGCCTTCCTCTAGGCCCAAATAATGGTGAAGTGTCATGTAGTCGACGTTCACATGACACCACTAGAGGGATGACAACATACATCTCATCAAAATATCGAATGAATACCAAATTCACATGACTACTAATAGCAAGACTTCTCCCATGTCCTCAGGAACAAACATAACTACTCACAAAGAATATTCATGTTCATAATCAGAGGGGTATTGATATGCATAATGGATCTGAACATATGATCTTCCACCAAGTAAACCAACTAGCATCAACTACAAGGTGTAATCAACACTACTAGCAACCCACAGGTACCAATCTGAGGTTTGGATACAAAGATTGGATACAAGAGATGAACTAGGGTTTGAGATGACATGGTGCTGGTGAAGATGTTGATGGAGATTGATCCCCTCCCTATGAGAGGATCGTTGGTGATGACGATGGTGATGATTTCCCCCTCCCGGAGGGAAGTTTCCCCGGCAGAACAGCTTTGCCAGAGCCCTAGATTAGTTCCGCCAAGGTTTCGCCTCGTGGCGGTGGAGTCTCATCTTGAAAGCTTGCTTATGATTTTTTCCTCATCGAAAGACTCCATATAGCAGAAGATGGGCATCGGAGGGCCACCAGGGGGCCCACGAGGCAGGGGTGGCCCCCACCCTCGTGGCCAGGGTGTGACCCCCCTCTGGAACTTCTTGCGCTCAGTATTTTTTATATATTCTGAAAATGACTTCTGTGAAGTTTCAGGACTTTTGGATCTGTGCAGAATAGGTCTCTAATATTTGCTCCTTTTCTAGCCCAGAATCCCAGCTGCCGGCATTCTCCCTCTTTATGTAAACCTTGTAAAATAAGAGAGAATAGGCATAAGTATTGTGACATATTGTGTACTAATAACCCATAATGTAATAAATATCTATATAAAAGCATGATGCAAAATGGACGTATCAACTCCCCCAAGCTTAGACCTCGCTTGTCCTCAAGAGAAAGCTGAAATCGAAAAATATGTCCATATGTTTAGAGGTAGAGGTGTCGATAAAAATAAAATATGGACATGAGGGCATCATGATCATTCTTAGAACAACAACTTATATAATTCTTGTCATATGATCTCTTATGCTAGAGTAATACTTCAATCACAATTTCAAGCATGAATCATAAACTTCATTGAAAACTAATAAACTACAATCTCAGTCATTGGAGCAATTTCAATTTATCATAACATAGGAAAGATTCAATGTAAGAGCTTTTTAGCAAGTCAACATACTCAACTATCATATAGTCTTTCCCAATTGCTAACACTCACGCAATACTTATGGGTATGGAGTTTTAATCAGACACAGAGAAAGATAGGGGCTTATTGTTTTGCCTCCCAATGTTTTACCTCAAGGGTAATGTCAGCAATAATAGTTCATGAAAACTCACATCCAATTAGCCATATATACCAAGATCTTTCCAACATGTTGTGCTTGCCAAAAGATAAAATGTAAAAAGGAAGGCTGAAGATCACCATGACTCTTATGTAAGGTAGGAGATAAAATTAAAAGATAGGCCCATCACAGAGGGAACCAGAGGCTGTCACGTGCTTTAATGGTTGGATGCACAAAATCTTAATGCGAAAGAACATCAGTTTATATTGCCACTTGTGATATGGACCTTTATTATGCAGTCCGTCGCTTTTGTTTCTTCCGTATCACATGATCGTATAAAGCTTATTTTTTCCCACACTAATAAGTCATACATATTTAGAGGGCAATTTTTATTGCTTGCACTGATGACAACTTACTTAAGGGATCTTACTCAATCCATAGGTAGGTATGGTGGACTCTCATGGCAAAACTGGTTTAAGGGTGTTTGGAAGCACAAGTAGTATCTCTACTTGGTGCAAAGAATTGGCTAGCATGAGAGGGAAAGGCAAGTTCAATCATGTTGGATGATCCATGACAATATAATTTATCTCATATGTAAGAAAACATAACACATTATGTTGTCTTCCTTGTCCAACGTCAACTCTTTAGCATGTCATATTTTAATGAGTGCTCACAATCATAAAAGATGTCCAAGATAGTGTATTTATATGTGAAGACCTCTCTTTCTTTATTACTTCCTATTAATTGCAACGATGACCAAAACTATGTTTGTCAACTCTCAACAAATTTTATTCATCATACTCTTTATATGTGAGCTCATTACTCTCCATAAGATCCTTATGATCTCTTTGTTTCTTTTTATTTCTTTCTCTTTTCTTTTATTCACTCAAGATCATGGCAAAATAATCAGGCCCTTGACTCAACACTAATCTTTATTATATATAGCTCACGGACTCGATTACATAGAAGGATCATAAAGCAAAACTCACAACTAGATCATACTAAAACTTTATGCTACTAGATCAAGATATTGCCAAAAGGATCGAACTAAGAAAAACGGTAAAGATAATAGTGATGGTGATACTATACCGGGGTACTCCCCCAAGCTTGGAAGTTGCCAAGGGGAGTGCCCATACCAGATACTCAGTTCTTCTTTGTTGGTGAAGAATATGGAGATGTTGATGATGGATAGTCGCACATCGAGCGTAGGAGGTCCTCCAACTTGCGGGTAATGCCCTTGAGTGCGATGGTATGCTCCTTCAACAAAATATTTTCACGTGTGAGATACTTGTTTTGTATACTGGCTTACACAATCATCTTGAAAGCCTCGATCTCAGTTGGGGTAAGAAGATTGTGATCAAGTTGAACGATGTCTTCTGCTGCCGGAACATGTTCCTCCGTGGTCTTCTTGATCCCTTCATCCTTGTTGATCTCCATAGGTTCTTCCCTCTTCAGCTCTATCTTCATTAGCCAAGCATCGTTGTCACCATTGTTGGGTGAGGGAGATGACATAATGCCTGGCCTTGACAATCCTGATAGAAAACAGCTTGAAACAAAGACAAGAGATATTTGCGTGATACGGTGGTCAGAACCTTCGGGAGACTATATAATGAATTTTTATCGACGAAAATATGTAACGTGCAAGAAAACGGAGTCCGGAGAGCACACGAGGTGCCCACAAGGCAGGGGGCGCCCAGGGGGGTAGGGCGCGCCCTCCACCCTCGTGGAGCCCTCGTGTCCTTCCCGGACTGCTTCTTATTTTTCTATTTTTCTAAATATTCCAAAACGGTGAAAAATTGCCATTAGAACTGTTTTGGAGTCGGTTACTTACCGTACCACATACCTATTCCTTTTCGGAGTCTAAAACGTTCCCGAAAGTGTCCCTTATGTATTCCTCCAGGGTTACGGTTTCAATAACATTGGTTTCAACATTATAGGATTACCTGAGATATAATGTTTGATTCTTTGACCGTTCACCACCTTCGGATTTGTGCCTTCGAAGTTGTTGATTTTTATGGCACCGGAATGATAGACCTCCTCGATAACGTAAGGACCTTCCCATTTAGAGAGAAGCTTTCCTGCAAAAAATCTTAAACGAGAGTTGTATAGCAGTACATAGTCACCTACATTAAACTCATGGTTTTGTATCCTTTTGTCATGCCATCTTTTATCTTTTTCTTTAAACAATTTGGCATTCTCATAGGCTTGGGTTCTCCATTCATCAAGTGAGATAATGTCAAATAACCTTTTCTCACCGGCAAGTTTGAAATCATAACTGAGCTCTTTAATAGCCCAATAAGCCTTATGTTCTAGTTCGAGAGGTAAGTGACATGCTTTTCCATAAACCATTTTATACGGAGACATGCCCATAGGATTTTTATATGCAGTTCTATAGGCCCATAATGCATCATCAAGTTTCTTGGACCAATTCTTTCTAGATCTATTAACAGTCTTTTGCAAAATTAATTTGAGTTCTCTATTACTCAATTCTACTTGACCACTAGACTGTGGGTGATAAGGAGATGCAATTCTATGATTAACATCATACTTAGCAAGCATTTTACGGAAAGCACCATGAATAAAATGTGAACCACCATCAGTCATTAAATATCTAGGGACTCCAAACCTCGGAAAAATAACTTCTTTAAGCATCTTAATAGAGGTGTTATGATCAGCACTACTAGTTGGAATAGCTTCTACCCACTTAGTAACGTAATCAACAACAACTAAAATATGTGTATATCCATTAGAGGCAGGAAAAGGTCCCATATAATCAAAGCCCCAAACATCAAATGGTTCAATAACAAGTGAATAATTCATAGGCATTTCTTGACGTCTACTAATATTACCAATTCTTTGACATTCATCACAAGACAAGACAAACTTACGGGCATCCTTGAAGAGAGTAGGCCAATAAAAACCGGATTGCAATACCTTATGTGCAGTTCTATCTCCAGCATGGTGTCCTCCATAAGCCTCGGAGTGACACTTGCGTAGGATCTGTTCCTGTTCATGCTCAGGTACACAACGTCTAATAACACCATCTACTCCTTCTTATAAAGATGTGGTCATCCCAAAAGTAATGTCTTAAATCATAGAAAAACTTTTTCTTTTGCTGGTATGTGAAACTAGGTGGTATAAATTTAGCAACAATGTAATTAGCATAATCAGCATACCATGGAGCAGTATGAGAAACATTTATGACATTTAATTGTTCATCAAGAAAGCTATCATCGATAGGTAGTGGGTCATCAAGAACATTTTCTAACCTAGACAAGTTGTTTGCAATGGGGTTCTTAGCTCCCTTTCAATCAATAATATGCAAATCAAATTCTTGTAGCAAGAGAACCCATCTAATAAGTCTAGGTTTAGCATCTTTATTTTCCATATGATATTTAATAGCAGCATGATCAGTGTGAATAGTTACTTTAGAATCAACAATATAAGGTCTGAACTTATCACAAGCAAATACAACTGCTAAGAATTCTTTTTTAGTTGTAGCATAATTTCTCTGGGCATTGTCTAGAGTTTTACTAGCATATTGAATAACATTTAATTTCTTATCAACTCTTTCCCTAGAACAATACCTACAACATAATCACTAGCATCACACATAATTTCAAAAGATAAATTCCAATCAGGTGGCTGAACAAGAGGTGCAGAGATTAATCCTTTGTTAAGTATTTCAAATGCTTCTACACAATCATCATCAAAAACAAATGGTATATATTTTTGTAATAAATTAGTTAGAGGCCGAGAAATTTTTGAGAAGTCCTTAATGAACCTCTTATAAAAGTCGACATGACCAAGGAAACTTCTTATACCTTTGATGTCCTTGGGACACGACATCTTTTCAATAGCATCAACCTTAGCTTTATAAACTTCAATGCCTCTTTCAGAAATTTTGTGCCCCAAGACAATACCTTCATTAACCATAAAGTGGCATTTCTCCCAATTCAAGACAAGGTTAGTTTCTTCATATCTCTGCAAAACTTGACCAAGGTTGCTTAAGCAATCATCAAAAGAGGATCCATAAACGGAGAAATCATCCATGAATACCTCACATATCTTTTCACAAAAATCAGAAAATATAGCCATCATGCATCTTTGAAAGGTAGCAGGTGCATTACATAAACCAAAAGGCATACATCTATAAGCAAAAGTACCGAAAGGGCAAGTAAAAGTGGTCTTAGATTGATCATCAGCTGACACAGGTATTTGAGAGAAACGAGAATAACCATCTAGAAAGCAAAAATGTGTATGTTTGGATAATCTTTCTAGCATTTGATCAATAAAAGGTAAGGGGTAATGATCTTTTTAGTAGCCTTATTTAATTTGCGGAAATCTATTACCATCCTATAACCTGTGATAATTCTTTGCGGAATCAATTCATCTTTATCAATAGGAACAACAATAATACCTCCCTTCTTAGGAACACAATGGACATGATTTACCCACTGACTATCAGGAACGGGATAAATTATACCTGCCTCAAGGAGCTTTAGTATTTCTTTTCTTACCACTTCTTTCATCTTAGGATTCAGTCGTCGTTGGTGATCAATAACTGGTTTGGCATCTTTTTCCAAATTTATTTTGTGTTGACATAGAGTGGGACTAATGCCCTTAAGATCATCAAGAGTATATCCAATAGCAGCACGGTGCTTCTTCAGAGTTTTCATCAATCTTTCTTCCTCCTTCTCTGAAAGGTTAGCACTAATAATAATAGGATATATCTTCTTTTCAGCAAGATAAGCATATTTAAGAGTATCAGGCAATGGTTTAAGCTCAAACAAGGGCTCACCCTTGGGTGGAGGAGGATCCCCTAAGATTTCAACAGGCAAGTTATGTTTCAGAATAGCTCCCTGTTTAAACAACACTTCATCTATTCCCATTCTTTCATTCATAAACATATCATTTTCATGGTCTAGCAAATACTGTTCTAAAGGATCACTAGGAGGTACGACAATAGAAGCAAGACCAATAATTTCATCTTTACTAGGCAATTCTTCTTCATGGTGTTGTCTACGAAATTTAGAAAAGTTGAACTCATGAGACATGTCACCTAAACCAATAGTAATAACATCCTTTTTGCAGTCTATCCTAGCATTAACAGTGTTTAAGAAGGGTCTACCAAATATAATGGGACAAAAGCTATCTTGTGGGGAACCAAGAATAAGAAAATCAGAAGGATATTTAGTTTTCCCACACAAGACTTCAACATCTCTAATAATCCCAATTGGTGAAATAGTATCTCTATTGGCAAGTTTAATTGTGACATCAATATCTTCTAACTCAGCAGGTGCAATATCATGCATAATCTCGTTGTACAAGTCAATAGGTATTGCACTAGCACTAGCACCCATATCACACAAGCCATGATAACAATGATCTCCTATTTTAACAGAAATAACAGGCATGCTTACCACAGGTCTATGTTTATCTTTAGCACAAGGTTTAGCAATTCTAGCAGTTTCATCACAGAAATAAATAACATGCCCATCAATATTACCAGCCAAGAGATCCTTAACAATAGAAATATTAGGTTCCACTTTAACTTGCTCAGGAGGTGTATAAGTTATAATATTGCTTTTACGAACCACAGTTGATGCTTTAGCATGATCTTTTATCCTAACAGGAAAAGGTGGTATCTCAACATAAGAAGTAGGAACAATAGGATCATTATAAGTGATAGTCTTTTCTTCGACTTTAATAGGTGCATCTACTTTTACTTCTATGGAGGATGATATTTAAACCACTTCTCTTTAGGAAGATCAATATGAGTAGCAAAAGATTCACAGAAAGAAGCTACTATTTCAGAGTCAAGTCCATATTTAGTGCTAAATTTATGGAAAACATCGGTATCCATAAAAGATTTAACACGATCAAACTTAGGTGTCATACCTGACTCCTTACCTTCGTCGAGATCCGAATCTTCAGAGTTGCGTTTAATTCTTTCCAATAAATCCCATTTGAATTCAATAGTCTTCATCATAAAAGAGCCAGAACAAGAAGTATCGAGCATGGTGCGGTTGTTATCAGAAAGCCGAGCATAAATTTTTTGAATAATCATTTCTCTTGAGAGCTCATGATTGGGGCATGAATATAACATTGATTTAAGCCTCCCCCAAGCTTGAGCGATGCTTTCTCCTTCGCGAGGCCAAAAATTATATATATAATTACGATCATGATGAACAAGATGCATAGGATAAAACTTCTGATGAAATTCCAATTTCAATCTTTTGTAGTTCCATGATCCCATATCATCACATAGCCTATATCATGTCAATGCGTCTCCCTCCAAAGATAAAGGGAAGACCTTCTTCTTGATAACATCATCGGGCATACCTGCAAGCTTAAATAATCTACAAAATTCATCCACATATATTAGGTGCTCATCAGGATGTAATGTTCCATCTCTTGAAAAAGGATTAGCTAGCAGTTTTTCTATCATACCCGAAGGAATTTCAAAGCAGACATTTTCATTTTCAGTTGGTTCAATAGGTTCAGTAGGTTGAGGATCAACTCTATGCTCTACTGGTCGGGGTGAAGATACCCCGAACAAGCCCCTCAAAGGATTACTTTCCATAGTAACAAGTGATAGTAAATTTCAGCACACTATATAAATTTTTCCTTACCAAATTCCACCTACCAAAGGCGCTTCACTCCCCGGCGACGACGCCAGAAAAGAGTCTTGATGACCCACAAGTATAGGGGATCTATCGTAGAACTTTCGATAAGTAGGAATGTCGAACCCAATGAGGAGTAGAAGGAAATGATAAGCGGTTTTCAGCAAGGTATTCTCTGCAAGCACTGAAATTATAGGTAATAGATAGTTTTGTGATAAGATAATTGGTAACGAGCAACAAGTAAAAAAAGTAAATAAAGTGCAGCAAGGTGGCCCAATCCTTTTTGTAGCAAAGGACAACCTGGACAAATTCTTATATAGAGAAAAGCGCTCCCGAGGACACATGGGAATTATCATCAAGCTAGGTTTCATCAAGATCATATGATTCGCGTTCGGTACTTTGATAATCTGATATGTGGGTGGACCGGTGCTTTGGTGCTGTCCTTACTTGGACAAGCATCCCACTTAGGATTAACCTCTATTGCAAGCATTCGCAACTACAACAGAAGTATTAAGGTAAACCTAACCATAGCATGAAACATGTGGATCCAAATCAACCCCTTATGAAGCAACACATAAACTAGTGTTTAAGCTTCTGTCACTCTAGCAACCCATCATCTACTTATTACTTCCCAATTCCTTCCTCTAGGACCAAATAATGGTGAAGTGTCATGTAGTCGACGTTCACATAACACCACTAGAGGAGAGACAACATACATCTCATCAAAATATCGAACGAATACCAAATTCACATTTCTACTAATAGCAAGATTTCTCCCATGTCCTCAGGAACAAACATAACTACTCATAAAGCATATTCATGTTCATAATCAGAGGGGTATTAATGTGCAGATAGGATCTGAACATATGATCTTCCACCAAATAAACCAACTAGCATCAACTACAAGGAGTAATCAACACTACTAGCAACCCACATGTACCAATCCTAGACTTAGAGACAAGAATTGGATATAAGAGATGAACTAGGGTTTGGGAGGAGATGGTACTGGTGAAGATGTTGATGGAGATTGACGCCCTCCCGATGAGAGCATCGTTGGTGTTGACGATGGCGATGATTTTCCCCTCCCGGAGGGATGTTTCCCCGGCAGGACAGCTCTGCCAGAACCCTAGATTGGTTCCGCCAAGGTTCCGCCTCGTGGCGGCGGAGTGTCATCCCGAAAGCTTGCTTATGATTTTTTCCTCATCAAAAGACTCCATATAGCAGAAGATGGGCATCGGAGGGCCACCAGGGGGCCCACGATGCAGGGGGCGCGCCCCCACCCTCGTGGCCAGGGTGTGGCCCCCCTCTGGAACTTCTTGTGCGCAGTATTTTTTATATATTCTGAAAATGACTTTCATGAAGTTTCAGGACTTTTGGAGCTGTGCAGAATAGGTCTCTAATATTTGCTCCTTTTCCAGCCAGAATCCCAGTTGCCGGCATTCTCCCTCTTTATGTAAACCTTGTAAAATAAGAGAGAATAGGCATAAGTATTGTGACATAATCTGTACTAACAGCCCATAATGTAATAAATATCGATATAAAAGCATGATGCAAAATGGACGTATCAACTGCCACTGTTGAAGCAGAGTTACTTCGTGAGCTCTTGATGGACTTACCTATGATTGAAAAACCAATACCCCCTATCCTGATGAACTATGATAATCAAACTGTGATCGTCAAGATAAACAGTTCTAAGGACAATATGAAGTCCTCAAGGCATGTGAAGAGGAGACTAAAATCTATCAGAAAATTGAGGAACTCCAGAGTTATTACGTTGGATTATATCCAAACGTCAAAAAACTTGGTAGATCCCTTCACAAAGGGTCTATGACGTAATGTGATAGATAATGCATCGACGGAGATGGGTTTGAGACCCACCGCATGAGTTGTCCATAGTGGTAACCCACTCTATGTGATCGGAGATCCCGTGAAGTAGAAGTGAGAGACAAGATGTTGGTCAGCTAAGAGGAGAGTATCCCTATTTTAATTATCCCACTCCGTGAAGATGCAATACTCTCCTGATATGCATGGTAGGTTGATATTTATCTTAATGTGTTCCAAGTGGCTTATTTGAATAAGCAGAGATGTTGTCATGCAGAGCATCTCCTGAGGAACACACCGATATGAATTTGACTATTAACATCGTAGTCTGTGAGAATTGGGTGTTCTCTAACGAATTCATGGAAGTCCCAGGAGTATGACATATACGCTCCACTCGTGGGGGAAGCCTTGCGGCAGCCCAGTATCGGTCAAGAATTTGTGTGAAACTAGTCTCGAAGAAAACTTTTAGTTCAAGGCATAGTCCACTATTCAAGTTGTGATCTAGTGTAGCATAAACTCTAAGTGGAAGTTCAACTTCACATTCTCCACTAAGCACCGGTATATAAACAATGTTTTGGAAATAAATGATGAGATGTGCAAATGAGACTTTGTGCGGGATTGTTGGAATTTGCTAGTGGGCTTTTGGCCCAAAGCCCAACTAAAATTCTGAAATTCTCTTGGCCCATTCATGCGCACGTGTGAGTGGTGTGAGTGAGACCAAAGTTTAGACCCACCCCGGATATGGAGTGAGACTTGCACCTCTTTATAACGTGAGCTCTTCTACCACTTGTACGAGCATGAGAATAGGAGACCTACACGCACGCTCCTCCTCCTCGCTCGCCATGCCTCGTGACGACGCGACGCGTCGCGCCGCGGGTTGCGGGATTGAGCCGAGCCAAGGACAGAGCTATGCATGTTGTCTATATTTTTGCTGCTCGAGAAAAATTATTGAGTTATTAATTAATAATTAATGGACGCGTTAATTACTAAACCGTTTCCAATTCTTTTGGATCGCGACTCGGATGTGGGGTTTACTCCCGCGACCTACCCGGCCCGCACTATATATATAGTCAAGCAGACGTCTACCCAGTAGTAGAAAACATGGCTTTGGTCCAGGCCTGGCCAGCCCATTAGTCCTAGTTCAGTCACGAACCGGGACCCATGGGGGCATACGTCCCGGTTCATGAGCCCAGGGGGCCGGTCGGGCCTTGTGGGGCATTGGTCCTGGTTCGTCTGGCCCCTTTGGTCCTGGTTCTAGACACGAACCGTGGGCCTCGCTCCTGGCCCACATCCATTGGTCCTAGTTCGTGGCTGTAACTGGGACCAAAGGGGGGCCTTTAATCTCGGTTCTAGCCACAAACCGGGACCAGTGAGGTGCCTATATATACCCCTCGCCCGCGAGCAGAGCACTCCACTGCTCTGTTTTTTTTGCTGGCGAGGGGAGGGCTTTGTGGTGCTCTAGCTCACCTCCTATGCACATGAGGTGTTCGATGAAATACCCGAGCCACACTACATAAGATTTCTCCTCTCCAAGCTCGACCCCCAAGCTCTACTTTCCTCAAGATTTGTCTAGGTTTAGCGGTCCGTCACATCCCGTCCCCGTCTTCACCGCCGTCATCGCCCGCGCCGATCTCGTCGCCGGCACCATCGTGTTGAGCCTCTTGTTCTTATCTTCTTTCTAAAAGAAAAAATTCTTACTTGTATGATTTAGATCAATTGTTACCTTGGTTGCGATTATGATCGCATTTTCTTACTTTTATTATTGTTTGTTATTATATAGTGCGATGGTTTTGGTATCCGCCTCCGTCAGCCCTCGTCCTGTATATTATTCAGATGTGGTATATATTATCTTTTATAACTATTTGGTCCATTTATTGTTTATGACAATTATGCCGACCAACGTGACATAGTTTTTTTTCTAGGAGGTATGTGAACCGGGAATTCCAACCGACTCTATTGTCGAGAGGTTAAATTTAGTTGAAGAAGAAAACAATTACTTGAAGGAAAAAAATAAAAAAAATTGAGGAGCAGAAGATGATATTGGAGTTGCATGTTGCAGATGTCGTCGATGATCACAAGATCAAGATGGATGCAATGCAGTTGAAGATTAGAATGATTAGAAAGATTAGAAAATATGCCATTCATACCGAGGCTTTGTATCATTATGCCATTGGATCAATTGTTACTTTGGTTGCAATTATGATCGCATTTGTTGTTTCATTGAAATGTTTTACATAGTTTCAATGTATGGTTTAATTAGATGCTCTGGAGAGCTATATGTTGTTCAATGAGAACTATGTATGTACTTTGGTTTTAATTTGATGATGAACTTCTATTAATTTGGTCACTTATCTATTCATGATGTTCTGTAATGGTTTTTGACACACTTAATTATATATAATGCACGCAGATGAACCAGCAATGGATGTACGGTGACAGTCGCACCTCCGAGTACATTAAGGGCGTGCATAATTTTCTCAAAGTGCCTATATGTGTGACAGTCACACCTCCAACAAGCGGAATGGTTTTATGTGTTGTCCATGCCCTATATGTGGGAATACGAAGTCTTGATCTGACTGGAAAATCCTTCACAACCACCTGGTTTATAAGGGTTTCATGCCACAATATAATGTTTGGACCAAGCACGGAGAAATAGGGGTTATGATGGAAGACAACAAAGAAGAAGAGGATGATGACAACTATGTGCCCCCTAAATACGGTGATGCTGCAATGGGGGAAGCTGAAGATCAAGAGGAACCAGACGATGTTCCCGATGATGATCTCCGCCGGGTCATTGTTGATGCAAAGAGATAGTGTGAAAGTGAAAAGGAGAAGATGAAATTCGATCGCATGTTAGAGGATCACAAAAGGGGTTGTACCCCAATTGTGAAGATGGCAACACAAAGATTGGTACTGTACTGGAATTGCTGTAGTGGAAGGCAGAGAATGGTGTGCATGACAATGGATTTGAGAAGCTACTTAAAATATTGAAGAAGAAGATTCCAAAGGATAATGAATTGCCCGACAGTACGTACGCAGCAAAGAAGGTCGTATGCCCTCTAGGAATGGAGGTGCAGAAGATGCATGCATGCCCTAATGACTGCATCCTCTACTGCAGTGCGTACGAGGATTGGAACACATGCCCGGTATATGGTGCATTGTGGTATAAGATCAGACGAGATGGCCCTGGTGATGTTGACGGCGAGCCCCCCAGGAAGAGGGTTCCTGCCAACGTGATGTGGTATGCTCCTATAATACCACGGTTGAAACGTCTGTTCAGAAACAAAGAGCATGCCAAGTTGATGCGATGGTACAGAGAGGACCGTAAGAAAGACAGAAAGTTGAGAGCACCCGCTAACGGGTCACAGTGGAGAAAAATCGTGAGAAAGTACTGGGAGGAGTTTGCAGGTGATGCAAGGAACGTATGGTTTGGTTTTAGCGCGGATGGCATTAATCCTTTTAGGGAGCAGAGTAGCAATCACAGCACCTGGCCCATGACTCTATGTATCTATAACCTTCCTCCTTGGCTGTGCATGAAGCGGAAGTTCATTATGATGCAATTCTCATCCAAGGCCCTAAGCAACCCGACAACGACGTTGATGTGTACCTAAGGCCATTAGTTGAAGAACTTTTATAGCTATGGAATGGAAACGGTGTATGTGTGTGGGATGAGCACAGACAGGAGGAATTTGACCTGCATGCATTGCTGTTTGTAACCATCAATGATTGGCCTGCTCTCAGTAACCTTTCAGGACAGACAAACAAGGGATACCACGCATGCACGCACTGTTTAACTGACACCGAAAGTATATACCTGGACAAATGCAGGAAGAATGTGTACCTGGGGCATCGTCGATTTCTTCCGACCAACCATCAATGTCAAAAGAAAGGCAAACATTTCAAAGGCGAGGCAGATCACCAGAAGAAGCCCGATCGCCATGCGTACCGGTGATCACGTACTTGCTATGGTCAATGATTTACATGTAATCTTTGGAAAGGGTCCTGGCGGACTATTTGTTCCGAATGACGCTGAGGGACGCGCACCCATGTGGAAGAAGTAATCTATATTTTGGTACCTACCCTACTGGAAAGACCTAGAGGTCTGCTCTTCAATCAACGTGATGACTGTGAGGAAGAACCTTTGTGTCAACCTGCTAGGCTTCTTTGGTGTGTATGGGAAGACAAAAGATACACCGGAGGCACGGGAGGACCTACAACGTTTGCACGAAAAAGACGGCATTCCTCCAAAGCAATATGAAGGTCCTGGCAGCTACGCTCTTACTAAAGAAGAGAAGGAAATCTTCTTTGAATGCCTGCTTATTATGAAGGTACCGTCTGGCTTCTCGTCGAATATAAAGGGAATAATAAATATGCCAGAGAAAAAGTTCGAGAACCTAAAGTCTCATGACTGCCACGTGATTATGATGCAACTGCTTTCGGTTGCATTGAGGGGGCTTCTACCGAAAAACGTTCGATTAGCCATTGTGAAGCTATGTGCATTCCTCAATGCAATCTCTCAGAAGGTGATCGATCCAGAAATCCTACCAAGATTAAGGAGTGATGTGGCACAATGTCTTGTCAGTTTCGAGCTGGTGTTCCTGCTACCTCTTGAGCACTTGCGTTGGTTTTCACTTGCGTTGGTTTTCCCTTGGAAAGGGTGGTGTAGCAAAGTAGCATAAGTATTTCCCTTAGTTTTTGAGAACCAAGGTATCAATCTATTAGGAGGCCGCCCATGAGTCCCTCGTACCTACACAAACAAATAAATCCTTGTAACCAACGCGATAAGGGGTTGTCAATCCCTACACGGTCACTTACGAGAGTGAGATCTGATAGATATGATAAGATAAGATTTTTTTGTATTTTCATGATAAAGATGCAAAGTAAAATAAAAGGCAATAAAAATAACTAAGTATTCAAAGATTAATATGATGGAAGATAGACCCGGGGGCCATAGGTTTCACTAGTGGCTTCTCTCGAGAGCATAAGTATTCACGGTGGGTAAACAAATTATTGTTGAGTAATTGACAGAATTGAGCATAATTATGAGAATATCTAGGTATGATCATGTATATAGGAATCACGTCTGAGACAAGTAGACCGACTCCTTCCTGCATCTACTACTATTACTCCACACATCGACCGCTATCCAGCATGCATCTAGAGTATTAAGTTCAAAAGAACAGAGTAACGCTTTAAGCAAGATGACATGATGTAGAGGGATAAACTCATGCAATATGATGAAAACCCCATCTTGTTATCCTCGATGGCAACAATACAATACGTGCCTTGCTGCCCCTACTGTCACTGGGAAAGGACACCGCAAGATTGAACCCAAAGCTAAGCACTTCTCCCATTGCAAGAAAGATCAATGTAGTAGGCCAAACCAAACTGATAATTCGAAGAGACTTGCAAAGATAACCAATCATACATAAAATAATCCAGAGAAGATTCAAATATTGTTCATAGATAAACTTGATCATAAACCCACAATTTATCGGTCTCAACAAACACACCGCAAAAGAAGATTACATCGAATAGATCTCCACAAGAGAGGGGGAGAACTTTGTATTGAGATCAAAAAAGAGAGAAGAAGCCATCTAGCTAATAACTATGGACCCGTAGGTCTGAGGTAAACTACTCACACTTCATCAGGAGGGTTATGGTGTTGATGTAGAAGCCCTCCGTGATCGATGCCCCCTTCGGCGGAGCTCCGGAATAGGCCTCAAGATGGGATCTCGTGGATAAAGAAAGTTACGGCGGTGGAATTAGGGTTTTGGCTCCGTATCTGGTAGTTTGGGGGTACGTAGGTATATATAGGAGGAAGGAGTACATCGGTGGAGCAACAGGGGGCCCACGAGGGTGGAGGGCGCGCCTAGGGGGGTAGGCGCGCCCCCTACCTCGTGGCCTCCTGGTTGATGTCTTGACGTAGGGTCCAAGTCCTCTAGATCATGTTCGTTCCGAAAATCACGTTCCCGAAGGTTTCATTCCATTTGGACTCCGTTTCATATTCTTTTTCTGCGAATCCCTAAAATAGGCAAAACATAGCAATTCTGGGCTGGGCCTCCGGTTAATAGGTTAGTCCCAAAAATAATATAAAAGTGTATAATAAAGCCCAATAATGTCCAAAACAGAATATAATATAGCATGGAACAACCAAAAATTATAGATACGTTGGAGACGTATCAAGCATCCCCAAGCTTAATTCCTGCTCGTCCTCGAGTAGGTAAATGATAAAAATAGAATTTTTTATGTGGAATGCTACTTGGCATAATTTCAATGTAATTCTCTTAATTGTGGTACAAATATTCAGATCCGAAAGATTCAAGACAAAAGTTTAATATTGACATAGAAATAATAATACTTCAAGCATACTTACTAAGAAATTATGTCTCTTCAAAATCACATGGCCAAAGAAGGCTATCCCTACAAAATCATATAGTCTGGCTATGCTCCATCTTCACCACACAAAGTATTCAAATCATGCACAACCCCGATGACAAGCCAAGAAATTGTTTCATACTTTTAATGTTCTCAAAAATTTTCAATCTTCACGCAATACATGAGCGTGAGCCATGGACATAACACTATAGGTGGAATAGAATGGTGGTTGTGGAGAAGACAAAAAGGGAGAAGATAGTCTCACATCAACTAGGCATATCAACGGGCTATGGAGATGCCCATCAATAGATATCAATGTGAGTGAGTTGGGATTGCCATGCAACGGATGCAGTAGAGCTATAAATATATGAAAGCTCAACAAGAAGAAACTAAGTGGGTGTGCATCCAACATGCTTGCTCACGAAGACCTAGGGCATTTTGAGGACGCCCATCATTGGAATATACAAGCCAAGTTCTATAATGAAAAATTACCACTAGTATATGAAAGTGATAACATAGGAGACTCTCTATTATGAAGATCATGGTGCTACTTTGAAGCACAAGTGTGGGTAAAAGGATAGTAGTATTGCCCCTTTTTATTTTTATATTCTTTTTTTGGGCCTTCCTTTTTTTTTCTTTGGCCTTTTTATTATTTTTATTTTATATTTGGGACAATACTCTATGAATGATGATCATCACACTTCTATTTATTTACAACTCAATGATTACAACTCGAGACTAGAACAAAGTATGACTCTATATGAATGCCTCCGGCGGTGTACCAGGATAGCAATGATGCATGAGTGACTTATATGAAAGAATTATGAACGGTGGCTTTGCCACAACTAAAATTTCAACTACATGATCATGCAAAGCAATATGACAATGATGGAGCGTGTCATGATAAACGGAATGGTGGAAAGTTGCATGGCAATATATTTCAGAATGGCTATGGAAATGCCATGATAGGTAGGTACAGTAGCTGTTTTGAGGAAGGTATATGGTAGGTGTATGATACCGGCGAAAGGTGCGCGGTATTAGAGATGCTAGCAATGGTGGAAGGGTGAGAGTGCATATAATCCATGGACTCAACATTAGTCATAAAGAACTCACATACTTATTGCAAAAATCTATTAGTTATCAAAGCAAAGTACTATGCGCATGCTCCTAGGGGGATATATTGGTAGGAAAAGACCATCGCTCGTCCCCGACCGCCACTCATAAGGAGGACAATCAATAAATACATCATGCTCCGACTTCTTAACATAACGGTTCACCATATGTGCATGCTACAGGAATCACAAACTTCAACACAAGCATTTCTCAAATTCACAACTACTCAACTAGCACGACTCTAATATCACCATCTCCATATCTCAAAACAATTATCAAGTTTCAAACTTCTCATAGTATTCAACACACTCATAAGAAAATTTTATTTATTTAATCTTGAATGCCTCAAATAATTAAAGCAAATTACCATGCTGTTTTGTAGGACTCTCAAAATAATCTAAGTGAAGCATGAGAGAACAATGGTTTCTATAAAACAAATCCACCGACGTGCTCTAAAAGATATAAGTGAAGCACTAGAGCAAAAACTATATAACTCAAAATATATAAGTGAAGCACATAGAGTATTCTAATAATTTCCGAATCATGTATGTCTCTCTCAAAAGGGTGTGTGAAACAAGGATGATTGTGGAAAACTAAAAAATAAATGCTCAAATAATACAAGACGCTCCAAGCAAAACACATATCATGTGGTAAATAAAAATATAGCTCCAAGTAAAGTTACCGATAGAAGTAGATGAAAGAGGGGATGCCTTCCGGGGCATCCCCAAGCTTTGGCTTTTTAGGTGTCCTTAGATTATCTTGGGGGTGCCATGGGCATCCCCAAGCTTAGGCTCTTGGTACTCCTTGTTCCATAATCCATCAAATCTTTACCCAAAACTTGAAAACTTCACAACAGAAAACTTAAAGTAGAAAATCTTGTGAGCTCCGTTAGCGAAAGAAAACAAAACACCACTTCAAGGTACTGTAATGAACTCATTATTTATTTATATTGGTGTTAAACCTACTGCATTCCAACTTCTCTATGGTTTATAAACTATTTTACTAGCCATAGATTCATCAAAATAAGCAAACAACACACGAAAAACAGAATCTGTCAAAAATAGAAGAGTCTGTAGTAATCTGTAACTAACGCAAGATCTGGAACCCCAAAAATTCTAAAATAAATTTCTGGACGTGAGTAATTTATCTATTAATCATGTTCAAAAATAATTAACTAAATAGCACTTTCCAAATAAAAATGGCAGCAGTTCTTGTGAGCGCTAAAGTTTCTGTTTTTTACAGCAAGATTAACAAGACTTTCCCCAAGTCTCCCAACGGTTCTACTTGGCACAAACACTAATTAAACACAAAAACACAACAAAAAAAGAGGCTAGATAAATTATTTATTACTAAACAGGAGCAAAAATCAAGGAATAAAAATAAAATTGGGTTGCCTCCCAACAAGCGCTATCGTTTAACGCCCCTAGCTAGGCATAAAAAGCAAAGATAGATCTAAGTAATATCATCTTGGGTTTTTAATTTTTTTTGCGGAGTTATGTTCGAATCCGGGAGGTTCCTACGTTTACCCACATATTCGGAAATTTTGAGATCTAAAGAATCCAAATGCTTATTGCAAAGGGTAATAACATATTCATGCGGTGGAGATTCCCGCTAACACTCTTAAGAGGTTCAAGAGATTTTTGTAAGATCTTGGTTACTTCGCAAATTTTCTCGAAAATTTGCGTTTCTTCTTGGGTATGATGATGCCCCTTTTGTTGGGGTAGTGTTCCCACTATACCCTCTATAATTTCATGAGCAATACTAGGATCAATTTCAATAAAATTGCCTTTGGCAACGCAATCCAAGAGTTGTCTATGAGATAAATTTAATCCAACATAAAAGTTGTGAAGCAGAATTCTAAAATTCACCTCTAGGGTGCAATTACGATAAAACCCCATCATTCTAAACCAATCATCTTTAAATTTACTCCTTGTCTTTGTTGGAAGTGAAGAACCTCAAACTCGGGAGATAAAGGGAAAGATAGGGGACTAGCCATAACGACAAGCAAGCAATCGGACACACAAGCAAACAAGGAACGGGAAAAAAGAAGCAAATAGAGAAAGAGAGGGAGGATAGAGAGAGAGGGCGAATAAAACGGCAAGGGTGAAGTGGGGGGAGAGGAAAACGAGAGGCAAATGGCAAATAATGTAATGCGGGAGATAAGGGTTGTGATGGGTACTTGGTATGTTTACTTTTGCGCAGACCTCCCTCGCAACGGCGCTAGAAATCCTTCTTGCTACCTCTTGAGCACTTGCATTGGTTTTCCCTTGAAGGGGAAAGGGTGGTGCAGCAAAGTAGCGTAAGTATTTCCCTCAGTTTTTGAGAACCAAGGTATCAATCCAGTAGGAGGCCACGCACGAGTCCCTCGTACCTACACAAACAAATAAATTCTCGCAACCAACGCGATAAGGTGTTGTCAATCCCTACACGGTCACTTACGAGAGTGAGATCTGATAGATATGATAAGATAATATTTTTGGTATTTTTATGATAAATATGCACAGTAAAATAAAAGGCAATAAAAATAACTAAGTATTGGAAGATTAATATGATGGAAGATAGACCCGGGGGCCACAGGTTTCACTAGTGGCTTCTCTCGAGAGCATAAGTATTCACGGTGGATAAACAAATTACTGTTGAGCAATTTATAGAATGGAGCATAATTATGAGAATATCTAGGTATGATCATGTATATAGGCATCACGTCCGAGACAAATAGACCGACTCCTGCCTGCATCTACTACTATTACTCCACACATCGACCGCTATCCAGCATGCATCTAAAGTATTAAGTTCAAGAGAACAGAGTAACACTTTAAGCAAGATGACATGATGTAGAGGGATAAACTCACGCAATATGATGAAAACCCCATCTTGTTATCCTTGATAGCAATAATACAATACGTGCCTTGCTGCCCCTACTGTCACTGGGAAAGGACACCGCAAGAATGAACCCAAAGCTAAGCAATTCTCCCATTGCAAGAAAGATGAATCTAGTAGGCCAAACCAAACTGATAATTCGAAGAGACTTGCGAAGATAACCAATCATACATAAAATAATCTAGAGAAGATTCAAATATTGTTCATAGATAAACTTGATCATAAACCCACAATTCATCGATCTCAACAAACACACCGCAAAAGAAGATTACATCGAGTAGATCTCCACAAGAGAGGGCGAGAACTTTGTATTGAGATCAAAAAAGAGAGAAGAAGCCATCTAGCTAATAACTATGGACCCGTAGGTCTGAGGTAAACTACTCACACTTCATCGGAAGGGCTATGGTGTTGATGTAGAAGCCCTCCATGATCGATGCCCCCTCCGGCGGAGCTCCGGAACAGGCCCCAAGATGGGATCTCGTGGATACAGAAAGTTATGGCGGTGGAATTAGGGTTTTGGCTCCGTATCTGCTAGTTTGGGGGTACGTAGGTATATATAGGAGGAAGGAGTATGTCGGTGGAGCAACAGGGGGCCCACGAGGGTGGAGGGCGTGCCCAGGGGGGTAGGCGCGCCCCCTAACTCGTGGCCTCCTGGTTGATGTCTTGACGTATGGTCCAAGTCCTCTGGATCATGTTCGTTCTGAAATTCACGTTCCCGAAGGTTTCATTCCGTTTGGACTCCGTTTGATATTCTTTTTCCGTGAAACCCTAAAATAGGCAAAAAAAACATCAATTCTGGGCTGGACCTCCGGTTAATAGGTTAGTCACAAAAATAATATAAAAGTGTATAATAAAGCCCAATAATGTCCGAAACAGAATATAATATAGCATGGAATAATCAAAAATTATAGATACGTTGGAGACGTATTAGTTCCCACCATCCTTCTTCAATATCATGACACACGTCCTAGTTCATCTAGTCGACGAGATTGTCGTTCTGGGCCCCGTATTTCTACACAATGTGTTCCCCTTTGAGAGGTTCATGGGAGTCCTAAAGAAATATGTCCGTAACTGCGCTAGGCCAGAAGGAAGCATCTCCATGGGCCATCAAACAGAGGATGTCATTGGGTTTTGTGTTGACTTCATTCCTGACCTTAAGAAGATTGGTCTCCCTCAATCACGGTATGAGGGGAGACTGACTGGAAAAGACACGCTAGGAGGGGACTCAATAATATATAGGGATGGGCATTCTTGGTCTCAAGCACACTACACAGTTCTACAGAGCTCTACCTTGGTGACCGCATATGTCAATGAACACAAGAACATTCTGTGCTCCAAACACCCAGAGCAGTGTGACGACTGGATTACATGTGAACAAATCAGGACTTTTGACAGTTGGTTGGAAACACATCTCAGAGGTGACAACACTGTTTCTGATGAGATGTACTCGTTGTCCAGGGGACCATCTTTGACTGTATTGACTTATAAAGGATACAAGATAAATAGGAATACATTTTACACAGTCGCCCAAGATCAAAAGAGCACCAACCAAAACAGCGGTGTTCGCTTTGATGCAACAACCAAGACAGGAAAGGACACATTTTATGGTTACATAGAGGACAAATGGGAACTTGACTACGGATATGATTTTAAGATCCCTTTGTTTCAGTGCAAATGGGTCAATCTGTCAGGAGGCGGGGTACATGTAGTCCCATAGTACGGACTGACAACAGTGGATCTGAACAATCTTGGGTACATAGACAAATCATTCGTCCTAGCCAATGATGTGGCGCATGTTTTCTATGTGAAGGACATGTCTACCAAACCGAGAAAAAGAAAAGATAGGGAAGCGAATACATGATACGTCTCCAACGTATCTACATTTTCTCATGTTTTTCTCTTGTTTTGAACTATAATTTGCATGATTTGAATGAAACTAACCCCGGACTGACACTGTTTTCAGGAGAACTACCATGGTGTTGTTTTTGTGCAGAAATAAAAGTTCTCGGAATGGAACGAAACTTTGCGAGGAATTTTATATCAATAATAAGAATTAATGGAGCCAAGACCCACCAGAGAGGAGCCCCTGGGTGGGCACAACCCACCAGGGTGCACCCCCCTCTCCTGGCGCGCCCAGGTGGGTTGTACCCACCTAGTGGCCACGCTGACCCTGAAACCAATGCTATAAATTCCTATTTTTGGAGAAAAAATCGGGGAGAAAGAATTATCGTGATCCATGAGACGGAGCCTCCGCCAAGCCCCGTTCTTCCTTGGGAGGGCAGATCTGGAGTCCGTTTTGGGCTCCGGAGAGGGGGATCTTCGTTCTTCGTCGTCACCAACCCTTCTCCATCGCCAATTCCACGATGCTCCCCACCGAGAGTGAGTAATTCCTTTGTAGGCTCGCTAGTCGGTGAGGAGTTGAATGAGATTCATCATGTAACCGAGTTAGTTTTGTTAGGGCCTGATCCCTAGTACCTACTATGTTCTTAGATTGATGTTGCTATGACTTTTCTATGCTTAATGCTTGTCACTTTGGGCCCGGGTGCCATGATTTCAGATCTGAACCATTTATGTTATCATCATTATATCCATGTTCTAGATCCGATCTTGCAAGTTATAGTCACCTACTACGTGTTATGATCCGGCAACCCCAGAGTGACGACATCCGGGCCCACACTCGGTGATGACCGTAGTTTGAGGAGTTCATGTATTCACTATGTGTTAATGCTTTGTTCTGGTTCTCTATTAAAAGGAGGCCTTAATATCCCTTAGTTTCCAATATGGACCCCGCTGCCACGGGAGGGTAGGACAAAAGATGTCATGCAAGTTCTTTTAATAAAGCATGTATGACTATTTATAGAATACATGCCTACATTATATCGATGAACTGGAGCTAGTGCCGTATCGCCCTAGGTTATAACTGTCACATGATGAATATCATCCAACAAGTCACCGATCCAATGCCTACGAACTTTTCATTATTGTTCTGCTAAGTTACTGCTGCTATCATCACTATTACGCTTGCTACAAAATTATTGCTATCACTATTACTGTTACTATTCCTGCTGTCACTATTATCAAAACTATCAAACTACTTTGCTACTGATCACTTTGCTGTAGATAATTAATCTCCAGGTGTGGTTGAATTGACAACTCAGCTGCTAATACCTTCAAATATTCTTTGGCTCCCCTTGTGTCGAATCTATAAATTTGGGTTGAATACTCTACCCTCGAAAACTGTTGCGATCCCCTATACTTGTGGGTTATCAAGACCTTTTTCTAGCGCTGTTGCCGGGGAGCATATCTATATTTGTTGAGTCACTTGGGATTATTATCATATTATCACTATGAAGAATCTGAAGAATCCTAAGACTAAGATATTTCCCTCAAAGACGAGGGGAGGTAAGGAACTGCCATCCAGTTCTTCTTTAGATTCACCTTCTGTTATGATTAAACTTGCAACACCACCACATGCTGTTAATTCTGATATGTTGCAAGTTATTGATGATGCTACTTCTTCTATGAATGATGCTTATGATGATGCTAGTACCTGAAGGAAATATGCCCTAGAGGCAATAATAAAGTTATTATTTATTTCCTTATATCATGATAAATGTTTATTATTCATGCTAGAATTGTATTAACCGGAAACATAATACATGTGTGAATACATAGACAAACAGAGTGTCACTAGTATGCCTCTACTTGACTAGCTCGTTAATCGAAGATGGTTATGTTTCCTAACCATAAACAAAAGAGTTGTTATTTGATTAACGGGATCACATCATTAGGAGAATGATTTGATTGACATGACCCATTCCATTAGCTTAGCACCCGATCGTTTAGTATGTTGCTATTGCTTTCTTCATGACTTATACATGTTCCTATGACTATGAGATTATGCAACTCCCGTTTGCCGGAGGAACACTTTGTGTGCTACCAAACGTCACAACGTAACTGGGTGATTATAAAGGAGCTCTACAGGTGTCTCCAAAGGTACATGTTGGGTTGGCGTATTTCGAGATTAGGATTTGTCACTCCGATTGTCGGAGAGGTATTTCTGGGCCCTCTCGGTAATGCACATCACATAAGCCTTGCACGCATTGCAACTAATGAGTTAGTTGTGAGATGATGTATTACGGAACGAGTAAAGAGACTTGCCGGTAACGAGATTGAACTAGGTATTAAGATACCGACGATCGAATCTCGGGCAAGTAACATACCGATGACAAAGGGAACAACGTATGTTGTTATGCGGTCTGACCGATAAAGATCTTCGTAGAATATGTAGGAGCCAATATGAGCATCCAGGTTCCGCTATTGGTTATTGACTGGAGACGTGTCTCGGTCATGTCTACATTGTTCTCGAACCCGTAGGGTCCGCACGCTTAAGGTTTCGATGACAGTTATATTATGAGTTTATGAGTTTTGATGTACCGAAGGAGTTCGGAGTCCCGGATGAGATCGGGGACATGACGAGGAGTCTCGAAATGGTCGAGACGTAAAGATCGATATATTGGACGACTATATTCGGACATCGGAAAGGTTCCGAGTGATTCGGGTATTTTTCGGAGTACCGGAGAGTTACGGGAGAAGCAATGGGCCTTGATGGGCTTTAGTGGGAAGAGGAGAAAGGGCCAAGGGGCTGCTGCGCCCCCCCTCCCCTCTGGTCCGAATTGGACTAGGGAAAAGGGGGCCGGCCACCTTTCCTTCTCCTCTACTTCCTTCTCCCTTCCTCCCCTCTTGGTGGACTCCTACTAGGACTTGGAGTCCTAGTAGGACTCCACATCCTGGCCGCACCAATTGCCTTGGCCGGCCTCCTCCTCCTCCTCCATCCTTTATATACTGAGGCAAGGGGCACCCCATGAACACAAGTTGATCTTCGTGATCGTTCCTTAGCCGTGTGCGGTGCCCCCCTCCACCATATTCCACCTCGGTCATATTTGTAGCGGTGCTTAGGTGAAGCCCTGCGACGATAGAACATCAAGATCGTCACCACGCCGTCATGCTGACGGAACTCCTCCCCGACGCTTTGCTGGATCGGAGCCCGGGGATCGTCATCGAGCTGAACGTGTGCCAAGAACTCGGAGGTGCCGTAGTTACGGTGCTTGGATCGGTCGGGCCGTGAAGACGTACGACTACATCAACCGCGTTGTGCAACGCTTCCGCTGTCGGTCTACAAGGGTACGTAGATCACACTCTCCCCTCTCGTTGCTATGCATCACCATGATCTTGCGTGTGCGTAGGAATTTTTTTGAAATTACTACGTTCCCCAACAGTGGCATCCGAGCCTAGGTTTTATATGTTGATGTTATATGCACGAGTAGAACACAAGTGAGTTGTGGGCGATATAAGTCATACTGCTTACCAGCATGTCATACTTTGGTTCGGCGGTATTGTTGGACGAAGCGGCCCGAACCGACATTACGCGTACGCTTACGCGAGACCGGTTCTCCCGACGTGCTTTGCACAAAGGTGGCTAGCGGGTGACAGTTTCTCCAACTTTAGTTGAACCGAGTGTGGCTACGCCCGGTCCTTGCGAAGGTTAAAACAGCACCAACTTGACAAACTATCGTTGTGGTTTTGATGCGTAGGTAAGATTGGTTCTTGCTTAAGCCCGTAGCAGCCACGTAAAACTTGCAACAACAAAGTAGAGGACGTCTAACTTGTTTTTGCAGGGCATGTTGTGATGTGATATGGTCAAGACATGATGCTAAATTTTATTGTATGAGATGATCATGTTTTGTAACCGAGTTATCGGCAACTGGCAGGAGCCATATGGTTGTCGCTTTATTGTATGCAATGCAATCGCGCTGTAATGCTTTACTTTATCACTAAGCGGTAGCGATAGTCGTGGAAGCATAAGATTGGCGAGACGACAACGATGCTACGATGGAGATCAAGGTGTCGCGCCGGTGACGATGGTGATCATGACGGTGCTTCGAAGATGGAGATCACAAGCACAAGATGATGGTGGCCATATCATATCACTTATATTGATTGCATGTGATGTTTATCTTTTATGCATCTTATCTTGCTTTGATTGACGGTAGCATTATAAGATGATCTCTCACTAATTATCAAGAAGTGTTCTCCCTGAGTATGCACCGTTGCGAAAGTTCTTCGTGCTGAGACACCACGTGATGATCGGGTGTGATAGGCTCTACGTTCAAATACAACGGGTGCAAAACAGTTGCACACGCAGAATACTCAGGTTATACTTGACGAGCCAAGCATATACAGATATGGCCTCGGAACACGGAGACCGAAAGGTCGAGCGTGAATCATATAGCAGATATGATCAACATAGTGATGTTCACCAATGAAACTACTCCATCTCACGTGATGATCGGACATGGTTTAGTTGATTTGGATCACGTAATCACTTAGAGGATTAGAGGGATGTCTATCTAAGTGGGAGTTCTTAAGTAATATGATTAATTGAACTTAAATTTATCATGAACTTAGTCCTGGTAGTATTTTGCAAATTATGTTGTAGATCAATAGCTCGCGTTGTTGCTTCCCTGTGTTTATTTTGATATGTTCCTAGAGAAAATTGTGTTGAAAGATGTTAGTAGCAATGATGCGGATTGGATCCGTGATCTGAGGTTTATCCTCATTGCTGCACAGAAGAATTATGTCCTTGATGCACCGCTAGGTGACGGACCTATTGCAGGAGCAGATGCAGACGTTATGAACGTTTGGCTAGCTCAATATGATGACTACTTGATAGTTTAGTGCACCATGCTTAATGGCTTAGAATCGGGACTTCAAAGACGTTTTGAACGTCATGGAGCATATGAGATGTTCCAGGAGTTGAAGTTAATATTTCAAGCAAATACCCGAGTTGAGAGATATGAAGTCTCCAACAAGTTCTATAGCTAAAAGATGGAGGAGAATCGCTCAACTAGTGAGCATGTGCTCAGATTGTCTGAGTACTACAATCGCTTGAATCAAGTGGGAGTTAATCTTCCAGATAAGATAGTGATTGACAGAATTCTCTAGTCACCATCACCAAGTTAGTAGAACTTCGTGATGAACTATGATATGCAAGGGATAACGGAAACGATTCCCAAGCTCTTCGTAATGCGGAAATTGACGAAGGTAGAAATCGAGAAAAACATCAAGTGTTGATGGTAGACAAGACCACTAGTTTCAAGAAAAGGGCAGAGGGAAGAAGGGGAACTTCAAGAAGAACAGCAAGCAAGTTGCTGCTCAAGTGAAGAAGCCCAAGTCTGGTCCTAAGCCTGAGACTAAGTGTTTCTACTGCAAAGGGACTGGTCACTGGAAGCGGAACTACCCCAAGTGATTGGCAGATAAGAAGGATGGCAAAGTGAACATAAGTATATTTGATATACATGTTATTGATGTGTACTTTACTAGTGTTTATAGCAACCCCTCAGTATTTGATACTAGTTCAGTTGCTAAGATTAGTAACTCGAAACGGGAGTTGCAGAATAAACAGAGACTAGTTAAGGGTGAAGTGACGATGTGTGTTGGAAGTGGTTCCAAGATTGATATGATCATCATCGCACACTCCCTATACTTTCGGGATTAGTGTTGAACCTGAATAAGTGTTATTTGGTGTTTGCGTTGAGCATGAATATGATTTGATCATGTTTATTGTAATACGGTTATCCATTTAAGTAAGAGAATAAATTGTTGTTCTGTTTACATGAATAAAACCTTATATGGTTACACACCCAATGAAAATAGTTCGTTGGATCTCGATCATAGTGATACACATAATCATAATATTGAAACCAAAAGATGCAAAGTTAATAATGATAGTGCAACTTATTTGTGGCACTGCCGTTTAGGTCATATTGGTGTAAAGCGCATGAAGAAACTCCATGCTAATGGGTTTTGGAATCACTTGATTATGAATCAGTTGATGCTTGTGAACCATGCCTCATGGGCAAGATGACTAAAACGCCGTTCTCCGGAACTATGGAGCGAGCAACTGACTTATTGGAAATAATACATACTGATGTATGAGATCCGATGAGTGTTAAGGCTCGCGGCGGGTATCATTATTTTCTGACCTTCACAGATGATTTGAGCAGATATGGGTATATCTACTTAATGAAACACAAGTCTGAAATATTTGAAAAGTTCAAAGAATTTCAGAGTGAAGTGGAGAATCATCGTAACAAGAAAATAAAAGTTTCTACGATATGATCGCAGAGGTAAAATATTTGAGTTACGAGTTTGGCCTTCAGTTAAAACAATGTGAAATAGTTTTACTACTCACGCCACCTGGAACACCACAGCATAATGGTGTGTTCGAACATTATAACCGTACTTTATTAGATATGGTGCGATCTATGATGTCTCTTTTCGATCTACCACTATCGTTTTGGGATTATGCATTAAAGACAGCTGCATTCACGTTTAAAAGGGCACCATCTAAGTCCGTTGAGACGACACAATCTGAACTGTGGTTTGGCAAGAAACCAAAGTTGTCGTTTTTTAAAGTTTGGGATTGTGATGCTTATATGAAAAAGTTTCATCCTGATAAGCTCAAACCCAAATCGGAGAAATATGTCTTCATAGGATACCCAAAGGAGACTATTGGGTACACCTTCTATCACAAATCCGAAGGCAAGACTTTTGTTGCTAAATTCAGAGTTTTTCTAGAGAAGGAGTTTCTCTCGAAAGAAGTGAGTGGGAGGAAAGTAGAACTTGATGAGGTAACTATACCTGCTCCCTTATTGGAAAGTAGTTCATCACAGAAATCTGTTCCTGTGACTACTACACCAATTAGTGAGGAAGCTAATGATGATGATCATGTAACTCCAGATCAAGTTACTATCGAATCTCGTAGGTAAACCAGAGTGAGATCCGCACCAGAGTGGTACAGTGATCCTGTTCTGGAAGTCATGTTACTAGACCATGACGAACTTGCGAACTATGAGGAAGCGATGATGAGCCCAGATTCCGCGAAATGGTTTGAGGCCATAAAATCTGAGATATGATCCATGTATGAGAACAAAGTATGGACTTTGATGGATTTGCCCGATGATCGGCAAGCCATAGAAAATAAATGGATCTTCAAGAGGAAGACGGACGCTGATAGTAGTGTTACTATCTACAAAGCTAGAATTGTCGCAAAAGGTTTTTGACAAGTTCAAGGTGTTGACTACGATGAGATTTTCTCACTCGTATATATGCTTAAGTCTGTCCGAATCATGTTAGCAATTGCCGCATTTTATGAAATCTGGCAAATGGATAAACAAAACTGCATTCCTTAATGGATTTCTTAAGGAAGAGTTGTATATGATGCAACCAGAAGGTTTTGTCAATCCTAAAGGTGTTAACAAAATATGCAAGCTCCAACGATCCATCTATGGACTGGTGCAAGCATCTCGGAGTTGGAATATACGCTTTGATAAGTTGATCAAAGCATATAGTTTTATACAGACTTACGGTGAAGCCTGTATTTACAAGAAAGTGAGTGGGAGCACTACAACATTTCTGATAAGTATATGTGAACAATATATTGTTGATCGGAAATAATGTATAATTTTCTGGAAAGCATAAAGGAATATTTGAAAGGAGTTTTTCAAAGAAAGACCTCGGTAAAGCTGCTTACATATTGAGCATCAAGATCTATAGAGATAGATCAAGACGCTTGATAAGTTTTTCAATGAGTACATACCTTGACAAGATTTTGAAGTAGTTCAAAATGGAACAGTCAAAGAAAGAGTTCTTGCCTGTGTTGCAAGGTGTGAAATTGAGTAAGACTCAAAGCCCGACCACGGCAGAAGATAGAAATAGAATGAAAGTCATTCCCTATGCCTCAGCCATAGGTTCTATAAAGTATGCCATGCTGTGTACCAGATCTATTGTATACCCTACACTGTGTTAAGCAAGGGAGTACAATAGTGATCTAAGAGTAGATCACTGGACAACGGTCAAAATTATCCTTAGTGGAATAAGGAAATATTTCTCAATTATGGAGGTGACAAAAAGGTTCGTCGTAAAAAGTTACGTCGATGCAAGTTTTGACACAGATCTGGATGACTCTAAGTCTCGATCTAGATACATATTGAAAGTGGGAGCAATAAGCTAGAGTAGCTCCGTGCAGAGCATTGTTGACATAGAAATTCGCAAAATACTTCCGGATCTGAATGTGACAGACCCGTTGACTAAAATTATCTCACAAGCAAAACATGATCACACCTTAGTACTCTTTGGGTGTTAATCACATAGCGATGTGAACTAGATTACTGACTCTAGTAAACCCTTTGGGTGTTGATCACATATCGATGTGAACTATGGGTGTTAATCACATGGTGATGTGAACTATTGCTGTTAAATCACATGGCAATGTGAACTAGATTATTGACTCTAGTGCAAGTGGGAGACTGAAGGAAATATGCCCTAGAGGCAATAATAAAGTTATTATTTATTTCCTTATATCATGATAAATGTTTATTATTCATGCTAGAATTGTATTAACCGGAAACATGATACTTGTGTGAATACATAGACAAACAAAGTGTCACTAGTATGCCTCTACTTGACTAGCTCGTATCGAAGATGGTTCTGTTTCCTAACCATAAACAAAAAGTTGTTATTTGATTAACGGGATCACATCATTAGGAGAATGATGTGATTAACATGACCCATTCCATTAGCTTAGCACCCAATCGTTTAGTATGTTGCTATTGCTTTCTTCATGACTTATACATGTTCCTATGACTATGAGATTATGCAACTCCCGTTTGCCGGAGGAACACTTTGTGTGCTACCAAACGTCACAACGTAACTGGGTGATTATAAAGGAGCTCTACAGGTGTCTCCAAAGGTACATGTTGGGTTGGCGTATTTCGAGATTAGGATTTGTCACTCCGATTGTTGGAGAGGTATCTCTGAGCCCTCTCGGTAATGCACATCACATAAGCCTTGCAAGCATTGCAACTAATGAGTTAGTTGTGAGATGATGTATTACGGAACGAGTAAAGAGACTTGCCGGTAACGAGATTGAACTAGGTATTAAGATACCGACGATCGAATCTCGAGAAAGTAACATACTGATGACAAAGGGAACAACGTATGTTGTTATGCGGTCTGACCGATAAAGATCTTCGTAGAATATGTAGGAGCCAATATGGGCATCCAGGTCCCGCTATTGGTTATTGACCGGAGACGTCTCGGTCATGTCTACAGTGTTCTCGAACCGTAGGGTCCGCACGCTTAAGGTTTCGATGACAGTTATATTATGAGTTTATGAGTTTTGATGTACCAAAGGAGTTCGGAGTCCCGGATGAGATCGGGGACATGTCAAGGAGTCTCGAAATGGTCGAGACGTAAAGATCGATATATTGTACGACTATATTCGGACATCGGAAAGGTTCCGAGTGATTCGGGTATTTTTCGGAGTACCGGAGAGTTATGGGAATACGTATTGGGCCTTATTGGGCCATACGGGAAAGAAGAAAAAGGGCCTCAAGGGTGGCCGCACCCCTCCCCTTGGTCTGGTCCGAATTGGACTAGGGAAGGGGGCGCCCCTTCCTTCCTTCTCCTTTTTCCCTTCCTGTTTTCCTATTCCATATGGGAGGTGGAATCCTACTAGGACTAGGGAGTCCTAGTAGGACTCCACACTTGGCGCGCCCCCTCCTAGGGCCAGCCTCCTCCTCCCTTGCTCCTTTATATATGGGGGCAGGGGGGCACCTCTAGACACAAGTTGATCCACGTGATCATATTCTTAGCCGTGTGCGGTGCCCCCTTCCACCATAATCCTCGATAATATTGTAGCGGTGCTTAGGCGAAGCCCTGCGACGGTAGTACATCAAGATCGTCACCACGCCATCGTGCTAACGGAACTCTTCCCCGACACTTTGCTGGATCGGAGTCTGGGGATCGTCATCGAGCTGAACGTGTGCTAGAACTCGGAGGTGCCGTAGTTTCGGTGCTTGATCGGTCGGGCCGTGAAGACGTACGACTACATCAACCGCGTTGTGCTAACGCTTCCGCTGTCGGTCTACAAGGATACGTAGATCACACTCTTCCCTCGTTGCTATGCATCACCATGATCTTGCGTGTGCGTAGGAATTTTTTTTGAAATTTCTACGTTCCCCAATAGTACCTTGCTTGATAATGATGATGTGCCACTTGGTGAATTTCTTGATAAACAAATTGCTAGAGTTATACAACATGATGTTGTTGAATCTGATGATGAGCTTGAAACTGAATCTCCTGAAACACCTACTAGAACTAGCCTTCGTAGATATGAATTTCCTAAGGTATCGGAAGGTTATGTTATGAGTGAAGAAACAACTAGAGATATTCTTGCTTGCAATGATAGAGACAATCTAGAGAAATTACTACAGAGGTATAAATAAAAATATCTAAATGCAAGAATGAAATGTGATCCTAAGTTTGCTACTTCACCTATCTTTATTGATGATAAGGATTATGAATTCTCTGTTGACCCAAAGTTAATTACTTTGGTTGAATCTGATCCTTTCCATGGTTATGAAACTGAAACTGTTCTGGCACATCTTACTAAGTTGAATGACATAGCCACCCTTTTTACTCATGATGATAAAACTCGCTATTACTTTATTCTCAAATTATTTCCTTTCTCATTAAAGGGTGATGCTAAAGCTTGGTACAATACTCTTGCTCCTGGTTGTGTGCGTAGTCCCAAGGATATGATTTATTACTTATCTGAAAAATATTTTCCTGCTCATATGAAACAAGCTGCCTTACAGGAAATATTTAACTTTGTGCAAACTAAAGAAGCGAGTCTCCCACAATCTTGGGAAAAATTCTTTGCCTGATCATCCTCTTAAGAAAAATGAAATACTTGATATCTTCTATAATGGACTAACCGATGCTTCTAGGGACTTCCTAGATAGTTGTGCTGGTTGTGTTTTTAGGGAACGAATTGTTGGTCAAGCTGAAGAATTATTGAATAACATATTGAAAAATTATGATGATTGGACTATTCCTGAACCACCACCTAAACCCACTCCGAAGAAGAGGGCTATATTATATCTCAGTCCTAAAGATATGCAAGAGGCAAAGAAATCAATGATGGAAAAAGGTATTAAAGCTAAGGATCTTAAAATTTTACCTCCTATTGAAGAAATACATGGGCTTAATACACCACCACTGCCTAAGGTGGTAGAGGTAAATTCTTTTATAAAGTTTAATGATGATGATAATCCTCACAATATGCATCCTAGTCAATGTCTTTATGAGTTTGAAAACTACATTAGAAAACAAGATCACTTCAATGCAAATGTTATGAAACAATTGAAATACAACTCTGATATGATTGCTCATTTGAGTGACTTGTTAGTTAGAATATCAAATGATGTTAGGGGTGTTGGAGAGCATGCTTCTATTGTTCAAACTCAATTAGAACAAGTTGCTAAATCTCAAAGGGAATTGCTTGATGAAATGAATCATAATATGCATGACTTGGCTGTTAGAGTTGCAACTAGAGGAGGTAAAATGACTCAGGAACCACTTTATCTCGAGGGACACCCAAAAAGAATTGAACAAGAT
The DNA here is from genome assembly GCF_018294505.1 of Triticum aestivum. Lineage (NCBI taxonomy): Eukaryota > Viridiplantae > Streptophyta > Magnoliopsida > Poales > Poaceae > Triticum > Triticum aestivum. Next base: position 199,866,134 of record NC_057812.1, read on the forward strand.
TCACAAAGAGCTAACACTAGTGCACCTAGTCCTTCTAGAAAGAAAAAGAAAAAGAAAAGTGATAGGACTTTGCACACTTCTAGTGAACCTGAAATAGAAAAACCTCCTGATGATGAAAATGAAGTTTCTATCTCAGATGCTGAAACTCAATCTGGTAATGAACACTCACCTAATGATAATGACAAAGATAATGATGAGGTTCATGAAGACTCTTAACCAACCAATGATAAAGAACCAGACAATGATGTTGAGATAGAACCACCTATTGATCTTGATAACCCACAACCTAAAAATAAAAGATATGACAAAAGAGACTTTGTTGCTAGAAAACACGGTAAAGAAAGAGAACCATGGGTTCAAAAACCTATGCCTTTTCCACCCAAGTCAACTAAAAAGAATGATGATGAAGAATTAGAACACTTTGCTGAAATGTTGAGGCCAGTCTTTTTGCATACTCGCTTGATTGATATCTTGAAAATGCCTCCTTATGCAAAATATATGAACGACATCATCACAAATAAGAGAAAAATACCGGAAGCTGAAATATCCACTATGCTTGCTAATTACACTTTTAAAGATGGAGTACCTAAAAAACTTGGAGATCCGGGAATTGCAACTATACCTTGCTCTATCAAAAAGAATTATGTGAAAACTGCTTTGTGTGATTTAGGAGCTGGTGTTAGTGCTATGCCTTTCTCTTTATATAAAAGACTTGACTTGAATAAACTCACACCTACTGAAATATCTTTGCAAATGGCTGATAAATCAACTGCCATACCTATCGGTATCTATGAGGATGTGCCTGTTGTTGTTGCTAATGTTACTATTTTGACTGACTTTGTTATACTTGAGATGCTCGAGGACGACAACATGTCGATTATCCTTGGTAGATCCTTCTTGAATACTGCAGGGGCTGTTATTGATTGCAATAAAAGCAAGGTCACTTTTCATATTAATGGCAATGAGCATACGGTGCACTTTCTAAAGAAACAATTCCAAGTGAATGGTATTAATGTTATTGAAAAATCTCTGACAATCACTATTGGAAGGAAGTTTTCAAATACCTCTACCTACTGTCAAAAAGAAATATGAAATTCTTATTGTTGGGGAAATGCATATCCCCATTGAGGTAACTTAGTGATTTACAAAAGTTCTTTGGTTTCATGCTAATCGAAAGTGGTTGTTAATAAGACTTGATCAACCTTATTAATGGATCATTTTTGAATGGTATGAAGTTGATGAATTTAGTAAGCACTACTTTCTGTCCCTACTTTTTATTCTCTGTTGTTATTAGTTAAATAAAATAAAATGCCATGTTTTGTGTGTTTGCTGAATTTCCCGTGCAATAAAAAATGACCCAAAAATAAAAGTTATCAGAATGCCCTGAAAATTTAATACATTTTTTCTTAATATTTGAGAATTTTTGGTGCAATAAACATCAGAGGGAGGTGCACCAGGTGGGCACAACCCACCTGGGCGCGCCAGCACCCCCAGGCGCGCCCTGGTAGGTTGTGGTCCCCACGTGGGCCCCCTCACTTACCTCTTCATCACTTACCTCCAGAAAAAATCCCCATTGCTCTCTATCCCGTGTTCTTGAGCTCAAACCCGTGGATTTCGGTCTGTTTGCTCGAAGCTCCGTTTCCGAAACTGTTTCGGGGTATTGTTGTTTGGTATGTGACTCAACCATTTGTCCAATTAGTTTTAGTTTCAGTAGCTTATACTTTGAATAATTAGCTACTCTTGGTGCTGCTGTAGATGTGCTTGCATGTTAAGTTCTTAGTGTTCTAAGTAGTTTGAATGCTTGCTATGGCCTCTATGTATCCCTATGAGTAGTTGCTATCAATCTTACAAAGTTTTGTTGACAAATTTTTGTCACTCCAAATTTTTTATTTTCAGAAAATTGTACGTGGACATGATGAACCTATTTGGAAGGATTTCTTCGACGAGACGATCCTCGGGGGCATCTTCTAGTGACAGTTTTGCCCGTCGGTCTTATGTTGAACCAAGTGAAAGTTCCACGTGAGATGCCGCCACCAAGACATGTTTATGGCCTAGCGATGAATATATGGTGCATGTGTGCATTAAGGAGGAATTTGAGAAATATGTCCACAATGCCGGCCTTGGTCCCTACCTATCAGATAAGTGTGTACAACACCAACTTCTCACTGAATCATTTGTCAAAGGATTTAAATATTTTCCACGTGAGTCTAGGGTGTCATTTATGCTTTATGATAATCCTTATACTATCCCACTGGAGAATTTTGCTTACCATTGCAAACTTCCATTTTGGGGTTCGCTTGATGAGCCACCAACGGTTGAGTACGAGTCTTTCTTGACTAGCCTGTGCTATGGTGAAAATAGGGGAGTGAGACAAGGAAGAATAAAGAGCATTCACTTTCCCGCAATTTAGTATTTTGCATTATTTAACAGGAAATTCATAGTAGGCAAGCAAGACTGTAGCATACTTTGTGCGCCAGACTTGAGCCTCCTTCACACTGCTCTCACTAGTTAAAGGAATTATAACCTTGGAGCAATTTTTGCACGTAGACTTCAGCACAATGCTAACAGTGGTTGGTTCTATGGTGGAATTTATGCCACACGTTTAGCACGAGGGCTGGGTGTTTCACCTTTGCCCTTTGATCCTATCCTACCTACGCGGTATTTAGATTTTGATACTTTGAAAGAACACAAAATACTTAAGGGAAGGGTTGATAATTTCACTTACAATCTAATGTCTAACCAAAGATCTATTGTGGACACATATTTGCCTGTGCCTGCTCTTTTTGATTATAACAGCAAGGGAAGATATTTTGTTCTTGAGAGCGAGGCCCGATCTCATAACGCAGTAGTGGTGGCAACACGGCGTGCTGATGCATCCACACCAAGAGCCTCCGAGAGCTACCACACCGACTACTACCCTGCAGGCTACTGACCGACTACCAAATTAGGCCAAAAGCCTAAGATTGGGGGAGTACGTGTCTCTCACCGACATTACATTCATGTCCACTTATTCTATTTGTTGGTGTTCACACTTTTTCATTGTCATCCATGCTTAGATTTATTTTCTTGCTTTCTTCTTGTGTGTTTGAAAAACTTTAGAAAAACCCAAAAAATTAGTTGTAATTAGTTTACTTTCTATGCATGCTTAGTAGTACTAAAAATAAAATCCAAAAAGATTCCCTTGTTCTTCTTTTGCTTGTGGGGAGCTTTCCCGTGTAAATAGTTTTTCTCGTTTTTGCTTTTCCCTTATTTGCTTGCTTTAGAAAACCAAAAACTCCAAAAATATTTTAGTGTGTTTCTCTGAATTTCTTTTCTTTTTATTCGAGTTGTACCGAGGAGAAGACCACGATGAAAATGTTGAGTGGCTCTCATATGAATAATTGTTGAACTAATAAAGAGCCCATTTTACCTTGTCTTCTCCTATTGAATAAAATGTTTGTAGATTCCAGCTTAGTCCATGGCACTCTTGAACTATTATTATTTTCATATCATTCGGTCGTGCAAGTGAAAGGCAATAATGACGACATTCGATGAACTGGTCGTGGCAAAGAGAAACCGGTATGAACTCGACTTGTCCTATCTGGGTAAATATGTTTAACCTAGCATGCAGGCTTTAGGCCATTATGATTGAACATGTTTGCAATGAAAATTAGAGATTATAGTTTGTCATGCCATGCATAATTAGCTGGGAGTTAATAATGATTTATCTTGGATATCAACATAGTGTTAAGATGATTGTGATGTAGTATGATGATATGGTATCCTCTTCTGAATGTTCAAATGGCTTGACTTGGTACATGTTCATGCATGTAGTTGAATCAAAACCAACATAGCCTCTATAATGTTTATATTCATGGTGTTCATATCCTACTCATGCTAGTGTCCAATGTTACTTGCACATAATGCATGGTTATTATCGTTGTTGCTCTCTAGCTGGCCACTTCTCAACCTAAATTGCTAGCCTTCGCCTGTACTAAGTGGGAATTCTGCTTGTACATCAAAAGCCTTGAACCCAAAGTTATTTCAGATGAGTTCACCATACCTACCTATATACGGCATTACCCTGCCGTCCTAAATAAATTTGCATGTGCCACCTCTAAAAACTTCTAAAAATTATCCGTTTTGTGCCCCTAGATCGTTCATGGAACGACAAGAGGTGGTCGATATCTTCCATGCTAAGAGGGTTATTCTCAGGTCAAGTGTTTATTCACTCGCCATTACACGAGAAAATGGGCGGTAATAGGGATTCCCAGTCCGGAACTAAAAAATGCAAATAATTAAACAAAACTCCCCCAGGACTTATGTTGGTCTGGACGACACCCGTTGTTTCGGACAAGCCGTGGAGTGTGATTGATGGTGGAGGGGGAGTAAACCTTTACTTTTATCGCTTGGGAACCTCCACTAGCGTGCTTAACATGGAAGATGTTGATAACTGATGGTCGTGAAGTAAATGAGAAGGGTGCATGTCTCAAAATTTCATTTATCTCTGTTTTAAAAATTGAGCTCTGGCACCTATGCAAATCACTGCTTCCCTCTGCAAAGGGACTTTCTATTTACTTTTATGTTGTGTCATCACCCTCTAAAACAAGCGCCAGAAACTAAGTAGAGCACAGCGGTCATGATTTATGCATTGTGTGTACCTAATGTTGGGTGCATCATGACTGGATCTTTTCTACCATGAATTACAATGTTTAGTCGCTGCTTGAACTTTGGAGGTGCTCTACATTTATGTTTTGCGGTCTCAGAAAGGGCTAGCGAGATACCATTATTGTCATATGATATCATGTTTCTTTTAACAATGTGTTGCCATTTGAGATACCTTATTATTGCTCGCTAGCTGATTATGTCATTGATACGAGTCATTATAATCTTTAAGAGTTATTGTCGACATGGTTAGTTATAATGCTGGCTGAAAACCTGGGTGTTGTTTAAGCTTATTTATGCAAACAAGAGCAGAAGAGTTCGTAAACGTTTTTCTTTCTCACTTTCAGTTTATCAACTGACTTGCTTGAGGACAACCAAAGGTTTAAGCTTGGGGGAGTTGATACGTCTCCAACATATCTACTTTTTCTTACGCTTTTCCTCTTGTTTTGGACTCTATTTTGCATGATTTGAATGAAACTAACCCCGAACTGACGCTGTTTTCAGCAGAACTACCATGGTGTTGTTTTTGTGCAGAAATAAAAGTTCTCGGAATGGAACGAAACTTTGCGAGGAATTTTTATATCAATAATAAGAATTAGTGGAGCCAAGACCCACCAGAGAGGGGCCCCTGGGTGGGCACAACCCACCAGGGCGCACGCCGCTCTCCTGGCGCGCCCAAGTGGGTTGTACTCACCTGGTGGCCCCGCTGACTACTACCTCTTGAGCATGTGTTGGTTTTCCCTTGAAGAGGAAAGGGTTATGCAGCAAAGTAGCGTAAGTATTTTCCTCAGTGTTGAGAACCAAGGTATCAATCCAGTAGGAGACAACGCACAAGTCACCTAGTAACTGCACAAACAATCAAGAACCTGGCAACCAACGTGATAAAGGTGTTGTCAATCCCTTCACGGTCACTCGCAAAAGTGAGATCTAATAGAGATAGTAAAGTAAATATTTTTGGTATTTTTGTTATATAGATTGGAAAGTAAAGATTGCAAAATAGTATACGAGATGCGATGTAAATAAAAGAGATGTAATATAATAGGAAAGAGACCCGGGGCCATAGGTTTCACTAGTGGCTTCTCTCAAGATAGCATGTATTATGGTGGGTGAACAATTACTGCCAAGCGATTGATAGAAAAGCGCATAGTTATGAAGATATCTAAGGAAATGATCATGAATATAGGCATCACGTCCGTGTCAAGTAGACCGAAACGATTCTGTATCTACTACTATTACTCCACACATCGATCGCTATCCAGCATGCATCTAGAGTATTAAGTTCATAAGAATGGAGTAATGCATTAAGCAAGATGACATGATGTAGAGGGATAAACTCAAGCAATATGATATAACCCCCATCTTTTTATCCTCGATGGCAACAATACAATACATGCCTTGCTGCCCCTACTGTCACTGGGAAAGGACACCGCAAGATTGAACCCAAAGTTAAGCACTTCTCCCATTGCAAGAAAGATCAATGTAGTAGGCCAAACTAAACCGATAATTCAAAGAGACTTGCAAAGATATCGAATCATGCATATAAGAATTCAGAGAAGAACCAAATAATACTCATAGATAAGCTTGGTCATAAATCCACAGTTCATCGGATCTCGACAAACACACCGCAGAAGAGTATTACATCGAATAGATCTCCAAGAACGCCGAGGAGAACTTTGTATTGAGAATCAAAGAGAGAGAAGAAGCCATCTAGCTAATAACTATGGACCCGAAGGTCTGTGGTAAACTACTCACGCTTCATCGGAGAGGCAATAGTGTTGATGTAGAAGACCTCCGTGATCGATTCCCCCTCCGGTAGATCGCCGGAAAAGACCTCAAGATGGGATCTCACGGGTATAGAAGGTTGCGGCGGTGGAAAAGTGGTTTCATCGCTCTCCCTAATGTTTCTTAGGTATAAGAGTATATATAGGTGAAAGAAGTACGTTGGTGGAGCTACGAGGGGCCCATGATGGTGGGGGCGCGCCTACCCCCTGGGCGCGCCCTCCTGCCTCGTGGCTTCCTCGTGGTGTTCCAAACATCGACTCTAAGTCTTCTGGATTGCTTTCGGTCCAAGAAAGATCATCGTGATGGTTTCATTCCATTTGGACTCCATTTGGTATTCCTTTTCTGCAAAACTCTAAAATAGGCAAAAAAAAAACAGAAACTGGCACTGGGCCTCCGGTTAATAGGTTAGTCCCAAAAATAATATAAAAGAGCATATTAAAGCCCATTAAACATCCAAAACAGATAATATAATAGCATGGAACAATAAAAAATTATAGATACGTTGGAGACGTATCAAGCATCCCCAAGCTTAATTCCTGCTCGTCTTCGAGTAGGTAAATGATAAAAACATATTTTTTGATGTGGAATGCTACCTAACATAATTATCAATGTAATTTTTCTTTATTGTGGCATGAATGTTCAGATCCGAAAGATTCAAGACAAAAGTATAATATTGACATAAAAACAATAATACTTCAAGCATACTAACAAAGCAATCATGTCTTCTTAAAATAACCTGGCCAAAACAATAAAAAATTATAGATACGTTGGAGACGTATAACTGACCATGAAACCAACGCTATAAATTCCAAATTTTGGAGAAAAAATCAGGGATAAAGAATTATCAAAATCCACGAGACAGAGCCGCCGCCAAGCCCTGTTCTTCCTCGGGAGGGTAGATCTGGAGTCCGTTTGGGGCTCCGGAGAGGGGGGTCTTCGTTCTTCGTCATCACCAACCCTTCTCCATCGCCAATTCCATGATGCTCCCCACCGGGAGAGAGTAATTCCTTCATAGGCTCGCTGGTCGGTGAGGAGTTGGATGAGATTCATCATGTAATCGAGTTAGTTTTGTTAGGGCCTGATCCCTAGTATCCACTATGTTCTTAGATTGATGTTGCTTTGACTTTGCTATGCTTAATGCTTGTCACTTTGGGCCTGGGGGCCATGATTTCAGATCTGAACCATTTATGTTATCATCATTATATCCATGTTTTAGATCCAATCTTGCAAGTTACAGTCACCTACAACGTGTTATGATCCAGCAACCCAGGAGGGACAACATTTGGGCCCACTCCCGGTGATGACCGTGGTTTGAGGGGTTCATGTATTCACTATGTGTTAATGCTTTGTTCCGGTTCTCTATTAAAAGGAGGCCTTAATATCCCTTAGTTTCCAATATGGACCCCGCTGCCACGGGAGGGTAGGACAAAAGATGTCATGCAAGTTCTTTAATAAAGCACGTATGACTATTTACGGAATACATGCCTACATTATATCGATGAACTGGAGCTAGTGCCGTATCGTCCTGGGTTATAACTGTCACATGATGAATATCATCCAACAAGTCACCGATCTAATGCCTACAAACTTTTCATTATTGTTTCTGCTAAGTTACTGCTGCTATCATCACTATTACACTTGCTACAAAATTACTTCTATCGATGTTACTGTTACTATTGCTGTTGTCACTATTATCAAAACTATCAAACTAGTTTTCTACTGATCACTTTGCTACAGATAATTAATCTCTAGGTGTGGTTGAATTGACAACTCATCTACTAATAGCTTCAAATATTCTTTGGCTCCCCTTGTGTCGAATCTATAAATTTGGGTTGAATACTCTACCCTCGAAAACTGTTGCAATCCCCTATACTTGTGGGTTATCAATACATCATACGATGAGCCAAAGGGCCACATAGTTCTTTCAGGAAAAAGAGACATCGTGGGATTGGAGGGGAAGACGGACATGTCTGAAGATTATGAAAAGTTTCATGAAATTCCTCCCTTCAAAGTCAAGGCTGACCCAAGCACCATGTTAAACGATGAAGATTATCCATGGTTAGCAAAGGAGACAAGCAAAGAAAAAGTGAAGACTTTCTCTCACAACTATTATGATGATGCCTTTGATCTAGAACATCACTGCATTTACATGTGAAGAAATGAAATGCCTTTTGTAACAGATGAGTTTCCGTATGGAACCCTCGTACTTCGAAAGAGATTGTCCGTTTTGTACACGAAGTGCATCCAGTTTGTGTCGTAACCCTCTCAACTTTTTAGCACATGCTATTTGGGTGAAATGATGATACCATGCCAACTTTCAACCTCTTCAGAGTTCATTTGTAGTGCTTTTCAATTTCAGGGTCATTTAGCTCAAAAAATTAGCAAATGCATGAAATATAACAAATGAAGTCAGAAAGGGTTGAAAATTGATGATGTGTCTTTGAATGGTGCATTTTGAACACACAAAAAGTTTGGAGTTCAAATAAGTTCAAAAAAAAGAGAAATCCCTTTTGTAACAGATGAGTTTTCGTCCAAAACCCTGATACTTCGAAAGAGATTGTCCATTTTGTACATGAAGTGCACCCAGTTTTTGCCATAACCCTCTCAACTTTTTAGCACATTCTATGTGGGTGAAATGATGATACCATGCCAACTTTCAACCTCTTCGGAGTTCGTTTGTAGTGCTTTTTAATTTCAGGGTCATATAGCTCAAAAAATCAGTAAATGCATGAAAAATAACAAATGAAGTCAGAAAGGGTTGACAATTGATGATGTGGCTTTGAATGGTGCATTTAGAACACACAAAAAGTTTGGAGTTCAAAAAAATGAAATCCCTTTGTAACAGATGAGTTTTCGTTCGAAACCCTGATACTTCGAAAGAGATTGTCCATTTTGTACACGAAGTGCATCCAGTTTTTGCCGTAACCCTCTCAACTTTTTAGCACATGCTATGTGGGTGAAATGATGATACCATGCAAACTCTCAACCTCTTCAGAGTTCATTTGCAGTGCTTTTCAATTTCAGGGTTATTTAGCTCAAAAAATCAGTAAATGCATGAAAAATAACAAATGAAGTGAGAAAGGGTTGAAAATTGATGATGTGGCTTTGCATGGTGCAGTTTGAACACATAAAAAGTCTGGAGTTTAAATAATTTCAAAAAAATGAAATCCCATTGTAACAGATGAGTTTTCGTCCGAAACCGTGATGCTTCGAAAGAGATTGTCCACTTTGTAAACGAAGTGCCTCCAGTTTTTGCCGTAACCCTCTCAACTTCTTAGCACATGCTATGTGGGTGAAAGGAAGACACCATGCCAACTTTCAACCTCTTCAGAGTTCATATGTAGTGATTGACAATTTCAGGGTCATTTATCTCAAAAAAATCAGTAAATGCACAAAAAATAACAAATGAACTCAGAAAGGGTTGAAAATTGATGATGTGGCTTTGAATGGTGCATTTTGAGCACACAAAAAGTCTGGAGTTCAAATAAGTTCAAAAAAATGAAATCCCTTTGTAACAGATGAGTTTTCGTCCGAAACCCTCATACTTCGAAAGAGATTGTCCATTTTGTACGTGAAGTGCATCCAGTTTTAACCGTAACCCTCTAAACTTTTTAGCACATGCTATGTGTGTGAAATGAAGAGACCATGCCAACTTTCAACCTCTTCAGAGTTCATTTGTAGTGCTTTTCAATTTCAGGGTCATTTAGCTCAAAAAAATCAGTAAATGCATGAAAAATAACAAATGAAGTGAGAAAGGGTTGGCAATTGATCATGTGGCTTTGAATGGTGCATTTTGAACACACAAAAAGTCTAGAGTTCAAAAAATGAAATCCCTTTGTAACAGATTAGTTTTCGTCTGAAACCCTCATACTTCGAAAGAGGTCTATTTTGTACACGAAGTGCATCCAGTTTTTTTCGTAACCCTCTCAACTTTTTAGCACATGCAATGTGGGTGAAATGATGATATGATACGTCTCCGTCGTATCTATAATTTTTGATTGTTCCATGCCAATATTCTACAACTTTCATATACTTTTGGCAACTTTGTATACTATTTTTGGGGCTAACATATTGATCCAGTGCCCAGTGCCATTTCCTGTCTGTTGCATGTTTTTGGTTTCACAGAATATCCATATCAAACGGAGTCCAAACGGGATAAAAAAGATGGAGATACTTTTTGGAATATTTGGAAAATTCTAGAAGAAAAATCCACGCGAGACGGTGCCCGAGGTGGTCACGAGGCACGGGGGCGTTCCCCCTACCCTCGTGAGCCACCCGTAAGGCGGTTGACGCTCTTCTTTTGCCGCAAGAAAGCTAATTTTCAGGAAAAAAATCACGGCGAAGGTTTCAGGCCAATCGGAGTTACGGATCTCCATATATACACGAAACGGTGAAACAGAGCGAGGAGAGAACGCAGAAACATAGAGAGACAGAGAGACAGATCCAATCTCAGAGGGGCTCTCGCGCCCTCCCATGCCATGGAGGCCATGGACCAGAGGGGAAACCCTTCTCCCATCTAGGGAGGAGGTCAAGGAAGAAGGAGGGGGGCTCTCCCCCCTCGCTTCCGGTGGCACCGGAGTGCCACCGGGGGCCATCATCATCACCGCGATCTACACCAACACCTCCGCCATCTTCTCCAACATCTCCATCACCTTCCCCCCTCTATCTACAACGGTCCACTCTCCCGCAACCCGCTGTACCCTCTACTTGAACATGGTGCTTTATGCTTCATATTATTATCCAATGATGTGTTGCCATCCTATGATGTCTGAGTAGATTTTCGTTATCCTATCGGTGGTTGATGAATTGCTATGATTGATTTAATTTGCTTGTGGTTATGTGACTGTCCTTTGGTGCCCATCATATGATTGCGCGCGTGGATCACACCATAGGGTTAGTTGTATGTTGATAGGACTATGTATTGGAGGGCAAGAGTGACAGAAGCTTCAACCTAGCATAGAAATTGATGCATACGGGATTGAAGGGGGACCAATATATCTTAATGCTACGGTTGGGTTTTACCTTAATGAACATTAGTAGTTGCGGATGCTTGCTAATAGTTCCAATCATAAGTGCATAGAATTCTAAGTCAGGGATGACATGCTAGCATTGGCCTCTCCCACATAATACTTGCTATCGGTCTAGTAAAGTAGTCAATTGCTTAGGGGCAATTTCGCAACTCCTACCACCACTTTTCCGCACTCGCTATATTTATTTTATTGTTTGTTTATCTAAACATCCCCTACTTTTTATTTACGTACTCTTTATTATCTTGCAAACTTATCCAACAACACCTACAAAGTACTTCTAGTTTCATACTTGTTCTAGGTAAAGCGAACGTCAAGCTTGCGTAGAGTTGTATCGGTGGTCGATAGAACTTGAGGGAATATTTGTTCTACCTTTAGCTCCTCGTTGGGTTCGACACTCTTACTTATCGAAAACTGTTGCGATCCCCTATACTTGTGGGTTATCAAGACCTTTTTCTGGCGCCGTTGCCGGGGAGCAATAGCGTGGGGTGAATATTCTCGTGGGTGCTTGTTTGCTTTATCACTAAGTAATTTTTATTTGCTGTTCTTAGTTGTTCTCTATCTTTAGTTATGGATATGGAACACGAAATACCAAAAAAATTAGGTGTACTTGTTACTCATGGAGATGAGGAACCTCCTAAAACCCTTGATGCTCAATATGTGAAAAATATTATGTACCACTTTGATAATCCTGAGAAAACCTCATTCAATCTGGTTATCATGAATACTTTAGGGAGCAACGTTGGATCAACGTGAATACTTTAGGGATTATCGCTTGACACAAAAGGGAAACTATTATGGGATCAAATTTATATATTGAAGTGGTATGCTCGGCAAGTATGCTTGAGTTATGATATTACTTGTTGCTCTAGGATGAAGGCTCCACACCTTCCCTTTTCATGTGAATTTAATGATAATGAAACCTTGGCTTCTTATGCTAGAGGTATATATGATTACTTTGATGTGGAACAAATAGAAGAATTTGTTGCTTTTAAGGGTGCTTATGAAATTGAATCTTTGTTTGAAAAGAATGAAGCTTATGATGATGATGTTTATAGGCCTGAAAATTTAGCTATCTTAAAATATTGCTATGATAATTATGAATATAATTCCTATATTAATGCGCTTATTGAGAAAGTCTCCGCTGTCCAAGAAGAGACTAATATTTTGCAGGAATCTATGGAAGAAGAAGTTGATGAAACTTTGATCTCATTGGATGAAAAAGATGATGAGCAGAGCGAAGAACAAAAGGAGGAAGAGCGGATTGATCACCCGTTCCCACCTTCTAATGAGAGTAACTCTTCAACTCATACATTGTTTAATTCCCCTTTTTGCTTACCGACGGATGATTGCTATGATGACTGTTATGATCCCTTGGATTCTTTTGAAATATCCCTTTTTGATGATGCTTGTGGCCAAGATGCCAATATGAATTATGCTTATGGAGATTAACTTGCTATGGTTCCTTATGTTAAATATGAAATTTTTGCTATTGCACCCACGCATGATAGTCCTATTATCTTTTTGAATTCTCCAAACTACACTATATCGGAGAAGTTTGCCCTTATTAAGGATTATATTGATGGGTTGCCCTTTACTACTGCACATTATGATTTTGATAGATACCATATGCATGTGCTTGCTGCTCCTACCTGCAATTATTATGAGAGAGGAACTATATCTCCACCTCTCTATGTTTCCAATATGATAAAATTGCAAGAAACTGGTTATACTATGCATTGGCCTTTACTATGTGTGCATGAATTGTTCTTTTATGACATGCCGATGCATAGGAAGAGAGTTAGACTTTGTTGTTACATGATATATGTTACTTTGTGCTCACTACTAAATGATAAATCATTGTTAATTAAAATTGGCTTTGATATACCTTGGGATCCGGGTGGATTCACTACTTGAGCACTATATGCCTAGCTTAATGGCTTTAAAGAAAGCACTGCCAGGGAGACAACCTGAAAGTTTTAGAAAGTCATTTATTTCTGTTGAGTGCTTTCATATAGTTTAAAAACAACAAAAATAAATAGGGGAACCCAAAACTTTTTCTAAAAGAAAAGTGAAAGTGAGAGAGACGAGCATTGTGAAAGTGGGGGACATCCTTGAACTTTGTTCATGCCCATGGGAACTTTGTGAATCTTGATTACAGAAACTTTTCAACAAAAATAATTATCCCCTTGTACAATTCCACTGTATTATAAAAATAATGTGCCAAGGTTTGCCTTTAGGATGTTTACATTTGCTTGATGGTTTGTACGGTGCAGGACAGAAACTTTGGCTGTAGTGCGCGATTTTACATTTTTAGCTGGAACGTCAAATGGTTCTGATTCTTTTTGCACTGTCTTCTATACAAATTGTTTATTTTTCCTAATTTTGGTAGAAGTTTTCAAGTATCAGAAGTATGGTGAATGCTCAGATTATTACAGACTGTTCTGTTTTAGACAGATTCTGTTTTTGATGCATAGTTTGCTTGTTTTGATGAAACTATCAATTTATATTAGTGGATTAAGCCACGAAAAATTTATATTACAGTAGACACAATGCAAAAACAAAATATGAATTGGTTTGCAACAGTACTTAGAGTAGTGATTTGCTTTATTATACTAACGGATCTTACCGAGTTTTCTGTTGAAGTTTTGTGTGGATGAAGTGTTCGATGATTGAGAAGGTTTCAATGTGAGAAGAAGGAAGAGAGGCAAGAGCTCAAGCTTGGGGATGACCGAGGCACCCCAAGTAAATATTCAAGGAGACTCAAGCATCTAAGCTTGGGGATGCTGGGAAGGCATCCCCTCTTTCTTCCACAAGTATCGGTATGTTTTCGGATTCGTTTCGTTCATGCGATATGTGCAATCTTGGAGTGTCTTTTGCATTTAGTTTTCATTTTTCTTTTATGCACCATGCTGGTATGAGATAGTCCTTGGTTGATTTATAGAATGCTCTATGAACTTCACTTATATCTTTTGAGTATGGCTTTATAGAATGCTTCATGTGCTTCACTTATATCATTTGAAGTTTGGATTGCCTCTTTCTCTTTACATAGACAACCGCCATTTGTAGAATGCTCTTTTACTTCACTTAGATTTGTTAGAGCACAGGCATATCTTTTGTAGAAAGAATTAAACTCTCTTGCTTCACTTATATCTATTTAGAGAGATGACAGGAACTGGTCATTCGCATGGTTAGTCATAAAATCCTACATAAAACTTGTAGATCACTGAATATGATATGTTTGATTCCTTGCAATAGTTTTGCGATATAAAGATGGTGATATTAGAGTCATGCTAGTGGGTGGTTGTGAATTGTAGAAATACTTGCGTTGAGGTTTGTGATTCCCGTAGCATGCACGTATGGTGAACCGTTATGTAACGAAGTTGGAGCATGAGGTATTTATTGATTGTCTTCCTTATGAGTGGCGGTCGGGGACGAGCGATGGTCTTTTCCTACCAATCTATCCCCCTAGGAGCATGCGCGTAGCACTTTATTTCGATGACTAATAGATGTTTGCAATAAGTATGTGAGTTCTTTATGACTAATGTTGAGTCCATGGATTATACGCACTCTCACCCTTCCATCATTGCTAGCCTCTCTAGTACCATGCAACTTTCGCCGGTACCATAAACCCACCATATACCTTCCTCAAAACAGCCACCATACCTACCTACCATGGCATTTCCATAGCCATTCCGAGATATATTGCCATGCAACTTCCATCATCATCATATACATGACTTGAGCATCATTGTCATATTGCTTTGCATGATCGTAAGATAGCTAGCATGATGTTTTCATGTCTTGCCCGTTTTTTGATGTCATTGCTATACGCTAGATCATTGCACATCCCGGTACACCGCCGGAGGCATTCATATAGAGTCATATCCTTGTTCTAGATATCAAGTTTTAATATTGAGTTGTAAGTAAATAAAAGTGTGATGATCATCATTATTAGAACATTGTCCCATGTGAGGTTATCAAAATAAAAGCGGCCAAAGAAGCCCTAAAAAAAAGAGGCCAAAGAAGCCTACAATAAAAGAGAAAAAAAAGAGAAGGGGCAATGTTACTATCCTTTTACCACACTTGTGCTTCAAAGTAGCACCATGTTCTTCATATAGAGAGTCTCTTGAGTTATCACTTTCATATACTAGTGACAATTTTCATTATAGAACTTGGCTTGTATGTTCCAACGATGGGCTTCCTCAAATTCCCTAGGTCTTCATGAGCAAGCAAGTTGGATGCACACCCACTTAGTTTCAGTTTGAGCTTTCATATACTTATAGCTCTAGTGCATCCGTTGCATGTAAATCCCCACTCACTCACATTGATATCTATTGATGGGCATCTCCATAGCCCATTGATACGCCTAGTTGATGTGAGACTATCTTCTCCCTTTTTGTCTTCTCCACGACCACCATTCTATTCCACCTATAGTGCTATGTCCATGGCTCACACTCATGTATTGCGTGAAAGTTGAAGAGGTTTGAGAACATCAAAAGTATGAAACAATTGCTTGGCTTGTCATTGGGTTGCGCATGATGTGAGTATTTTGTGTGAAGAAGATGGAGCATAGCCAGACCATATGATTTGGTAGGAATAACTTTCTTTGGCCTTGTTATTTTGAAAATACATGATTGCTTTATTAGTGGGCTTGAAGTATTATTGTTTTTATGCCAAATGATAGACTCGTGTCTTAATATTCATTCCATGATTAGACATATGATCAAGATTATGCTTGGTAGCATTCCACATCAAAAATTAACTTTTTTATCATTTACCTACTTGAGGACGAGCAGGAATTAAGCTTGGGGATGCTGATACGTCTTCGTCGTATCTATAATTTTTGATTGTTCCATGCCAATATTCTACAACTTTCATATACTTTTGGCAACTTTTTATACTATTTTTGGGACTAACATATTGATCCAGTGCCCAGTGCCAGTTCCTGTGTCAGGACCCCGACTCAATGCCACATCGATCTAGCATGTAACACCTCATATCACTTTGCGGCCTCACGCACGGTATTCCCACGGGTGTCGCCTTACCTTTGCCCGGGACCGTTTGCGCCTTTTGGCACACGTATATGACAGTGTCGCTAGCATCCATATGATAAGGAGCCCGGGGCTGACATGGCTAGTCGTAAACCCAAAGTGGCACAGACTTACAGGGACAGGCATCCATGACCCAGCATCGAACGTGTCGGTCATCAGCGAGTGAATCCAGGCTGTAGCACTGGGCTAGCAGGACTCCGGTGAACCGGGCTGTAGCGGGCTAACAGGACTCCGGTATTCATCGCGTGACATTTCCCCGAAGGGACAGACACAGGAACGAAGAAGGACACATGCCGGCCAGCCTAAGTGTTCCGGAGCAGTAGCAAGCTACCATGGCTCGGTGGAAACACTAGGAGACATTTCCCGATAAGAGAGGCTACTAAAGATAAACAACTAGATAGTCAGATCCCACACATACCAAGCATTTCAATAACATACACACAATATGCTCGATATGTGCAAACACAACATGGCATCACAACATGACTCTACGACTCAAGTAATTTATTCAATAGGCTCCGAGGAGCGAGATATTACAAACAGGGGTCTCATGACCCAACATTCAGAGCATACAAATCAAAGCACAAGCGGAAGCTATCATGTCTGGGTACAGACATCTATAAATGAAAAAGGCTGAGAAGCCTGACTATCTATCAGATCCTGCCGAGGGCACAAGATCATAGCTGAGGTAACAAGCTAAACGTCGAAGTCCACGCGGTACTACTAGCGAGACCGAAATCTCTCTGCAAAACATAAAATAGGCAAACGTGAGTACAAATGTACCCAGCAAGACTTACATCAGAACTAACTACATATGCATCATTTTCAACAAGGGGATGGTGGGGTTTAACTGCAGCAAGCCAGCTTTGACTCGATGGCTATCCTAAACTACGACTGCAAGCGACTCTTTTGAGGTGGCGCACACGAGTCCACATATTCACCATATCAATACACCACTATGGATCCGCTCCCGTCTCCCTACGAGAACGCCATCCATAGCACTCACGCTTATCTTGCGCATTTTAAAGTATCCACTTTCACTTGTCTATGAACTGATATAAGCAATCCAGAAGTCCTTTTCCGCGGACACGGCTATTCGAATAGATGATGTTAACCCTGCAGGGGTGTACTTCTTCATACATGTTTCCACCACTTAGCGTCTGCACACGACATGTGCTCGGCAGACTTCAAGCGAAAGCCGATGTGGGTGTAGACCACGACCTACCTAAACACTCAAGTCTCTAGTCCAGGTTTATCGCCTATTCGGGTTCCATCCATGAGGAGATCCGGCCGGAGTTTCGCTCACAGCCCCAAACGATGTGAACAGGGTTCCCGTGATACCAAACGGGCATCCGGTACACCGTGCCACGTACCTACTGCATCACAGCCCACCCCTACGGTCAGCGCTGTCCACGGCCTCCAGTAAGCTACAAACACCAGAAACTACTTGCAACTCCTGGACAGAGGACTAGGGTGAATAAGAAGTCGAGCGGGGTCATATTTCAGGGCCCAATGCATGGTAGTAGCTGAATCATGGATCACAAACACAGAACTCAGTTCCTAAGGACGGCTTCAATGAGACAACCCACCATGTACTCCTACATGGCCTCTCACCGACACCTTTTACCAAATCGTGTTCACACACTTAGCTCACACATAGTAGGACATGTTCACACACCTCTGATTCATCCTCGATGAATCAGACCTGACTCAACTCTAAGCAGTAGCAGGCATGACAAACAAGCATGAATGAGTAGGCACATTAGGGCTCACACAACTCCTACTCATGCTAGTGGGTTTCATCTATTTACTGTGGCAATGACAGGTCATGCAAAGGATAAAGGGGTTCAGCTACCGCAGCAAGTAACAGATGAATCGGTGTTGTCCTAATGCAGAAAAGAGAGCAGGAGCGAGAGAGTAGGATTGTATCGGAATGAACAAGGGGGTTTTGCTTGCCTGGCACTTCTGAAGATAACATTGAGTCTTCATCAGTGTCAACGATCACATCATCGGTATCACGTCTATCGAGAGGGGACAAATACCGGCAACACAGAAGGGAACACAATCAATGCAATGCACAATATGATGCATGATCATGACATGGCAAAATGAATGTGTTTTGGGCTAATGCAACTAGCAACAGATTAAATGAAGTTGGTTTGAATACAAGATTCAAATTCAAACTCCATATGTGATTATTCAAATGCCATTTAATTGATTTGTGCTAAACAGCAGCTATAAGTTGTTCTAACATGCATGAAAATGGTATAGATGGATTCCTTGAATTTTTCTGATAATTTTTCATATATAAATTATCTAATTTGGAGTTACGGTTGAATTTCTATGATTTTTAGAAGTTTTTACAAATTTCTGGACTTTCCTGAATATTTATAAAATGAACTAAATTCCAGAAAAGGAATATTGCGTCAGCATGGCGTAAGGCTGAGGTCAGCAGGTCAACTGGGTCGCCCAGAGTCAAACCTGACGTGTGGGGGCCACACGTCAGTGACACAGGTTAGACAGGGGGGTTAGTTTAGTTTAATTAAAGATTAGGGGCACTAGGGCCCACATGTCAGTGTCAGGGGGTTAGCTTAGGTGGTGATTAGCTTAAACTAATCACCTGATGGCGGGGGCCCACCTGTCATAGACCCAGGGGAGGTCAAACCCCTGGTCAAACGACTCAATCCCGCCGGCGTTGAGTCGCCGACGAGGCCGAGGCGGCGGAGGCCTTCGGGTTTCTTGCTCCGGCGACCAAATGGCCGGCGGAGGGCATCTACGGAATGCCCAGGCTCGCGCGCATCTAACATGGCAAACGGGAGAAGCTAGGGCGGCCGTAATCCTCGCCGGCGTCGAGCTCAGCGGCTGCCGGACCTCGGGCGTTGGCGGGAACGGCGCTACGGTGCACAAGAGGGGAAACGGAAGGGCGCTACGGCCTCCTGGGGTTGCGGTGAGCACGACGGTGGGCTCGGGAGCGAGCTGCGGTGGCTGTGGCCACGGCCACGCCATGGCCGGCGGCGAGAAGCTCTCGGCCGCGGTGGATAACCTAGCTACGGCGCGCGAACGACGAAACAGAGAGGGGGAAACGGACGGAGAGCTCACGTAGACCCTGTAGAGGTGGACGGCGAGCTTGAGGGAGGCCGGACGGGGGCGGATTTGACGGCAGCGATCCGCGGTGGCCGAGGAGGGGAACGGCGAAGCTGGCAGCATCTAGGGCTTCCGGAGGGTCGTGGATCGGTGGGGAGGAAGAGGGGGTCGAGGCGGAGCCTTTGAGCGCATCGGCGAGGCTAGGGGGTGGCGGTGGCCGCGAGGGAGCTCGTCGGTGGCGGCGTCTCCGTTCGGGCGAGTGAGGGAGAGAGGAAGCAGAGGAGGGGGGGAGAGTTCGGGAGAGTGAGGGAGTTCCAGGGGGGTGGCGTGGCACGCATGGAGGCGTCCGGGGTGTCGAGGTGGAGCGGCAAGCAGGAGGTGGCCGGGGCGTGTGTCGGCCACGCGCCTATGCCTACTGGCGCAAGGAGGAAGGCGACAGGGGGGGGGAAGTGGAGATGGGCTGGGCCGCACAGGAGCTGGGCCGGCTGGCTACCGGGTGAGCGCCAGATAAGTCCTTCTCTCTCTCTCTTTCATTTCTATTTAATTCTGTTTTCTATTTTCTGTAGTTTGTTTTGATTTAGTTTTAGACACTAAACCATTTTATAAAATCCTGGAAATAGTTATGTGGCTAGGACTAAAATATACCAAACCACATAAAATGTTCCAGTAATTATTGGACATATATTATTTATATATCAAATATATATCCAATGCAAATAGCTATTTATTTAATTCAAAGGCCCAAAATAATTAACTCTGAGATACCAAAAATATTGTTTTGAGTTTTACCTCTTTGCAATATTTTCAGAGACTAAGAGGAACATTTTCTTGGACTTCTTTGAGGAGATTTTAATGTTGATCATTTTTAGAAGGTTTCTGAGGCTTTAAAAATTCCTCAATTGAAATTTCATTTGAATTAAAACATGATACTCACATGAGGTCTAGCCTAGTGCATAACAGGACCAGGGATGTGACAACTCACCCCCACTAAACAAAAATCTCGTCCCGAGATTCAAGCGTGGGGTAGGGTGAAGGGGAAACGCAAACTAGCACAATCTTCACGATCCAGGGTGCACTTTATCAAAGCATTGATTCGATCACCATCTTTGTCTCGAAGTCTTGCTCTGAGAACTCCAACTAACATGACAACGAGAGGAAAGGAAAGATCCTAAAAGAATGGTTCTTCTCGAAGGTCGAACAACTCAGGATTAACTCACAGAATGAGACATAGCAACATCTCTCGAGCTGAGAGGCGAAGCACACATCCATAGGAATGGAGTGAAGCAGATGACGAAGGTTCACTAGGTAGACCACAATTTCACGCTTAAGAAGGTGGTAATCGATTGTCAACGTAGCGAGGAGTTGAGTTGCCATGATACTATAACGATACACCTTAGGGAAGGTGACTCGTAGAGATATGCCCTTAAGTGGCAAAAAGAATTACTTTTGATTCAGAGATCATTGAAACTCTTTAAACCAGCCTAAGGCAATTCTCGAGCGATCATTTGGAGGGGGTCGGTAGAATGGCATACTCGGACTTGGATGATGTGGATTACCTTGTTGAAGACAACGTAATGGATGAATTTGCTTACCACCGGAAATGGAAGAGATCCGTGGTAGAATGGCACATTGGCGGTGCAAGCTGGGAACAAAATGCAAATGCTGGGAATGATTCTGGTAACTAGGGAAGAACCCAACAATAGAGAGTGGATTCACTGTTTGAAAAGGTCATAGCATTGCCGAGGAAACCGAGAGGAATCCCAGTTAGAGCCGATGATAACACGTAGCGCTTGTGCGTGCTCTCAAGAACTTGAGCATTTCCATAATCATCAAGGTTTTACCAACATCCGTGTCAAGGATGCTGACAACACAACATACTACCATGATGAATAGCGACGGACGATGCAGATGCAAAGGAGGATAACACTTTCTCAGATTTCACCTTAGCGAGCCAAGGAACAAAATCTGGACGATCGACCGAGAGACATTTAGCACTCCGCTTCTAATGTTCTCCTTGATGTGCTAGCGTAACCCATTCATAGATATGGTTTGATATCTAGAACATCAAGTAAAAAGGTCGGACTTCGGGATCTCAAAATCCATAGGGGCAACTAGGGAGTAAATCCTACGAAATCCCTATGGGGAGGTGGCCAACTTCCTCAATCAAGATATTATAATAACAGGTCTTCCGGCTGGGTGTGTTGGCCACGACATCCACTTTACCAGTTTTCGAGGGACCGATATTATAGTTCTTGGGAAATGTTCCAAACCATCATATCTGCCTGAGATTCAGATCTGGTTGGTGTCAGGATATTCCAGACTCATCGAGTCTAGGAAGAAAAATGAAAGTTTGCAACACAATTCGACGAGACAACGCTGCGAGATTCTCGGGGAATGAACTACGATAGTAAGCTCCAAAACATGAGCTGGTTCTGCTACAAACATGTGAACACGCTGTCCCAGACAAACATGACCACGTGGTAGTCTTATAATAAAACACTACCGAGTTCAGGTGGGGAACCATCATTAATGACATCGAAGTCTCCACGCGTGGAAGTCCAAAGAGTTCACCTTGGACAGACTCCTTTATCTTTGAACAACTCAATCAGTGGCTTGGTGTGCTCGGAACACATATGGAATGAAGGTTGCAAGTCTCCAGACCACAGAATACTTCGCACGTATGCATGACTGACTTGGGATGATTCCAGAGGAAGCAAAACTAACTTTCTCAAATCCACGGCGGCAACTTTCACCAAATGCACGTGTATAAGAGGAAGTCACTCCTTTCATCAAACAAATACTTCATGAGTTAGCATGAAGAAATGCTTTCAAAAGTTTCCAACACTAGCTTAATGTTCAACAAAATCATGGAGGAGATAAGGATGTTGTCAATGGGCTCAACAACAATTCTTCCGGGTTTCCCTTTTAAAAGGAATTCCATAGTTAAGAGAACAAGTGTTAGCATTGGTCAGACCCAAAAGATATAATGGTGTATGCTCGAGGGATCAACCACGAGTAAGACAACATTACGAATATCGTTGGTTCTGGTCTGATTGGATGATAGCCCATACTCAAATTATAGATGGGGTAAGACAATAGGTCCAACAACTGATCACAAGGACCAATTAATGAAGATATCATCTTTCTTCAACACACACACATACACAGAAAGATATCCCTTAACATGAACTAAGTCAGACAAGCTTTTATCTTCCAACTCTCCAAGTTGTTGTCTAGCTTAACCAACTAGCTCCGGGATATCCATCACAGATTCTTGGAGAAAGGGTGGTTCACAAGAACCCGACTTGATCACGAGCTCAACATAGCAGTCAGGTGACAACCTGGTAATACTTCTGAGAAGATATTCGGAAAATCACGAACCACCGGTATGTTACTAAGCTCGAGAACAATCTCGCTTTTGAGGGCAAGACGATATGATCAAATGAGTGAGGACTTGACAAGATCCTAACCCATCAATCGAAGGGTGCACCGAAATAAGGACTAGGTAGCACGATCAGTCTTAGAAGGATGATTCAAAAACCAACATACTAAGAATGAAATTATTATCCTTTAACTACCAAGCAACGAGGTTGCTGGGAGTATTGATTTCACACATCACAATTCATTTGTCGGTATTCCAGTTGCATCAACATGAGGGCCGAGGAATGACTAATGATGGTGAGAAGTATCACTGTACCAAGAGTTCATAGGATGGTGTGCAATTCCTATAACAATCTCGATATAGAATAAGGTAATACTCCAAGGTAGAACAGAACCAAAAGCTGGATTGGCATTTTGATCTGCGGAGCACAACTTCTTTGACCCGATCCTGGATATGGATGAGGTACTGGAGTTTGTTTCTCCAAGTCATTCAAGACAGAATGGCTTGACGGACCACAAGAGTAATAGGCCTCGATACACGAATGCACGCATACTCTTGACTATCAATTGACAGACGAAGGTCAGTAGACAACTAAAGCGGGACAACTCAAAGGAACATATAACTTTCTGAGTTGTGGATGCATAGATTAGTATGTCGAATCAGGTTCAACAGGTTTCTTCCGGATAATCCATGCGGGAAGGTGGAACTGGCAGAGTCATAACATAGAATCGAGAACTCATCAAGAGTTCTGGTTGTGATCTTTTGGTTCAAAGAACTTCTGCCATAAACGGTTCATAGTATTTGGAAGAAGGAAAAATACCATGGACCTCGAGGACTAATGCAGAAGTTACTAATATCCTAAAGGAACTAGCAAACCCTATCAACATGAAGTAAGTAGAGTGAATCTCGGGTTCAGAACCCAGGAGTAGAATGCCTACTACTAAGTAGCATCACGGGATGCTTTCGAGAATGATGGCCAGAATCATCGCACTGGGAACACAAATCATGGCTAAATTACTAGATGATCCCCTAGGACACCTAGGGTCATAATACTAGCTCCAACATATATGTCAAGGCAATAAAGTACCTCAACTCACTGATTTGTGTGATTAATCTGACCAAAGGCACCACGGAAACAGGAGGAAGGGAGTTGCAAATGCATCCGACTATTTAGAAACCTGGGATGACTCGGACAGCATAACGGCTGTAAATGCTCAGAAAAGATTTGAGACATTCACAAAAATGGTGGCATAACCACTCAGAAGCACAATATCAAGGTTTCGAGATCAACAAATAACATACGGAGGTAGGAACTGAACTGAGGCTTAAGTCCAAAAATCTTATAAGTCTACGGATTAGTAACACGTGATCCTAATAGAAAGAAGAGATAGCCTAGTTCTTAATCCCCGTAGAAGAGAAGATGATGACTCAGATCAGAAGGCCATGAGGTATAAGGAGTAAAAAGAGCCTTACGTTCCATCCCACAATCAATTCCCTTATATAACTAAAGAATTTCTAGACTCAACTTCGATCAGTTTGGCTTGGTAATCCTACAGGCAGTCAAGCTCTGATACCAACGCTGTCAGGACCCCGACTCAATGCCACATCGATCTAGCATGTAACACCTCATATCACTTTGCGGCCTCACGCACGGTATTCCCACGGGTGTCGCCTTACCTTTGCCCGGGACCGGTTGCGCCTTTTGGCACACGTATATGACAGTGTCGCTAGCATCCATATGATAAGGAGACCGGGGCTGACATGGCTAGTCGTAAACCCAAAGTGGCACAGACTTACAGGGACAGGCATCCATGACCCAGCATCGAACGTGTCGGTCATCAGCGAGTGAATCCAGGCTGTAGCACTGGGCTAGCAGGACTCCGGTGAACCGGGCTGTAGCGGGCTAACAGGACTCCGGTATTCATCGCGTGACATTTCCCCGAAGGGACAGACACAGGAACGAAGAAGGACACATGCCGGCCAGCCTAAGTGTTCCGGAGCAGTAGCAAGCTACCATGGCTCGGTGGAAACACTAGGAGACATTTCCCGATAAGAGAGGCTACTAAAGATAAACAACTAGATAGTCAGATCCCACACATACCAAGCATTTCAATAACATACACACAATATGCTCGATATGTGCAAACACAACATGGCATCACAACATGACTCTACGACTCAAGTAACTTATTCAATAGGCTCCGAGGAGCGAGATATTACAAACAGGGGTCTCATGACCCAACATTCAGAGCATACAAATCAAAGCACAAGCAGAAGCTATCATGTCTGGGTACAGACATCTATAAATGAAAAAGGCTGAGAAGCCTGACTATCTATCAGATCCTGCCGAGGGCACAAGATCGTAGCTGAGGTAACAAGCTAAATGTCGAAGTCCATGCGGTACTACTAGCGAGACCGAGATCTCTCTGCAAAACATAAAATAGGCAAACGTGAGTACAAATGTACCCAGCAAGACTTACATCAGAACTAACTACATATGCATCATTTTCAACAAGGGGATGGTGGGGTTTAACTGCAGCAAGCCAGCTTTGACTCGGTGGCTATCCTAAACTACGACTGCAAGCGACTCTTTTGAGGTGGCGCACACGAGTCCACATATTCACCATATCAATACACCACTATGGATCCGCTCCCGTCTCCCTACGAGAACGCCATCCATAGCACTCACGCTTATCTTGCGCATTTTAAAGTATCCACTTTCACTTGTCTATGAACTGATATAAGCAATCCAGAAGTCCTTTTCCGCGGACACGGCTATTCGAATAGATGATGTTAACCCTGCAGGGGTGTACTTCTTCATACATGTTTCCACCACTTAGCGTCTGCACACGACATGTGCTCGGCAGACTTCAAGCGAAAGCCGACGTGGGTGTAGACCACGACCTACCTAAACACTCAAGTCTCTAGTCCAGGTTTATCGCCTATTCGGGTTCCATCCATGAGGAGATCCGGCCGGAGTTTCGCTCACAGCCCCAAACGATGTGAACAGGGTTCCCGAGATACCAAACGGGCATCCGGTACACCGTGCCACGTACCTACCGCATCACAGCCCACCCCTACGGTCAGCGCTGTCCACGGCCTCCAGTAAGCTACAAACACCAGAAACTACTTGCAACTCCTGGACAGAGGACTAGGGTGAATAAGAAGTCGAGCGGGGTCATATTTCAGGGCCCAATGCATGGTAGTAGCTGAATCATGGATCACAAACACAGAACTCAGTTCCTAAGGACGGCTTCAATGAGACAACCCACCATGTACTCCTACATGGCCTCTCACCGACACCTTTTACCAAATCGTGTTCACACACTTAGCTCACACATAGTAGGACATGTTCACACACCTCTGATTCATCCTCGATGAATCAGACCTGACTCAACTCTAAGCAGTAGCAGGCATGACAAACAAGCATGAATGAGTAGGCACATCAGGGCTCAAACAACTCCTACTCATGCTAGTGGGTTTCATCTATTTACTGTGGCAATGACAGGTCATGCAAAGGATAAAGGGATTCAGCTACCGCAGCAAGTAACAGATGAATCGGTGTTGTCCTAATGCAGTAAAAGAGAGCAGGAGCGAGAGAGTAGGATTGTATCGGAATGAACAAGGGGGTTTTGCTTGCCTGGCACTTCTGAAGATAACATTGAGTCTTCATCAGTGTCAACGATCACATCATCGGTATCACGTCTATCGAGAGGGGACAAATACCGGCAACACAGAAGGGAACACAATCAATGCAATGCACAATATGATGCATGATCATGACATGGCAAAATGAATGTGTTTTGGGCTAATGCAACTAGCAACAGATTAAATGAAGTTGGTTTGAATACAAGATTCAAATTCAAACTCCATATGTGATTATTCAAATGCCATTTAATTGATTTGTGCTAAACAGAAGCTATAAGTTGTTCTAACATGCATGAAAATGGTACAGATGGATTCCTTGAATTTTTCTGATAATTTTTCATATATAAATTATCTAATTTGGAGTTACGGTTGAATTTCTATGATTTTTAGAAGTTTTTACAAATTTCTGGAATTTCCTGAATATTCATAAAATGAACTAAATTCCAGAAAAGGAATATTGCGTCAGCATGGCATAAGGCTGAGGTCAGCAGGTCAACTGGGTCGCCCAGAGTCAAACCTGACGTGTGGGGGCCACACGTCAGTGACACAGGTTATACAGGGGGGTTAGTTTAGTTTAATTAAAGATTAGGGGCACTAGGGCCCACATGTCAGTGTCAGGGGGTTAGCTTAGGTGGTGATTAGCTTAAACTAATCACCTGATGGCGGGGGCCCACCTGTCATAGACCCAGGGGAGGTCAAACCCCTGGTCAAACGACTCAATCCCGCCGGCGTTGAGTCGCCGGCGAGGCCGAGGCGGCGGAGGCCTTCGGGTTTCTTGCTCCGGCGACCAAATGGCCAGCGGAGGGCATCTACGGAATGCCCAGGCTCGCGCGCATCTAACAGGGCAAACGGGAGAAGCTAGGGCGGCCGTAATCCTCGCCGGCGTCGAGCTCAGCGGTTGCCGGACCTCGGGCGTTGGCGGGAACGGCGCTACGGTGCACAAGAGGGGAAACGGAAGGGCGCTGCGGCCTCCTGGGGTTGCGGTGAGCACGACGGTGGGCTCGGGAGCGAGCTGCGGTGGCTGTGGCCACGGCCACGCCATGGCCGGCGGCGAGAAGCTCTCGTCCGCGGTGGATAACCTAGCTACGGCGCGCGAACGACGAAACAGAGAGGGGGAAACGGACGGAGAGCTCACGTAGACCCTGTAGAGGTGGACGGCGAGCTTGAGGGAGGCCGGACGGGGGCGGATTTGACGGCGGCGATCCGCGGTGGACGAGGAGGGGAACGGCGAAGCTGGCAGCATCCAGGGCTTTCGGAGGGCCGTGGATTGGTGGGGAGGAAGAGGGGGTCGAGGCGGAGCCTTTGAGCGCATCGGCGAGGCTAGGGGGTGGCAGTGGCCGCGAGGGAGCTCGTCGGTGGCGGCGGCTCCGTTCGGGCGAGTGAGGGAGAGAGGAAGCAGAGGAGGGGGGAGAGTTCGGGAGAGTGAGGGAGTTCCAGGGGGGTGGCGTGGCACGCATGGAGGCGTCCGGGGTGTCGAGGTGGAGCGGCAAGCAGGAGGTGGCCGGGGCGTGCGCCGGCGTGCGTCGGCCACGCGCCTGTGCCTACTGGCGCGAGGAGGAAGGCGACAGGGGGGGGAAGTGGAGATGGGCTGGGCCGCACAGGAGCTGGGCCGGCTGGCTACCGGGTGGGCGCCAGATAAGTCCTTCTCTCTCTCTCTCTTTCATTTCTATTTAATTCTGTTTTCTATTTTCTGTAGTTTGTTTTGATTTAGTTTTAGACACTAAACCATTTTATAAAATCCTGGAAATAGTTATGTGGCTAGGACTAAAACATACCAAACCACATAAAATGTTCCAGTAATTATTGGACATATATTATTTATATATCAAATATATATCCAATGCAAATAGCTATTTATTTAATTCAAAGGCCCAAAATAATTAACTCTGAGATACCAAAAATATTGTTTTGAGTTTTACCTCTTTGCAATATTTTCAGAGACTAAGAGGAACATTTTCTTGGACTTCTTTGAGGAGATTTTAATGTTGATCATTTTTAGAAGGTTTCTGAGGCTTTAAAAATTCCTCAATTCAAATTTCATTTGAATTAAAACATGATACTCACATGAGGTCTAGCCTAGTGCATAACAGGACCAGGGATGTGACATCCTGTCTGTTGCATGTTTTTGGTTTCACATAATATCCATATCAAATGGAGTCCAAACGGGGTAAAAATGGATGGAGATACTTTTTGGAATATTTGGAAAATTCCGGAAGAGAAATCCACGCGAGATGGTGCCTGAGGTGGTCACGAGGCAGGGGGGCGCGCCCCTACCCTCGTGAGCCACCCGTAAGGTGGTTGACGCTCATCTTTTGCCGCAAGAAAGCTAATTTTCGGGAAAAAAATCACGGCGAAGGTTTCAGGCCAATCGGAGTTACGGATCTCCATATATATATATACACACACACAAAACGGTGAAACAGAGCCAGGAGAGAACGCAGAAACAGAGAGAGACAGAGAGACAGATCCAATCTCGAAGGGGCTCTCACCCCTCCCACGCCATGGAGGCCATGGACCAGAGGGGAAACCCTTCTGCCATCCAGGGAGGAGGTCAAGGAAGAAGGAGGGGGGCTCTCTCCCCCTCGCTTCCGGTGGCACCGGAGTGCCACCGAGGGCCATCATCATCACCGTGATGTACACCAACACCTCCGCCATCTTCACCAACATCTCCATCACCTTCCCCCCTCTATCTACAGCGGTCCACTCTCCCGTAACCCGCTGTACCCTCTACTTGAACATGGTGCTTTATGCTTCATATTATTATCCAATGATGTGTTGTCATCCTATGATGTCTGAGTAGATTTTCGCTGTCCTATCGGTGGTTGATGAATTGCTATGATTGATTTAATTTTCTTGTGGTTATGTTGCTGTCCTTTGGTGCCCATCATATGATTGCGCGCGTGGATCACACCATAGGGTTAGCTGTATGTTGATAGGACTATGTATTGGAGGGCAAGAGTGACAGAAGCTTCAACCTAGCATAGAAATTGATGCATACGGGATTGAAAGGGGACCAATATATCTTAATGCTATGGTTGGGTTTTACCTTAATGAACGTTAGTAGTTGCGGATGCTTGCTAATAGTTCCAATCATAAGTGCATAGAATTCCAAGTCAGGGATGGCATGCAAGCAGTGGCCTCTCCCACATAATACTTGCTATCGGTCTAGTAAAGTAGTCAATTGCTTAGGGGCAATTTCGCAACTCCTACCACCACTTTTCCACACTCGCTATATTTACTTTATTGTTTCTTTATCTAAACAGCCCCTACTTTTTATTTACGTACTCTTTATTATGTTGCAAACTTATCCAACAACACCTACAAAGTACTTCTAGTTTCATACTTGTTCTAGGTAAAGCGGACGTCAAGCTTGCGTAGAGTTGTATTGGTGGTTGATAGAACTTGAGGGAATATTTGTTCTACCTTTAGCTCCTCGTTGGGTTCGACACTCTTAATTATCGAAAACTGTTGCGATCCCCTATACTTGTGGGTTATCATGATACCATGCCAATTTTCAACCTCTTCAGAGTTCATTTGAAGTGCTTTTAAATTTCAGGGTCATTTAGCTCAAAGAGTGAACTAATATAAAAAAGAATGAACTAGAAAACTTCAATGAAACTCTAATAGCAAAAATAATGAACTAAAAGAATGAACTAGAAAACTTTAATGAAACTCTAATAGCAAAAAGAATGAACTAGAAAACTTTAATGAAACTGTAATAGCAAAAGGAATCAACTAAAAAGCTTTTATAAAACCTCTAGTATTTTTGTCTCTAAAATTATATAAAATTTATGCAACTAAAATTATCAAAGTATTTTTTGTTCAAAATATTAATATCAAAAAGAATTTTCAAGAAGAAATTATTTGTTTGAAACTTTAATAGCAAACTAAAATAACAAAATCTGTTTTTGGTTAAAATATATATTTCAAATAACCTAAAAATTACCAAATTAAATATAATGATAAAACACAGTAATATTAAATAGCAGGAAAAAGAATCACTCAAAAATCTATTTTATAGTAAAGTTCTTGACAAACTAGTGATTCACACAAATTGCAAAAAAAATCAAATTTAAACTATTCAAATTGGAAAACTAATGGCACTAACAGAAAGTTTATAATTTTCATTACCTAAAAGCAAAAAGAATCACTGAAAAGCAGTAAGTATTTTGCTGTAAGTAGAAACAAAATAAAATAAATAAAACAAAAAAACTAGAAAACATAAAAAATGCCACCTACTGGGCCACCACGGCGTGAATGTGACTAGAAACCCAACAATGGGCCAGGATTCAGGCCCGCAGAAGGCCCAGTAGGCCCACATGCAACATAGTGTGTGATTAGGCCGAGTAAGCCTGCATTTGAGAGGAGCTCGAGAGGGCAGCCGCAGTGAGGCTTATAAACCACTCCGAGCTCCTCTCAACTAGCGAGGTGGGACTAAACTTTTGGATGATTGCAGAACAAGGCCTTTGGTCCCGGTTGGTAGAAGCAACCGGGACGAAAGGGGTGCATCGGTACAGGTTTGTGGTACCAACCGGGACCAATGCCCCCTTTAGTCCTGGTTGGTGCCACCAACCGGGACCAAAGGTCCTTGTTTCCCTCCCTTTGGGCTGCTGAAAAGAGACCATTGGTCCCGGTTGGTGGCACGAACCGGGACCAAAGGGGGCATTGGTCCAGGTTAGTGCCACGAACCGGGACCAATGCTTCGTCTATATAAGCAAACACTTAAGAAATTTTCATTCAGTTCGATCGATCTCCGTGTCCTCTCCTCCGATGACGTCGCCAGGCTGCTCCTCGTCCTCATCACCGCCTGATACGTCTCCAACATATCTATAATTTTTGATTGTTCCATGCTATTCTATTATCTGTTTTGGATGTTAATGGGCTTTATTTTACACTTTTAGATTATTTTTGGGACTACTCTATTAACCCAAGGCCCAGTGCAAATTGCTGTTTTTTTGCCTATTTTAGTGTTTCGCAGAAAACAAATATCAAACGGAGTCCAAATGAAATGAAACATTCGGGAGCGTGATTTTTGGAACAAACATGATCCAGAGGACTTGGAGTGGACGTCAAGAAACGAACGAGGTGTCCACGAGGCAGGGGGCAAGCCTACACCCCTGGGCTTGCCCTCCCCCCTCGTAGGCCCCTCGTGGCTCAACCAACCTACTTCCTCCTCCTCTATATGTTCACTTACCCCGAAAACATCCAGGGGCACCACGAAACCCTATTTCCACCGCCGCAACCTTCTGTACCCAAGAGATCCCATCTTGGGGCCTTTTTCGGAGCTCTGCCAGAGGGGGCATCGATCACGGAGGGCCTCTACATCAACTCCATGGCCCCTCCGATGATGTGTGAGTAGTTTACTTCAGACCTTCGGGTCCATAGTTATTAGCTAGATGGCTTCTTCTCTCTCTTTGAATCTCAATACAAAGTTCTCCTCGATCTTCTTGGAGATCTATTCGATGTAACTCTTTTTGCGGTGTGCTTGTCGAGATCTAATGAATTGTGGGTTTATAATCAAGTCTATCTATGAACAATATTTGATTCTTCTCTGAAATCTTTTATGTATGATTGGTTATCTTTGCAAGTCTCTTTGAATTATCAGTTTGGTTTGGCCTACTAGATTGATCTTTCTTGCAATGGGAGAAGTGCTTAGCTTTGGGTTCAATCTTGCGGTGCTCGATCCCAGTGACAGAAAGGGAAACGACACGTATTGTATTGTTGCCATCGAGGATAAAAAGATGGGCTTTATATCATATTGCTTGAGTTTATCCCTCAACATCATGGCATCTTACCTAATGCGTTACTCTGTTCTTATGAACTTAATACTCTAGATGCATGCTGGATAGCGGTCGATGTGTGGAGTAATAGTTGTAGATGCAGGCAGGAGTCGGTCTACTTGTCATGGACGTGATGCCTATATACATGATCATGCCTAGATATTCTCATAATTATTCGCTTTTCTATCAATTGCTCGACAGTAATTTGTTCACCCACCGTAATACTTATGCTATCTTGAGAGAAGCCACTAGTGAAACTTATGGCCCCTGGGTCTATTTTCCATCATATAAGTTTCCAATCTATTTTACTTTGCAATCTTTACTATCAATCTATATCATAAAAATACCAAAAATATTTATCTTATTATTATTATCTCTATCAGATCTCACTCTCGTAAGTGACCGTGAAGGAATTGACAACCCCTTTATCGCGTTGGTTGCGAGGTTCTTACTTCTTTGTGTAGGTACGAGGGACTTGCGTGTGGCCTCCTACTGGATTGATACCTTGGTTCTCAAAAACTGAGGGAAATACTTATGCTACTTTGCTGCATCACCCTTTCCTCTTCAAGGGAAAACCAACGCAGTGCTCAAGAGGTAGCAAGAAGGATTTCTAGTGCCGTTGCCGGGGAGTCTACGCACAAGTCAAGACATACCAAGTACCCATCACAAACTCTTATCCCTCGCATTAAATTATTTGTCATTTGCATCTCATTTTCCTCTCCCCACTTCACCCTTTCCGTTTTATTCGCCCTCCTTTTCCGTTCCTCTTCTCTTTTCTAGTTCGTCTCTTTTTGCCTGTTTCTTGTTTGCTTGTGTGTTGGATTGCTTGCTCGTCACGATGGCTCAAGATAATACTAAATTGTGTGACTTTTCCAATACCAACAATAATGATTTTATTAGCACTCTGATTGCTCCTCTTACCGATGTTGAATCTTGTGAAATTAATGCTGCCCTGCTGAATCTTGTCATGAAAGATCCATTTTCCGGCCTTCCTAGTGAAGATGCCGCTACCCATCTAAACAACTTTGTTGATTTGTGTGATATGCAAAAGAAGAAATATGTGGATAATGATATTGTTAAACTGAAGTTTTTCCCGTTTTCTCTTAGAGATCATGCTAAAACTTGGTTTTCGTATTTGCCTAAAAATAGTATCGATTCATGGAATAAGTGCAAAGATGCTTTTATCTCTAAGTATCTTCCTCCCGCTAAGATCATCACTCTTAGAAATGATGTTATGAATTTTAAGCAACTTGATCATGAACATGTTTCACAAGCTTGGGAGAGGATGACATTAATGATATGTAATTTCCCTACACATGGTTTGAATCTTTGGATGATCATACAAATTTTTTATGCCGGATTGAACTTTGCTTCTAGAAATCTTTTAGATTCGGCCGTGGGAGGCACTTTTATGGAAATCACTTTAGGAGAAGCTACTAAACTCCTAGATAATATTATTGTTAATTATTCTCAATGGCACACCGAAAGATCTACTAGTAAAAAGGTTCATGCAATAGAAGAGATTAATATTTTAAGTGGAAAGATGGATGAACTTATGAAATTGTTTGCTAATAAGAGTGTTTCTTCTGATCCTAATGATATGTCTTTGTCTACTTTGATTGAAAATAATAATGAATCTATGGATGTGAATTTTGTTGGTAGGAACAATTTTGGTAACAACGCGCATAGAGGAAACTTTAATCCTAGGCCGTTTCCTAGTAATTCCTCTAATAATTATGCTAATTCCAACAACAACTCTTATGGAAATTTTAATAAGATGCCCTCTGATTTTGAGACTAGTGTTAAAGAATTCATGATTTCGCAAAAGAATTTCAATGCTTTGCTTGGAGAAAAATTGCCTAAGATTGATGAGTTGGCTAGGAACGTGGATAGAATTTCTCTTGATGTTGATTCTTTGAAACTTAGATCTATTCCACATAAGCATGATATCAATGAGTCTCTCAAATCTATGAGAATTTCCATTGATGAGTGCAAAGAAAGAACCTCTAGGATGCGTGCTAAAAAAGATTGCTTTGTAAAAGCATGTTCTTCTAGTTTTCATGATAACAATGATGAAGATCTAAAAGTGATTGATATGTCTCCTATTAAATATTTGTTTGCCAATATGAATCTTGATAATTATGGGACTGGAGATGAGTCAACTTTAGTTAGAAGGCGTCCCAATGATTCGGAGTTTTTAGATCTTGATGCAAAAATTGATAAAAGTGGGATGGAAGAGGTTAAAACTTTACATAGCAATGAACCCACTATCTTGGATTTCAAGGAATTTAATTATGATAGTTGCTCTTTGATAGATTTTATTTCCTTGTTGCAATCCGTGCTAAATTCTCTGCATGCTTATAGTCAAAATTAAGCGTTTACTAAACATATCGTTGATGCTTTAATGCAATCTTATGAAGAAAAGCTTGAATTGGAAGTTTCTATCCCTAGAAAACTTCATGATGAGTTGGAACCTACTATCAAAATTAAGATTAAAGATCATGAATGCTTTGCTTTATGTGATTTGGGTGCTAGTGTTTCCACGATTCCTAAAACTTTGTGTGATTTGCTAGGTTTCCGTGAATTTGACGATTGTTCTTTAAACTTGCATCTTGAGGATTCCACCATTAAGAAACCTATGGGAAGAATTAATGATGTTATTATTGTTGCAAATAGGAATTATGTTCCCATAGATTTCATTGTCCTTGACATAGATTGCAATCCTACATGTCCTATTATTCTTGGTAGACCTTTCCTTAGAACGATTGGTGCAATTATTGATATGAAGGAAGGGAATATTAGATTCCAATTTCCATTAAGGAAGGGCATGGAACACTTTCCTAGAAAGAAAATTAAATTACCTTATGAATATATTATGAGAACCACTAATGGATTGCATACCAAAGATGATAATACCTAGATCTATCCTTGCTTTTATGCCTAGCTAGGGGCGTTAAATGATAGCGCTTGTTGGGAGGCAACCCAATTTTATTTTTGTTCCTTGCTTTTTGATTCTGTTTAGTAATAAATAATTAATCTAGCCTCTATTTATATGTGGTTTTATGCTTTTAAGTAGTGTTTGTGCCAAGTAGAACCTTTGGGAAGACTTGGGGAAGTCTTTGCGATCTTGCTGTAAAAAACAGAAACTTTAGCGCTCACGAGATTTGCTGCCATTTTTTACTGGAGAGTGCTATTTAGTTAATTATTTTTGAAGATGATTAATAGATAAATTCCTCACGTCCAGCAATTTATTTTAGAATTTTTGGGGTTCCATAGTATTCGAAACGTACAGATTACTACAGACTATTATGTTTTTGACAGATTCTGTTTTTCGTGTGTTGTTTGCTTATTTTGATGAATCTATCGCTAGTAATAGAGTTTATGAACCATACAAAAGTTGGAATAAAGTAGGTTTAACACCAATATAAATAAATAATGAGTTCATTACAGTACCTTGAAGTGGTGGTTTGTTTTACTAACGGAGCTCACGAGATTTTCTTTTAAGTTTTGTGTTGTGAAGTTTTCAAGTTTTGGGTAAAGATTTGATGGATTATGGAGCAAGGAGTGGCAAGAGCCTAAGGTTGGGTATTCCCAAGGCACCCCAAGATAAAATCCAAGGACAACCAAAATCCTAAGCTTGGGGATGCCCCAGAAGGCATCCCCTCTTTCGTCTTCGTCCATCGGTAACTTTACTTGGAGCTATATTTTTATTCGCCACATGATATGTGTTTTGCTTGGAGCGTCTTGTATGATTTGAGTCTTTGCTTTTTAGTTTACCACAATCATCCTTGATGTACACACCTTTTGGGAGAGACACACATGAATTGGAATTTATTAGAATACTCTATGTGTTTCACTTATATCTTTTGAGTTGGATAATTTTTGCTCTAGTGCTTCGCTTATATCTTTTAGAGCACGGCAGTGGTTCTATTTTACAGAAATAATTGATCTCTCATGCTTCACTTATATCATTTTGAGAGTCCTTTAGAACAACATGGTAATTTACTTTGGTTATAAATTTTAAATGCTAAGAGAAGTTGGATGCTTGATAGTTGTTTTGAGATATAAAGGTGGTAATATTAGAGGTGTGCTAGTTGAGTAATTGTGAAATTGATGAATACTTTCGTTGAAGTTGGCAAGTCCCATAGCATGCACGTATGGTAAACATTGTGTGCCAAATTTGAAACATGGGGTGTTCTTTGATTGCTTTCCTTATGAGTGGCGGTCAGGGACGAGCGATGGTCTTTTCCTACCAATCTAAACCCCTAGGAGCATGCACGTAGTGCTTGGTTTTGATGACTTGTAGATTTTTGCAATAAGTATGTGAGTTCTTTATGACTAATGTTGAGTCCATGGATTATACGCACTCTCACCCTTCCATCATTGCTAGCCTCTTCGGTGCCGTGCATTTCCCTTTCTCACCTTGAGAGTTGGTGCAAACTTCGTCGGTGCATCCAAACCCCGTGATATGATACGCTCTACCACACATAAGCCTCCTTATATATTCCTCAAAACAGCCACCATACCTACCTATTATGGCATTTCCATAGCCATTCCGAGATATATTTCCATGCAGCTTTCCACCGTTCCATTTATTATGACACACATCATTGTCATATAGCTTTGCATGATCATGTAGTTGACATCGTATTTGTGGCAAAGCCACCCTGCTTCATTTTTCATACATGTCACTCTTGATTCATCGCAATCCCGGTACATCACCGAAGGCATTCACATAGATTCATATTTTGTTCTAAGTACCGAGTTGTAATTATTGTGTTGTAAGTAAATAAAAGTGTGATGATCATCATTAGAGCATTGTCCCATGTGAGGAAAGGATGATGGAGACTATGATTCCCCCACAGGTCGGGATTGGACTCCGGATGAAAAAAAAGAGGCCATAAAAAAGGGGAAAAGAAGGTCTAAAAAAAAGAGAAAAAGAGAGAAGGGACAATGTTATTGTCATTTTCCACACTTTTGCTTCGAAGTAGCACCATGATCTTCATGATAGAGAGTCTCTTATTTTGTCACTTTCATATACTAGTGGGAATTTTTCATTATAGAACTTGGCTTGTATATTCCAATGATGGGCTTCCTCAAATGCCCTAGGTCTTCGTGAGCAAGCAAGTTGGATGCACACCCACTTAGTTTCTTTGATGAGCTTTCATGTATTCATAGCTCTAGTGCATCCGTTGCATGGCAATCCCTACTCCTTGCATTGACATCAATCGACGGGCATCTCCATAGCCCATTGATTAGCCGCGTCAATGTGAGACTTTCTCCCTTTTTGTATTCTCACACAACCTCAATCATCATATTCTATTCCACCCATAGTGTTATGTCCATGGCTCGCACTCATATATTGTGTAAAAGTTGAAAGAGTTTGAAAAGGCTAAGTATGACACAATTGATTGGCTTGTCATCGGGGTTGTGCATGATGAGAGCATTTTGTGTGATGAAAATGAAGCATGGACAAACTATATTATTTTGTAGGGATAAGTTTTGTTTGGCTATGTTATTTTGATAAGACATAATTGCTTGATTAGCATACTTGGAGTATTACTATTTTTATGTCTACAATAAACTTTTATCTTGAATCTTTTGGATCTGAATATTAATGCCACAATAGAGAAAAATACATTGAAGAACATGTTAGAAAGCATTCCACATCAAAAATTCTGTTTTTATCATTTACCTACTCGAGGACGAGCAGGAATTAAGCTTGGGGATGCTTGATACGTATCCAATGTATCTATAATTTTTTTATTGTTCCATGCTATTATATTATCTGTTTTGGATGTTAATGAGCTTTATTTTACACTTTTATATTATTTTTGGGACTAACCTATTAACCCAAGGCCGAGTGCAAATTGCCGTTTTTTTGCCTATTTCAGTGTTTCGCAGAAAAGGAATATCAAACGGAGTCCAAGCGGAATGAAACCTTCGGGAGCGTGATTTTTGGAACAAACGTGATCCAAAGGACTTGGAGTGGACGTCAAGAAACGAACGAGGTGTCCACGAGGCAGGGGGCGCGCCTACCCCCTGGGCGCGCCCTCCCCCCTCATTGACCCCTCGTGGCTCAACCGACCTACTTCTTCCTCCTATATATGTTCACATACCCCGAAAACATCCAGGGGCACCACAAAACCCTATTTCCACCGCCGCAACCTTCTGTACCCAAGAGATCCCATCTTGGGGCCTTTTTTGGAGCTCCGCCGGAGGGGGCATCAATCACGGAGGGCCTCTACATCAACTCCATGGCCCCTCCGATGATATGTGAGTAGTTTACTTCAGACCTTCGGGTCCATAGTTATTAGCTAGATGGCTTCTTATCTCTCTTTGAATCTCAATACAAATTTCTCCTCGATCTTCTTCGAGATCTATTCGATGTAACTCTTTTTGCGGTGTGTTTGTTGAGATCCGATGAATTGTGGGTTTATGATCAAGTCTATCTATGAACAATATTTGATTCTTCTCTGAAATCTTTTATGCATGATTGGTTATGTTTGCAAGTCTCTTCGAATTATCAGTTTGGTTTGGTCTACTAGATTGATCTTTCTTGCAATGGGAGAAGTGCTTAGCTTTTGGTTCAATCTTGCGGTGCTCGATCCCAGTGACAGAAAGGGAAACGACACGTATTGTATTGTTGCCATCGAGGATAAAAAGATGGCGTTTATATCATATTGCTTGAGTTTATCCCTCTACATCATGTCATCTTACCTAATGCGTTACTATGTTCTTATGAACTTAATACTCCAGATGCATGCTGGATAGTGCTACCTCTTGAGCACTTGCGTTGGTTTTCCCTTGAAGAGGAAAGGGTGGTGCATCAAAGTAGCGTAAGTATTTCCCTCGGTTTTTGAGAACCAAGGTATCAATCCAGTAGGAGGCTATACGCTAGTCCCACGCACCTACACAAAACAAATAAATCCTCACAACCAACAAGATAAGGGGTTGTCAATCCCTACACGGTCACTTACGAGAGTGAGATATGATAGATATGATAAGATAATATTTTTGGTATTTTTATGATAAAGATGCAAAGTAAAATAAAAGACAAAGGAAATAACTAAGTATTGGAAGATTAATATGATGAAGATAGACCGGGGGCCATAGGTTTCACTAGTGGCTTCTCTCAAGAGCATAAGTATTTTACAGTGGGTGAACTAATTACTGTTGAGCAATTGACAGAATTGAGCATAGTTATAAGAATAACTAGGTATGATCATGTATATAGGCATCATGTCCGAGACAAGTAGACCGACTCCTGCCTGCATCTACTACTATTACTCCACACATCGACCGCTATCCAGCATGCATCTAGAGTATTAAGTTCATAAGAACAGAGTAATGCCTTAAGCAAGGTGAAATGATGTAGAGGGATAAATTCATGCAATATGATAAAAAACCATCTTGTTATCCTCGATGGCAACAATACAATACGTGCTTTGCTGCCCCTACTATCACTGGGAAAGGACACCGCAAGATTGAACCCAAAGCTAAGCACTTCACCCATTGCAAGAAAGATCAATCTAGTAGGCCAAACCAAACTGATAATTTGAAGAGACTTGCAAAGATAACCAATCATACATAAAAGAATTCAGAGAAGATTCAAATATTGTTCATAGATAAACTTGATCATAAACCCACAATTCATCGGTCTTAACTAACACGCCGCAAAAGAAGATTACATCGAATAGATCTCCACAAGAGAGGGGAGAACTTTGTATTGAGATCCAAAAAGAGAGAAGAAGCCATCTAGCTAATAACTATGGACCCAAAGGTCTGAAGTAAACTACTCACACTTCATCGGAAGGGCTATGGTGTTGATGTAGAAGCCCTCCGTGATCGATGCCCCCTCCGGTGGAGCCCGGGAACAGGCCCCAAGATGGGATCTCATGGATACAGAAAGTTACGGCGGTGGAATTAGGGTTTTGGCTCCGTATCTGATCGTTTGGGGGTACGTAGGTATATATAGGAGGAAGGAGTACGTCGGTGGAGCAACAGGGGGCCCACGAGGGTGGAGGGCGCCTGGGGGGGGGGGGGGGTAGGCGCGCCTCCCTATCTCGTGGCCTCCCAGTTGGTTGCTTGACGTAGGGTCCAAGTCTCCTGGATCTTGTTCATTCCAAAAATCACGTTCCCGAAGGTTTCATTCCGTTTGGACTCCGTTTGATATTCCTTTTCTTCGAAAGCCTAAAATAGGGAAAAAATAGCAACTCTCGGCTGGGCCTCCGGTTAGTAGGTTAGTCCCAAAAATAATATAAAAGTGAATAATATAGCATGGAACAATAAAAAATTATAGATACGTTGGAGACGTATCAAGCATCCCCAAGCTTAATTCCTGCTCGTCCTCGAGTAGGTAAATGATAAAAACAGAATTTTTGATGTGGAATGCTACTTGGCATAATTTCAATGTAATTCTTCTTAATTGTGGTATGAATATTCAGATCCAAAAGATTCAAGAAAAAAGTTTAATATGGACTTAAAAATAATAATACTTCAAGCATATTGAGGGAGGCCTGGATTTGGGGGTCTCCGGACAGCCGGACTATATCCTTTGGTCGGACTGTTGGACTATGAAGATACAAGATTGATGACTTCGTCCCGTGTCCGGGTGGGACTCTACTTGGCGTGGAAGGCAAGCTAGGCAATATGGATATGTATATCTCCTCCTTTGTAACCGACCTTGTGTCTATATAAGCCGGAGGGTTTTAGTCCGTAGGACAACATACAATCATACCATAGGCTAGCTTCTAGGGTTTAGCCTCTTTGATCTCGTGGTAGATCTACTTTTGTAATACTCGTATCATCAAGAACAATCAATCAGGACGTAGGGTTTTACCTCTATCGTGAGGGCCCGAACCTGGGTAAAACATCGTGTCCCTTGCCTCCTGTTACCATCCGCCTTAGACGCACAGTTCGGGACCCCCTACCCGAGATCCGCCGGTTTTGACACCGACATTGGTGCTTTCATTGAGAGTTCCTCTGTGTCGTCATCATAAGGTTTGATGGCTCCTTCGATCATCGCTAGCGATGCGGTCTAGGGTGAGGCTTTCCTCCCCGGATAGATCTTCATATTCGGCGGCTTTTGCACTGCAGGCCAATTCGCTTGGCCATCTGGAGCAGATTGAGAGCTACGCCCCTGGCCATCAGGTCAGATTTGGAAACTTGAACTACACAGATGATATCCACGAAGACTTGATCTTCGACGGATTCAAGCCCATGCTGGACGCGCCGCGCAGTCGCAAAGAGCATGACGTAACTCTGCCGTCGGACAGTGTTCGGGAGATCGCATCCGCAGCTACTCCGGCCTTTAATCTGGAGCAATTCGCGCCATCCGAGAGCGAAGGGATGGACCCCGCCATGGAGGCCGCACTCTTAGTGGCGATAGAGCCGGATACTGACTTCACCCCTTACGAGAGCCATGTCGCCGAACCACTGGATTCGTCTCCGACCATGGACTCCGAGCCTCTTACATCCGTGCCCGTCGAATCTGACTGGGCGCCGATCATGGAGTTCACCTCCGCGGATATCTTCCAGCACTCACCCTTCGGAGATGTGCTAAACTCATTAAGGTCTCTCTCCCTGTCAGGAGAACTGTCGTGGTTTTGTCACGGC
Source organism: Triticum aestivum (assembly GCF_018294505.1). NCBI lineage: Eukaryota > Viridiplantae > Streptophyta > Magnoliopsida > Poales > Poaceae > Triticum > Triticum aestivum. The sequence continues at coordinate 199,908,153 of NC_057812.1, forward strand.
AGATGTCCTAGAGAAAGGACTTAGTCGTGGTGCCATCGCGACGGGTTAGCTTGAAGGGGTTAAAGCGAACACATGGACGCAAGAGAGTTTATACTAGTTCGGCCCCTTCAATGAAGGTAAAAGCCTACGTCTAGTTGTGATGGAATTGATGGGGTTTCGATGACTAGGGAGCAAACAAGCTTCGCCTATGTCTCGAGTTGTTGTCTGTTGTCCTTGAACCACCACCGGGTCGTCCCCTTATATACACGGGTGACACCCCTTGGTTCACAGAGTCCCAACACCAGTCGATATTCGTATCCGGGTTGGTCTCCCCTTATTCCTAACTTACAATACAAGTTTATATACAAATTCCGGTTTACAGCTACAAGTCTTGAACCGGCTACGGGCCATAGGCCCTCATCTGCCTTCTTGGGCTTTATCACTTCTGGAACTACTGATGAAGTTGACCCGACCCAGATAGGCCGGTTTACGCCCAACAGTAATATCCCCAACATTAGGCCCCAGATTGATTTGAACGGGTTCATGTCAATCCTTTAACAAAAACTTCATCCTCAACGTCTTCCCATAAATTGGTAAACCGCCATGATGTCATCTTCTCTGATTACTGTAAACCGGAGTGACGTCACGTGTCATAACAAAGATATCCATTATGCTTCTTTATTTAATATATCTGCGGAAATCGAGGCGATAGCTCCGTTTCGTGGCCCCTTGATTGTCGCGCCTGACACATGTCCTTTTGCCATATAAATAGGACCGAAGGGTCATTTCCTTTCTCTTTCCCTTCTTCCCCTTCTGCTTCGTCTTCCTCGCATCGCCCGGTTTCAGAGCTCCGCCGCCACCGTCGACCTCTGCCTCAACCTTGGCCGCTGCATCAACCTGGGTGCACCAGAGCATCGCGGCAACCTTCCGCGTCTTCCTCAGCTCCGGTAAACCTTCTATCCTTTCCCCTGCAGATCTGTTTTAGGGTTTCACAGTTCTTCAGTATTCATTGTCTGCCTCTTGTTCATACGATAGATCTTTAGATGAATCCGCAAATCTTTACTCTGTGCAATGATAGTTGTTTGACCTTCGCCTTCACTTATGCATCTCAAAACCATAGATCTATATGAACGTTTTGCTCATTGGTTCGGTACTGCTCCTTTGAACCTCTTAAGTATTTATCTCTTTTCTGAACTTGCCTCAGATCCAATGCTATAAGGAAATCTTGTGAAACCTGTTTCTGCGTACTTGTCCATCCGCAATGCTTAGATCAGGCGGTTTAACCTTATAGAAAAAATTTCCAAACCGGTATTGCCATTAGTCCCCTTATTGAACCGCCAGATGCTTGTTGCTTCATAAAACTCCGGTTCAGATAGTTGTGCATCTGGTTTAACAGTGCCCATACCAATATATCTTGATCAAATGCATTTTTGAACCGGGATCTTCGACCTTGTAGATTCCATCATGGCCAAGCAAGTGTATGAGTGCAATTGGGTTCCTTCTCGCGTCACAGAGGCTCAACTGGACGATTTAGTCCTGATTGGCGCTTTAGGCAGCAAAGATACCATCCATTGGAGAGCTCCTGGCAAAGAATGCCCTCCCACACCTTGAGAAGGAGAGGTTGTTGTTTTCGTAGATCACTTAGCCCGGGGCTTTAAGCCGCCCGGTTCTAAATTTTACCAGGATGTTTTAGCCGATTTCCAGCTCCATCCACAAGATACTGGCCCCAACTCTGTTACAAATATGTGTCACTTCCAAGTGCTCTGTGAAGCGTTCTTTCAAGAGGAGCCCACAGTGGAATTGTTCAGAGACCTTTTCCATCTAAACCGCCGTACTGAGTTTACTAACAGCTCCAATATGGAGTTGGGTGGCGTGGCGATTCAGAAAAGGAAAGAGGTCACATACCCTCATGCCAAACTGCATAGCCACCCCAAAGAATGGAATCAGACATGGTTCTACTGCAAAGACACCTCCCCTGCTGGTGAGAATCCCTTGCCTGGCTTTCGTCCGGAGCGGCTCAGCAATACACACCCTTTTCCACAAAGATTGACTGCACAGGAGAGAAGCAAATATGCTCCTCAACTGTCAAAGCTCAGACCCTTTATGGCCAACGGTTTAACAGGGGTTGATCTCGCTCGCTGTTGGATATCATGGAGCATACTTCCCCTTAGTCAGCGCTCCGGTTTGATGTGCAAGTATACTGGCAGTGTTGATGACCCACTGTGACATTCCAATATCCAGCTCACCAATGAAGAAATCACAGAGGCTGTGAATAAGATGCTGAATGAACCGGAACACGTCTGCGCTAGAAACGGCCTGCTTCCCTTTTGTGCCGCCAACAAACCGCCAGCTGTAAGACTTTGATTTTTCTTTTTGCTGAATCTGTTAATGATATATCTGGTCTTTGTTTATTATCAGTGTCTGTGTAATCAGGGCAATGATCCATTTTGGAGCAAGAAACTGCCGCAGGAGAAACCAGAAAAACCAGATAAACCAGAAAGAGCAACTCGGCAAAAGACTAAAGCTGTGAAGAAGACTGCCCACAGGAAAAGAACCACTGCATCTTCTAATCCGGCCCCTGATGATGATGTGGATAATCCGGACTTTAAGGTAGAGCTTGACTCACTTGGTTTATTTTTCATGCGTCTTATTGATGATGATATTTGTCAGGATGATGCCGAAGCCAACCACGCGGATGTTGTAGAGGTAATTATTCTCTCTTCCGATTCAGAAACTTTGCCTTCACAAAAAGTCCGCCAGGCAAACCGGAAAGTTAAATTTTCTCAGCCTCTTGCTTATTTGGATCCTAAATTTCTTATGAAGACCCAACAACATGAAGCTCGTCGCACAACCCGGCATAGCGGCCAGGTAGTTACCTCCGCCGGTTTACCGAACAGTCCGGTTCAGAAACGCCATTCAGAGGTCTCTAATTTGCTTGTCAGTGCTTGTCCTAAAGCGGGCTGCTTTCGTCAACCTCTTAATCCGTCTGACTCCGATTACCAGGTTACTTCCCACTCATCTTCTGGCGAGTCATCGGCTACTCAGCTCCCACCGCTCAAAACGGTGCTTGGGTAAGCTATACTTATTGTGATGTTTGCAGTACATCGCCTTAGAACATATGCTGTATTTGATTTTGTTATTCTTCTCAGGCCAAACCTAGGCCAAGCAAGAAGGCCCGCCTGGACAAAGCGGCCGAAGAAGATGTCGTTCTTGAAGCAGGCAAGACACCTAATGTTGAAGCGGCTATTCCTGAGGATATTCCCAACGATCCACCGCAGCAAGACGATGATCTTATTGCTGAAGAGAGACCTACTGATGCCTCAGGTCCTGTCAATCAGCCCACAGGTTCCATCCGGATTGAAAGCTCCACCGGTCCAACAAAACCTACTAACAAGCCAACAGCCCCAGTGCAAACCGGCGGTACCCAGGATGATGAGGTTGTCATTACTGGCACTGGCCATACTGAGCCAAGCAATCCTGTCGCTTTATCCAAACATTTTGCCAAGGAAGAATTTGCTGCCTTTGGCAAAGGCAAGTAGAACGCTGATTTGACGACTTATGCTGCTCTGAACGCCCAAGATATCCATTCCGGCTATCTAAACCGGTTGTATACCAGTCGCGACTATGAAGCCGGTCTGGTTAATATGATGAAAGATAAATATGAGGTAACTTCCATATGCTCCTTCATGCTTGTATGCTTCCATTCTTGCTGACTCTCCTAGCCCCCAAGGGCCGGTTTGTAATATTCTTTCAAACCGGGACTTACTAACATAAATCTTAATACTTTGAACTTTTGCCGTTGTAGCCCCCAAGGGCCGGTTCAACTTAGCCTAGTTAAACCGGTACTTTGAGATCAGAATACATATACGAGCAAATAACCATTAGCCCCCAAGTGCCAAGTTGAATACTTGTATTGATCTTGGGACTTTGCAAGAAATTGAAAGATGAAGATCGAATATGCATTAGCCCCCAAGTGCTAAGTGCATAACTTGTTGTGTGATTGGTACTTGAATCCTTATACCGATTTGTTGAAGCATATATCTGTATGCATGTAGGCGCAGCTGAAGACGAAAGAAAACCAAGTCACCGATCTCCAAGAAAACCTGAAAACCCAACAGGCTGAAACCTCCAAAGCAAAAGAGGAATTGGCCAACGCTCTAAGCGCCGTGGAACAGCTTAAGGAGAGCTTTAAGAAGAAATGGGCGGATTGGGCCACTGGAAAGTCCGCTTTGATCAAACGAGCAGAGGATGCCGAGGCTGCACTAAAACCAGTGGTGGATGAACTGACCAGCATAAAGCGGCACGTGCATGCCATGACTACTGCTATCTTTGGTAAGCCAGTTTGCCTTCCGAATTGGCTCTGCCTTCTTACAGAGTCGCCGGTTTATTAACCCTTTATGGTATTTCAGGGACATGCATTGGTCACTTGGGGTCAGATGTGCGGAAGAAACTGAAAGCCGCCTATACATTGGTTGAACAATTGTATACTGGTGCCCAGCGGATCATCTGTACCGCATCTCATAACAAACCGGCGCCCACTTTGATTCAAGATACTCTGATGAAACTGTCGGTGCTTCCTGCCCGGGTTGAAGAGCTGAAGATATCTACTGCTCGAACCGGTGCAATCAATGCCTTAATCCGGGCGAAAGCCTGGGTGCCAGATTTTGATCCTATTGAAGCTGCTCAGGGCTGTCCCAGCTTGAAGGAAGATGGGTCAGAATTTGGTGAAGCGGATCTGCGAGCAATAAACTGGGAGGTACGTCCGCTAGCTTGTCAATTAGCTGAAGAAGCAGACTTGTCTCATTATCAAGCCCAATATGACAGTCAGAACAAGCGAATAGCTGCACCAATCCATGAATCGGAAAATCTGATCCCTCCAATCCGTAAGCATACTTACGCTCCCGATATTGACCCGTCATTGCTGATCCATGATGAAGCTGTTTTTCAAGCATTAATGGGAATCGATAGGACAACTGTGGATTTCCAGCCACTGGGTAGAGAAACGGAGGCTGAAGCGGCACAGGATGACCCACAACCATCAGGCCAGGCTGGTGACCAAGCTTGAACCGGAAGCCGCTTTTAAAACTGCCTCTCCTTTGTGAAAAACAATTATATTATTATGGGCACCATGTTGCCTTGTAATAGGCTAGCTGATACTTTTGATGTTGATATGCCTTCGTGCATAATTTTTTCTTCCTGTGGTGATGAACTTTCCAAAGCACTTTCTGCCATCGTTGAGCGTGAAGTTGGCTTGGCCAATCTTGAAGCGGAGTTTTGCAAACCCACACTATTGAGGAGATAACAGCTCCTGTATATATATGACTCTAGTTTACCATGTAAACCGTGCCGGGTTATAATAAACATCGTGTTACTCCGTAAGAGGATGTTAACAACAAGGATCAAACTGGGCAAATATTCTCCGGATTGACGTGAACTGTGTTCCGTCAATGGATTGGTTAAAAAACTTTGTCGGTTTAAAAAACGCAATAAAAAGCAAAAAAATCCTTCAAAGAAAAGTGTAAATCAAGTGCAATGACAAAACACTGCAAAAAAAGGTTTATTTGAGCTGATCAGATGGTGTTACCATGGCCGAACACGACCAAGCTCCCGTTAGGTGTAACTATGGTTCTAGTCAGCCAGGTCCCCAAATGAAACCGTGGCATTTATGCCGATAAAGTGGCATGGTCATGGTTCGGGTTCGACCAAGCCCCCAAGTGATTCTGTGGCCTTAAGCCGATCAAGAGGCATGACTGGTTCAGACATGACCAAGTCCCCAAGTGATCTGGTGGCTCTCGCCTATCAAGAGGCATGGTATTGGTTCGGACACGACCAATCCTCCAAGTGATGTAACACGATGCTTTTAGCAAAGCGAACTCAAGGGGTAAACCGGAAGCCGCTTTAGAACAACTCCGTGTAACCACACATGATGTAAAAGAACAGATACCCTGCTTTAGCTGAGGTTCCGGTTTATTATATTTAATATATACATCGTCGTAATATGTACATAAGTAGAACCAATGGCTCAGGTATAATAAGGCCGAAGATGAGCTATGTTCCACGGCCTGTTGGTCTCCTCCTCTGATGTACGTGAGTCCTTATGTTCTCGAATATCGATCAGATAGTATGACCCATTGTGCAGATTCTTGCTGACCACGAAAGGCCCCTCCCAAGGTGGGGATAACTTATGCATATCAGTCTGATCTTGGATGAGCCGAAGCACCAAATCTCCTTCCTGAAAGGTTCTGGTTCTGACTCGGCAACTGTGATAACGACGAAGATCCTGCTGGTAAATCACTGATCGGGCGGCTGCGATGTCACGCTCTTCATCCAACCGGTCCAAAGCATCTTGTCGTGCTGTCTCGTTGTCCGCTTCAATATAAGCCGTTACACGAGGTGAATCATGACGGATATCACTGGGGAGAACCGCCTCCGCTGCATAAACCATGAAGAACGTGTGTATCCTATTGATCTGTTGGGTGTTGTATTGATGCTCCATAACACAGATGGTAATTCTTCTACCCAACAACCCGGCGTTCTCTGCAAAGGAACCATGAGCCGGGGCTTGATGCCTCTCAAGATCTCTTGATTAGCTCTTTCTGCTTGACCATTGGACTGTGGATGTGCCACTGATGAAACGTTGAGCCGGATGTGCTCCCGTTCGCAGAACTCCTTCATAGCACCTTTGGACAAATTGGTACCATTATCTGTGATAATACTGTGCGGAAAGCCAAACCGGAAAATCACCTTTTTGATGAACTGAACCGCCGTGGCCGCATCACACTTGCTAATAGGTTTTGCCTCCACCCACTTTGTAAACTTGTCAACCGCCACCAGGAGGTGGGTCTTCTTATCTTTGGACCTTTTGAAAGGCCCAACCATATCCAGCCCCCAAGTCGCAAACGGCCAAGTAATTGGAATCATTCTCAATTCTTGAGCCAGTACATGAGCACGTCTTGAAAACCTTTGGCAATCATCACATCGTCTGACTAGATCCTCCGCATCAGCATGAGCAGTTAACCAATAGAAGCCATGGCGAAATGCTTTAGCCACCAGAGACTTTGAACCGGCGTGGTGACCACAATCTCCTTCGTGGATCTCACGCAAAATTTCACGGCCTTCTTTTGGAGACTCGCCCCGGTTCTTGTACGCCAGGTAAGGAAGCGTCCAATCCGGAATAACATGAAGAGCCGCCACCAATTGAGCCTCCGGATCAGGAATAGCCAAATCCTCTTCACCAGGGATCTTGACCGATGGGTTGTGCAACACATCCAGACAAACATTGGGCGGGACCGGTTTGCGCTGAGAGCCCAGCCGGCTTAAAGTGTCCGCCGCTTCATTTTTCTGCCGGTCCACATGGTCCACCTGATAGCCTTTGAAATAACCTGCAACAGTATCCACCTCACGACGATATGCTGCCATGAGTGGGTCCTTGGAGTCCCAAGTGCCAGACACTTGCTGAGCCACAAGGTCCGAGTCACCGAAGCACTTAACTCGACTTAGATTCATCTCCTTAGCCATCCGGAGACCATGGAGCAAGGCTTCATACTCAGCTGCATTGTTAGTACAAGGGAACATTAAGCGGAGAACATAAGAAAACTTATCACCTCGTGGGGAAGTTAATACGACTCCAGCCCCCGAGCCTTCCAGCTGCCTGGATCCGTCAAAATGGATGGTCCAATATGTGTGATCCGGCTTTTCTTTAGGTGCTTGCATTTCTGTCCAATCATGGATGAAATCAACAAGTGCTTGAGACTTAACCGCTGTCTGAGGCACATACTTCAAACCGTACGGCCCCAGCTATATGGCCCACTTTGCAATCCGGCCAGTTGCTTCCCGGTTCTGGATGATATCTCCCAAAGGAGCAGAACTGACCACCGTAATTGGGTGCCCTTGGAAATATTGTTTAAGCTTCCAGCTTGCCATAAAAACTCCATACACCAGCTTCTGCCAATGCGGATACCTTTGCTTGGACTCGATTAGCACTTCGCTGATATAATAGACCGGTCGTTGAACCGGATGCTCCTTGCCTGCCTCCTCTCGCTCCACCACAATAGCCACACTGACCGCCCAAGCATTAGCAGCAACATATAGCAGTAACGGCTCCTTGTCAATGGGAGCAGCGAGCACAGGTGGATTGGCCAACTGCCGCTTTAAGTCCTCAATTGCTTCATTAGCGGTGGAGCTCCAAACAAACTGATTCGTTTTTTTAACATCTGATACAAAGGTATTGCCTTCTCACCAAGACGACTGATAAACCGGCTTAACGCGGCAATCCGGCCAGCCAGGCGTTGAACATCGTTGATACACTTCGGTTTAGCCAGGGAGGTGATAGCCGTGATCTTCTCTAGATTAGCCTCAATTCCCCTGTTGGACACCAGAAAACCCAATAGCTTGCCCGCCGGTACACCAAAGACACACTTGTCCGGATTAAGCATCATCCTGTATGTCCGGATTAAGCATCACCAGAAAATGAAAATGAAAATGAAAAGGCTTGCTTTGAAGTTCCTTCGGGTATGATAGAAAAACTGCTAGCTAATCCTTTTCTAGGAGATGGTACAAAACATCCTGATGAACATTTGATATATGTGGATCAAGTTTGTGGGTTATTTAAGCTTGCAGGTGTACCCGGAGATGTTGTTAAGAAGAAGGTCTTCCCATTATCTTTGAGGGGAGATGCATCGACATGGTATAGGCTATGTGATGATATGAGATCTTGGAATTACAAACGGTTGAAATTGGAATTTCATCAGAAGTTTTATCCTATGCATCTTGTTCATCGTGATCGCAATTTTATATATATATATATATATGTATATATATATATATATATATATAATTTTTGGCCTCGCGAAGGAGAAAGCATCGCTCAAGCTTGGGGGAGGCTTAAGTCAATGTTATATTCATGCCCCAATCATGAGCTCTCAAGAGAAATGATTATTCAAAAATTTTATGCTCGACTTTCTGGTAACAATCGCACCATGCTTGATACTTCTTGTGCTGGCTCTTTTATGATGAAGACTATTGAATTCAAATGGGATTTATTGGAAAGAATTAAATGTAACTCTGAAGATTGGGACCTCGACAATGGTAAGGAGTCAGGTATGACACCTAGTTTTGATTGTGTTAAATCTTTTATGGATACCGACATTTTTTGTAAATTTAGCACTAAATATGGACTTGACTCTGAGATAGTAGCTTCTTTCTGTGAATCTTTTGCTACTTATGTTGATCTCCCCAAGGAGAAGTGGTTTAAATATCATCCTCCCATAGAAGTAAAAGTAACTGCACCTATTAAAGTTGAAGAAAAGACTATTACTTATAATGATCCTATTGTTCCTACTTTTTATGTTAAGAAACCACCTTTCCCTTTTAGGATAAAGGATCATGCTAAAGCTTCAACTGTGGTTCGTAAAAGCAATATTAAAACATATACACCTCCTGAGCAAGTTAAAGTTGAACCTAATATTGCTATTGTTAAAGATCTCTTGTCTGATAATATAGATGGGCATGTTATTTATTTCTGTAATGAAACTGCTAGAATTGCTAAACCCCATGATAAAGATAAACCTAGACCTGTGGTAGGCATGCTTGTTATTTCTGTTAAAATAGGAGATCATTGTTATCATGGCTTATGTGATATGGGTGCTAGTGCTAGTGCAATACCCGATTCCTTATACAAAGAAGTCATGCATGATATTGCACCTGCTGAGATGGAAGATATTGATGTCACAATTAAACTTGCCAATAGAGATACTATTTCACCAATGGGAATTGTTAGAGTTGTTGATGTCTTGTGTGGGAAAACTAAATATCCTACTGATTTTCTTGTTCTTGGTTCCCCACAAGATAGCTTTTGTCCCATTATATTTGGTAGACCCTTCTTAAATACTGTTAATGCTACCATAGATTGCAAAAGGGATGTTGTTGCTATTAGTTTAGATGACATGACTCATGAATTTAATTTTTCTAAATTTAGTAGACAACACCGTGAAGAAGAATTACCTAGTAAGGATGAAATTATTGGTCTTGCTTCTATTGCCGTACCTCCTAGTGATCCTTTAGAACAATACTTGCTAGACCATGAAAATGATATGTTTATGAATGAAAGAAGGGAATTAGATGAAGTATTCTTTAAACAGGAGCCTATGCTGAAAAATAGTTTACCTGTTGAAATCCTAGGGGATCCTCCTCCACAAGATAGCTTTTGTCCCATTATATTTGGTAGACCCTTCTTAAATACTGTTAATGCTACCATAGATTGCAAAAGGGATGTTGTTACTATCAGTTTAGATGACATGACTCATGAATTTAATTTTTCTAAATTTAGTAGACAACACCGTGAAGAAGAATTACCTAGTAAGGATGAAATTATTGGTCTTGCTTCTATTGCCGTACCTCCTAGTGATCCTTTAGAACAATACTTGTTAGACCATGAAAATGATATGTTTATGAATGAAAGAAGAGAATTAGATGAAGTATTCTTTAAACAGGACCCTATGCTGAAAAACAATTTACCTGTTGAAATCCTAGGGGATCCTCCTCCACCAAAGGGTGATCCCGTGTTTGAGCTTAAACCGTTACCTGATACTCTTAAATATGCTTATCTTGATGAGAAAAAGATATATCCTGTTATTATTAGTGCTAACCTTTCAGAACATGAAGAAGAGAGATTATTGAAAACTCTGAAGAAGCATCATGCTGCTATTGGGTATACTCTTGATGATCTTAAGGGCATTAGTCCCACTCTATGTCAACATAAAATTAATTTGGAAGAAGATGCTAAACCAGTTCACGATCATCAACGCCAGCTGAATCCTAAAATGAAAGAAGTGGTAAGAAAGGAGATACTAAAGCTCCTTGAGGCAGGTATAATTTATCCCGTTGCTGATAGTCAGTGGGTAAGCCCTGTCCATTGTGTCCCTAAGAAAGGAGGTATTACTGTTGTTCCTAATGACAAAGATGAATTGTTTCCTCAAAGAATTATTACAGGTTAGAGGATGGTAATTGATTTCCTCAAATTAAATAAGGCTACTAAAAAAGATCATTACCCCTTACCTTTTATCGATCAAATGCTAGAAAGATTATCTAAACACACACATTTTTGCTTTCTAGATGGTTATTCTGGTTTCTCTCAAATACTTGTGTCGGCTAAAGATCAATCAAAGACTACTTTTACATGCCCTTTTGGTACTTTTGCTTATAGACGTATGCCTTTTGGTTTATGTAATGCACCTGCTACCTTTCAAAGATGCATGATGGCTATATTCTCTGACTTCTGTGAAAAGATTTGTGAGGTTTTCATGGACGACTTTTCCGTCTATGGATCTTCTTTTGATGATTTCTTGAGCAACCTTGATCGAGTTTTGTAGAGATGTGAAGAAACTAATCTTGTCTTGAATTGGGAAAAGTGCCACTTTGTGGTTAATGAAGGTATTGTCTTGGGGCATAAAGTTTCTGAAAGAGGTATTGAAGTTGATAAATCCAAGGTTGATGCTATTGAAAAGATGTCATGTCCCAAGGACATCAAGGTATAAGAAGTTTCCTTGGTCATGCCGGTTTTTATAGGAGGTTCATTAAGGACTTCTCAAAAAATTATCGGCCTCTGACTAATTTATTACAAAAAGAAATAAGATTTGTCTTTGATGATGATTGTGTAGAAGCATTTGAAATACTTAAGAAAGCATTGATTTCTGCACCTATTGTTCAGCCACCCACTACAAAAAATACACTTCCATGATGATACGTGTTTGTCACAGTACGTCGCTTTTTTTGTCATGCATGTACATCCATGACAAATTTATGATAGAATCAAGATAGTCATACTCGTGCTGTCGTAGAAGTGTTCCATGACATCATCAAAATTATCATCACGGAAGTGTCCACTTCCATGACAATAAATCGCGCGTCATAGAAGTGCTTTCGTCAAGGGTGACTGACACGTGGCATCCACCGTAATGGAACGCCATTAAGCTATCGGGTCGGGTTTTGGATCCGATAACCCATTAACAGCCCCGACCAATGGGGATTTTCCACGTGTAAAATCATCATTGGCTAGAGGAAACACGTGTAGGCTCATCGTTGGGACATATGTCATCCACTACTGGACAGAAGGTGCCTATGATACGTCGACATGTGGCACGGCCCAACAGTGGCCCATTCCTGTGAAAAGGCCAGCCCATTTGACTTGGTCAAAAGCTGGCGGGCTGGCCCATGGAAAGCCTGTTAACGGCCTATTCGCATATAGCCCATTTACAGCCCGCTAACCCAAGGCCCGTTACGCCCTATCCGAATTAGGCCCAGTAGCGTCATCTGGGCCGTCCAATATGATTCCAACCCGTTTTCACTTCTGGCCCATGCATAGCCCATGACGTCTTTCGGCCCATATGAGGCCCTTTGTAACTCTTGGCCCATTAGCGGCCTATGCTGAAACTGGCCCGTAATGAACAGTGTATCACTTTACACCCATTAACGGCCCGTGGTGAAACTGGCTCGTAATGAACAGTGTATCACTTTATACCCATTAACGGCCCGTTATTCTGTTGGGCCGTCTCCAGCCCATGTTATCTTCCGGCCTTCTTAGAGCCCATTTATTCTTGGGCTCATTTCCAGCATTTGTTTACTTACGGCCCGTTACTATCATTTTCTGCTTGTGGGCCAAATTCAGCCCATGGTTATAGTTGGCCCGTTTGTGGTCCGTTAATACGTTGGGCCGTTTTCATAGCGTCATCAAATACGGCCTATTAACGATGGCCCGTTATGGTCGGCCCATGAATGGACGATTCCAACTCTAGCCCGTTTACGGCCAGAATGCGGTCTGTTTGGCCCATGTTTGGCCAATCAATCATACGGCCCGTATAAGGCCCATTGATGATACGGCCCGTAGAAGGCCCATTGATGATACGGCCCATAGAAGGCCCATTATTTCTACGGCCAGTAGAAGGCCCACTATTTCTACGGCCCGTAGAAGGCCCACTATTTCTATGGCCCGTAGAAGGCCCACTGTTTCTACGGCCCGTAGGAGGCCCAGTGTCACTACAGTAAATATTAGCCCATGGTTATTATGGCCTATTTTTAAAAATAGGTTATTGCAGCCACTAGAAAACTGCAGAAAAAGAACTGCACTGACTACAAGAAAACAAATAAACAAGACAACAAGGAAATAAATAATCAAGCAACTTACACTTGGCTATCACGGCTATTACACATATTACATCCACTGGGCATCAAAGTTTGCCACCCATGCAAATATAGGGAACACAGCAGCATATAAACGCCGCGGCAAAACAAGTCCAGAACTGAAACCACTTTAGAAGAGCTAAAGAAACAATATCCTAGGTACCCATAATGCTGGCAAGATGCTTAGCAAGCTTATTAAGTTTCTCTTCTTTGGCGCTTAAGTCCTCCAGCGCTTCCTGTTGCACCAGAAAGTATGCATCTGAATTCTGCAGGGACTTCCTCAGACCTTCGACTTCCTGTGGCATAACATCTGATCGATGTCTTTCAACTTGAAGTTGAGACTCAAGAAGCTGAACTGATTCAGGCAATGAGTTCGCAGAGATGGTGCCAGCAGTGGTAGCCAGTAAGTCGAACACTACATCAAGACAGGACTTTGGGGTTATCTCAGTGTCTTCAATATAGTTTTTATCAGCTTTCTTGGAGACCAACATGGATGTCTCACTATCTTGAACCTTATGTGCATTACTTCCTTTACCATTGCATAACAGGTTACTCTTCTCAAATATTTTATCCGCGTTCTAAAAGAGACACAAACAAACACATCTCAGGTTTACAATGTAGTATATGAAACTCATTTTGGTAAACCAGTTCAGTAGTAAGGTGGACAGGATAACAGCATGAAACAAACATATATCTATGTAGTATGGTCATTGTATGGTCTATATCATTCTAGTTTATGTTGCCAAATCAAGATAGATACAGTTTGAATCATATCTATTTAAGACAAAGCAGCATAGATAGAATATAAGTGTGTGAAACTACACAGCAATAACAACACTTGTAATGTGCATGGCATGAGAACATAACTGTTTATTCAATTGAAACTGAAATCAACATAGAGCAAGTTACAACAGCAAACAGCCAAACATGTTGAAGAAACAGGTTTAAAACATACCTGTTGCGCCATTGGAGTTTCAATTGCATCCTTCAAATTTGAAATTAGTTGGTATCAGTAAATACAGTGATGCAAGAGCAAAGTAGTATGAACCATAGCTACGGAACCTGACCTGAGAACAATTCTTCTTCTACTTTAAGTGTTGACTTCGGGTTCGGAGTGGTGGTCCTCGTGATTTGGGCACTGCAGTTGCCTTACTAACTGCTCATGTTTGGGTGCTCTGTGGTGGAGACGGTGCTGTGTCAACGGGAACTGGGTGTCTATCTGCTGGGGTTGGGGTTAGAAGGGGTGTAGCCGGTTCTCTGTCCAACTGGGTAGGGGTACAATGTGCATGAGTGTGGGTTATGTGTGGTGGGGCTGGTTCTTGGGCAAGTACAACCGTGGTTCTATCTGCATCAACAGGTAGCACGATCTTTTCTGAAGACCATGTTTTTACTCCCACAGATACTGCCATCACTCCCTCCAATTGAAATGGCTGATAAACAAGAAAAGTAATTGAATGTACAGACATTGTAAGATAGACAGGTGCAATGGATAGTAGGGAAGAAAACAGGGCATGAAATAATTCACATTTATGTTGTCTAAGCAAACAGAATAGCAGGACATAATTTCACATATATGATGGCTAATTAAACAGGATAGCATGACACAATTTCACATGTATGATGGCTAACTAAACAGGATAGAATGACATACTTCAAAATATGATGACTATGTAAACAGGATGACATGATATAACTATACGATGTGTCTATTAAAGTGGTTGGCATGCCATAAATCACAAACATGCCGTCGATGGAAACATGATGGCATGATATAATTCACGGATAGAATGACATAATTTAAATATGATGACTATGTAAACAGGATGAGATGATATAACTATATTATGTCTTTAGAAAATGGGTTGGCATGCCATAATTCAGATACATGCTGTCTATGTAAACATCATGGCATGACATAATTCAAATATATGATTTATATACTAAGGAAGTGAGCAGAGGGCAATCGCATATATGATGTGTCAACTAAGGAGATGGCATTCAATATTGTGTATATGATGTAAAAACTAAGCATTGCAATACAACATATGCATTATATGAGTAATATAACCCTGCCAAGTTTGAGCATACACCTCAGGGGGATAATAGGACTGGTCATCTGCCTCTGAATCCTCCTCTGAAGAGCTATCTGTAACCAGCAAGATATCTGCTTCAGCAGGTAGCATTGTCTGCTCTGAAGACCTTGTTTTCACTCCAGATTTCTCCATCACCAATTCAAATGGCTGATGCACAGGAAGAGCAGTTGAATATACAAACATTGTCGACAAAAGCAATGAGAAATACAAAAAAGGACGGCATGATATAATTCACATATATGACGCTTGCCTAAACAGCATGGCATTGCATAATTCACATACATAATGCCTTGCAACAAGATAACATTGCATAATTCACATATATAATGTCTTGCAACAAGATGGCATTGCATAATTCACATATATGGTAATTAGACACTAAACAGGTGGCATTCACACAAAGCATGTCTAAACTAAGCAAATGACATAGCAATGCAAGATACCATACGCACGATATGAGCAACATAACCCTGCCAAGTTAGGGCATGCACCTCGGGGGGGGGGATATGACTGGTCATCTGTCTCTGAATCCTCCTCTGAGGAGCTATCGGTAACCAGCAAGACATGCGCTTCGTCAGATAGCATTGTCTGCTCTGAAGACCTTGTTTCCACTCCAGATTTTTCCATGACCGTGCCAAATGGCTGATGCACAGGAAGAGTAATTGAATGTACTAAAATTGTTGACAAATTTAACACGTAATAAAAAATGATGGCATGATATAATTCACATATAAGATGACTGGCTAACCAGGGTGGCATTGCAAAATTCACATATATGATGCCTGGCTAGACAAGATGGCATTGCATGATTCACATATACGATAAAGAAACTAAACAGATGGCATTGACACAAAGCATGTCTAAACTAAGCAGATGACATCTTTAATGTATACAGTAAGCAATGCAAGGCACCATATGCATGATATTACCAACATCAGCATGCCAAGTTAGAGCGAAGACCTCATGGGGTAAATAGGAGTGGTCTTCTCCTTCTGAATCCCCCTCATAACAGTTATCTTCCTCTTGATTACGATCCGAAATGGGTGGAGGGGGGGCTGCCTTTGCGCCCACCATGGAACGACGTCTGCATGAAATTTTATTGCCACGCAAGGCTCGTCTCTTTTGCTCTACATGATCAGTTCCATTGTGTACAATAACTGGCATGCATAGGAATAAAACATAGTGAGATTATGTAAGGAGTGCATGCACAAATCCAGAGTGATGGTAGCAAACTGTGGATAGACCCAAAACCAATGATAGCAGGCAGATAATAGCTTTAGTTAAAAAATACAGATAATGGCTCCTTTAATGTTTGTTTGCACCCAACATGAAACTCATAGTAGACACCGGAGATTAACCAGATAGTAGACAGATAGTACTGATTGCTGCCCCAATATGTACCCCACAACCATTTAAAAACTCAAGTTTCAGCATTAGTTTGGACCTGACTCGGAGTCTAATAGGTGAACACGACGATAATGTAGCATGTCATCATATTAAGCGACGCATAACGTAAGCAGACACGGAAGAGTGCGACCTCTCTTGCGGACCCGTGTAGTCCTCAAGGTCATCTGCTCAGTTGATGATGGTAATGCAGTTGCCGTGGCTGCCGGTGGCGGGGAAGAAGATCTGAGGCGGCGAAAGACAGTCTGGAGAGCGGATCCCTGCTGTGGTGAACCCTTCCGTCGTTGGAGCAGCTGAGCTGGGGTGGAACACAGCGCCGCAGGAGCAGGACAAACCACACAAGGTTTTCTTTGACACATATCTGTAACAGAAGTAATTGAGTAAGGGCTTGTTTGAATTTGAGGATTCTAACAATGCAGGGATAGGAAATAGACAGGAATAGGATAGGAATGCACGTGCAAAACAGAGAATTTAAAAACACAGGATTTCTGCCAATCTGGGTGTTTGATTCACAACAATTGGAAGATCACAGGATGCAAAAAAGCATGGTGAGATTAAGTCAAACCACAAGAAAATGTACGGTTATAATGCTATTATGCTACTATCTCTTAGTCTTGTGCTTGATGAATAGGAATATGAAAAGGAGGAGAAGTGGAAATTAGAATTCCTACGGTTTTTCTTTCAAGGAGACACTAAAGGAACAAATCCTACAGTTTTCCTTTGCTCCATTCCTTTGTACCAAATTCATGAAAAGTAGTACCATAGGAAAATTTCCAATTCCGATGTTTTTCATTCACTTTTCCTTTCAAGCACTGGCGATTCTAGTAGGCAGGCTTGAGCAAGGAAAATCCTACACTAAAAAAATGTTTTTGTGCTACTTCTATTACTTTGGACCCGGGCCACTGTCATACTAGCTCAACTCCCAGGCCCATCGACAAAGGCACAGCTCAAACGCGCAGAGATAAATAATGATAGCATTCAAGAGAGTCCATCATGGATAGCTAAGTTGCATGGTACCTCACTGCTTGTCATATATTAGGATAAAATAATCGTATTTCCCGTTACTACGAGTGCTCGGTAGACAATATATATAACATGTATAGTAAAAAAGAGATGCAACAGTGTACAACCTCTTTGGCGAAGCCATGTCGGTCTCAGCATGATTGGGTTAGCCGGTGAGGATACTCTGGCTGACTTGGCTGTCGGAGGAGGGGAAGAAGATCTTAGGTGTCTGGAGATGGAGCCCGAGGTACTGCTCCGCTGTGATGGAGGGTTTCATTGTTGGAGCAGCTCCAGTGAGTTGTACGATGCCGAGGCTGAAGCAGGACAAGAGAGACAACGAACAACGTTAACCTGAGTGGAATTCTAATATCATCTCCAATACATGACGTAAAATACATAAACACAAAGTGCTAGATGTAAAATACATCAGCCGCTCATCTCTGAACTTAACTGTCGAAACTGAATTTAACTGTCAAAACTGAACTTAACTGTCGAAACTGAACTTAACTGCCGAAACTGAATTTTGCTGTCGAAACTGAACGCACTAGCAAGGTGAGGCTACACGTCGGTCGACTGACTTTTTCATCTCTGGTCAGTCGATTTTGCAGACGTTGGATACGAAATCAAGGGCCTACGGTTCATCTTCAACGTTCACCCCCTGAGCTGGCCAAACAACAGCCCCCTGCCGCCCCGCCCGAAAACACTCCCCACCGCTGGTCCGCCGCCGCCCCGACCATCCCTCTAGCCCCCCCCCCCCCCGTGCTGAGCTTTTTCTCCGACGATCCCCACGCCACCGCCCCACCAATGCCCCGCCACCGCCGGCGACCGCCGCCCCCATCCTGAACCCTAAGATAGATAGTGGGGTACCTCTCCGGCGAGCCCCCCTTCCCGCTGCGGCTGGTTCTTCCTTCACCCCGGCGGCATCAGAGTGAAGTGTAGCTAAATCGGAGCAGCATCACAAGCAAGAGCAAGAGCGAGAGAAGAAGCGCGAGCAAGAGCAGACCAGGCAGGGGACCGAGAGCAAGAGAAGAGCAGCAGCGCGAGCGAGAGCTAAAGCAATAGCAGGTCCTACTAATGTGGACGTCGCCGCCAAGGGAGCGACGCCGTGGAGGAAGTGGCCGGCGACGCCGCCGTGGATGGAGCCGCGCCGTGTCGGCTCGAGACCGAGCGCCGGTAGCACCGTGAGATCGAATCAAGAAGAAAATGCGGCGATTAGTGTACAAACTCTTTGGTGGCACCGTTTAGGCCGCAACTTCATCCAAGGAAACGGTGATGATGATGCTCTTCCGGTGGTGCAGGTGAAGACGGCGGTGTGGGAATGGAGGTGGCGCGAAAGACGAGGGGAACGTCGGGGCAGCTTCTTGGAGGTGGAGGACGGGGTGGCGGAACCGGCGGGACGATGATATCGATGACGGATCCTCATCCGGTACGGTGGATGAGGGACGTCGAGGTGTTGCTGTGGACGACGTCGTCGGGAAGAGGCTCCGGCCGGGTGGCGGACGGAGCAGGGTGTGGGGTTTCGTCACAGGTTTTCGCGGCCTCGGTGTATGAATGGGTGGGAGGATGGGATGGCCGTGGGGAACCATGGCTTAGAGACGCGCTTGTCCGAAATGTGGGGTAAGTTACGAAAGTACCCCCACTGATTTGAGGCGGTTCTTTCGGTTCAGGGGTACCACGGGCATTTCGCGTGTCGGGATTTCACAGGAGGTGGGAGTTTTCGCGCGCGTTGTAATTTCGGAATAGGAAGGCGCGGGTTGAGATGGAGGGAGTTGTCGGAGCACAACGAGACAAAGAAATATCTTAAATATTTCGGGCTAACAAGGCGCGGGTTGAAGAGGCGGGAGTTTCCCAGCACGATAGACACAGACGCTAGCTTGAATTTTCGGCATAACAAGGCGCGACTTGAAATTTCGGAAGAACAAGCTTAACGTAAACCCAAAAAAAGACAATTTGCACCTCAACACGCACAACACACACACAAACACCATTTAGACTAGAGTAAGGTACACGTGCATTGCACGCATGAGATTTGGCAACCAAATTATGAATAAATACCACATTATAGCATGCAAGCTTTGAGTCATATATGCATGATGTAGATGTTCGTTTAATTCTTATAGTTCATTTCATTCAAAATCATCTAGTTTTTATAAGAAAGCTAATCTATTTTAAGATTCATGGAATTGTGCGTCGTAAGACATAAAGTAAAAACAAATAATGGCAAATCATGTAGAAAAACATTTGGGCAATTCTGATACGGAAGATTCTAGAACAAATAAGAAGTGCTTGTGTTTTGATGTTTGTGCATTATGCTTAAGTTCAACCATGGAGTCTTCTAGATTATACATGTGGCGAAATCTGGTGGAATCTAGATGATATCCAACGGCCAGTAGTGCTCAAATTTTCCATCTTTGGACCATCGGATTCGCCTCATCCAACGACCATCTTTCAAAGTTAAAGTTACCCGCACACAATATAAAAAATATATAAATATATATATATATAGGGGTATAGATATAGATATGTGATGCAAAAGCCGCCCATCATCTCCAATTAGAATAGTGTGTCCATGCACGGATGCGACGTGGCCAAATGATGTCTGCCATCGGTATCTCAAATTCAAATCAGTCTGACCTTGTTCAATGTGTATACATTACAACATGCTCGTTTCCAAACCACACCGCGCAGATCTCCGTTATATTCATGCATGCATGGGTTTCAAACATCAGGATCTCTTATTCAAATATTTGAATTCAACTTTACATTGATTGTGACCTCACCTATTCCTATTCTTTACACCCACACAGTAGTCTTCTCTTTATAATTGTACCACTAACTTTCTCTCGTGCATGCATGCACACACACTACCAGTCGGCATTATCCATCGCACGCATGCAATCTTTTTCTTCAGGTCGGTCTCCCATGAAGGCACACACCCACACACATCCCCCTCTCCATCATATCGGGCATTCTTTATCTCTCACGCGTGCATGCGCAACGATCGATGTTCCTCTATGTATGTGTGTATATAGCTAGGTCTTTCATAGTTTTCCACACAAACCGATCAATCGATATATCCAGTGAGGTCTCACCCTCTTTCCCACGTCCACATCGATCAATCTATACCTCTCTATATAGGATTAACATATATAGCTAATGCACCCACATTAATTATGTATCCAACGTCCCCCTCTCATCATCCATGCCTTCCGCTTCATCTCTCAGACGCGTGCACAATGGCGAAGACAGGGGGCAGTAAGGGCCCTGCCCCCTCCCCCCTAACATCACTATATATCAAGGCTAATATGAATGTGATCATTAGACAATTGCTGCTAAAAATGGTTTAAGTTCATGAATTGACCCTCCTCGTAAAGGATTAGCAATGCTTGGCCCCCTAGCTCATTTATTTTTCATGGCTCCGCCACTGCGCGCATCAGCGCACGTGTTCGCCCCTCTCTCTAAATATCGATCTCGCACTTGTGCATTCCTTCATAGTCTCCCTCCACTCGGCCCTCGCACCATCTTCTAGCCCCCCACCGGATTTTGCCACATGTACAATCTAGCAGACTCCATGGTTGAACTTAAGCATAATGCACAAACCTCAAAACAACAGTGGTTCTCTTTTGTTCTAGAATCTTCCGTATCATAACTGCCCAAACTTTTTTCTAGTTGAATTGCCATTATTTGTTTTTACTTTATGCTTTACAACGCACAATTCCATGAATCATAAAATAGATTAAGGGCTTCTTTGATTCAAAGGATTCTCAAAGGAATTTTGGAGGATTCTAATCATTAGGAATTTTTCCTATCTTGGTTGTTTGATTCGTAGGATTGTAAACCATAGGAATTTTTCCATATGATTCATTTGCACTAGATTTCATAGGAAACATCCCATCCACTCAAACCTCTTTGAAAGAATTCTGCGTTTTTTCTATGCACAATCAAACACTCGTACAATCCTGTAGGATTCAAGACGACATTCCACTATAATCCCATGTTTTTCCTATTCCCGCGTTCTTAGCTTTTTATAAAAACTAATTGATTTTGAATGAGATGAACTATAAGAATTAAACGAAGGGCTACATCAGGCATATATGACTCAGAGCTTACATGCTATAGTGTGGTATTTATTCATAATTTGGTTGCAAAATCTGATGCGTGCAATGCACGTGTACCTTACTAGTACTTCGAGTATGTGCAAAACACGTAAATTAGAATACCAATGGCATGCTACACAGTGTCTCTCTTACAGTTCATGAAGCCATGTGGCACATGGGTAGGCGTTGTCGCGACCTCCTTGCGTGGATTGATCACAGTGACGTGCTGCTGGTTCCAGAAGAATGTACTTGTCCTCCCTAAGCCATACTGGCGGTACATGCACGAAGGAAGATGTGCACGCACGCCATGCACACACTCATTCCTCGCACGCACACGCAGGTACATGGGCGGATGCAATTTTGTACCAAGATCCACCCCATGTGATAATTTGACGCGTGTAAAGTCGTTCACTTCATTGATGGTCAATTAATACAACACATGCAAATTGAGTGGACGTGAGGGCGGAAGAAAGACATTATTACTCCACTGCGCGCATGCGAGTAGTTAAATCGTGGGTTGCTAGTAGTACTTCCATTGGTCTCCTTCGTATTTTGTGCCAATTTTTGACAGTACCATAATATTTACACATTTGAGCAGTGTAGTTGTACTTGAAATTTATGTTCCGCTAAACTCATCAGGAGTCGTTTCGGGCCTCTAAACCAAAACCATCAATTAATCTTTACCTTGTTCCCATCACATTCAAAAGCCTGCTCACACCTACTAGTAGTACGTACCAAACCTGAACGTGTTCCCACTATGCAGGTATTAGTACTAGTGCTAGTACTTAGGTTATAAAAAGGGGAACTACCTAACCAAAAATCACTCTACCTTTCCTCCTCATAAGTGCTTCTTCTTCGTCCGTCGTTGTCATGGCCGGTGAGCAGAGCTCTAGGTCGAGAACTACTCGTAACAAGGGAGCGGCAACCAAGGCTGCAGAAAAAAAGAGAGGGCTCGCCGCCACGCAAAGACCTCGAAAGATCTCTCACGGGCAGGCGATGGCTCCCAGGAGCGCCCTAGCCGCGGAGGCGAACATGCCGAGCCGGCGGAGCTGGAGTCGTTATCCCTCGACGGCATGCCCGATCAGCTCAATAAGCAGAAGGAGTTCATCCAAGGCTTGATGGAGTTGCTGAAGGAGAGCCTCGACGACATGCCCGCTGAGCTCAATCAGCAGGGGGAGTTGACCGCCGGCTTGGTGATGCTGCTGAAGAAGAGCATTGCCTCATAGAAGAAGGCGACCATCGAAATCCTGCGACTTTAGGAGGACAATTCGAAGCTCTGCCACGAGATCGACCTATTGAAGGAGAAGAACGCCGGCTGGAAGAAGCTGCATGAGAATAGTAGTTCCTCGATGTAGATGCTGCAGGCCCTCGCCATGGAATAGAAGGAAGAGTTAGTGAAGCTCCGCATCAAGCACCCGGCTGCTGTCAAGGTACGTAATATGGCCGTGGAACAGATGATGAAGGCTCGCGTCGAGAAATGCTGCATCATGGACACAATGATGAAGATGGCGGAGGAGACGCGCAAGGAGATGGAGGTCGTGGAGGCAACGAAGAAGCAGTTACGACTCGGCGGCGAATTAGATCTTTTGGGGTGATAATCTTCCTTCTTCTTTTGCTCCTGTGTTTCCTCTTTTGCTTCTGGTGTTTCGCCGCATGTGTCACGTTCTCTGCGAGGCATGAATAGAACAATGTTTTTTGAGGGAATGAATAGAACAATGCTAACAATGAGATGACTAGCAAATTAGATCATTTTTATCGCCATATGGCACTGGGCTACCGTGTTTCGTGCTCCTCCGTCGCAGTACTACTCCAGTGGAAAACTTGAGTATACCGCACGGTTCTTTGCTCCTCCTCGATCAGGTCGTCGGCGCATTTATACGAGTAGTCAAATCACAAGGCCCCACCTTCCAGCAGTAATGAGCTGTCAAATCACAAAGGCCCTCGCCTCTCGTGAAACCGACCAAGCTAGACTGCCCCGCCCTCTAGCCTTTAAAAAAATGTATACTTTTGTACAATAGTAGTATGGATGGATTGCGCCATGGAGCAAAACTTGAAATTAAAAAAAAGGTGGTACATATAGAGAGCGCTCGTCGCCAAATTATGCATATAGTACTATTAAAAAGGCTAGTCACAATAATGGTGTCCAGCACAACCCACCTCTCAAATAAAACTAAGAGGGTGCTTGGATACGTTTTAGTCCCATGACTAAAAGTAGTGGGACTAAAACATGCTAGCCTCACCCATGCTTGGATCCAAATACTAAAAAGGCTAAAATCAAGTTAATGAGCATTTATTATCCTCCAAACCCTCCAATCCAGAACTCGCCCATGTTAAAGGAGAGGAGTTAAATGAGTAGAGAGAGGACTAATCCACATTTTAGTAGGGGTACCCCTGACTAAAAAAATTTAGTCTCAAGACTAGTTTTAGCCCCTCTTTAGTCAGGGGTTCTTGGAACTTTAGCCTCTTAAAGATACTATTTTTAGTCAGACTAAAATAAGTCCCCTGGATCCAAGCACCCTCTAAGCATCCTGGAATTCTTTGACAAAACTAAGCACCCTGAAATTCTTTGACAACTAAACTGCTGGCTATAAGATGTTGGCCATATATATTGTACGTATATAATGTGAAGAAATGAGTGGTAGTACTATACCAACTAAAATATGAAATGTAAGAAATACTAGTATGTACGTACTGAAGAGTTAAAGTAACAAGAAGAAACATAACATAGTTCTGCTGGGCGCTCAGCACAACACACCCCTCAAATTAAATTAAGCACACCTAAAATTAAACTTTGCAACTATTCCGGTAGACACTGCATTAGAACCACTGAGGGAGTCATGGATTAGGGGGTCTCTGGACAGCCGGATTATATCCTTTGGCCGGATTGTTAGACTATGAAGGTACAAGATTGAAGACTTCGTCTCGTGTCCGGATAGGACTCTACTTGGCGTGGAAGGCAAACTAGGCAATACGGATATGGATATCTCCTCCTTTGTAACCGAGCTTGTGTAACCCTAACCCTCTCCGGTGTCTATATAAAGCGGAGGGTTTTAGTCCGTAGGACAACATACAATCATACCATAGGCTAGCTTCTAGGGTTTAGCCTCTCTGATCTCGTGGTAGATCTACTCTTGTACTACCCATATCATCAATATTAATCAAGCAGGACGTAGGGTTTTACCTCCATTAAGAGGGCCCGAACCTGGGTAAAACATTGTGTCCCCTGCCTCCTATTACCATCCGGCCTAGACGCACAGTTCGGCACCCCCTACCCGAGATCCGCCGGTTTTGACACCGACATTGGTGCTTTCATTGAGAGTTCCTCTGTGTCGTCACCTTTAGGCCCGATGGCTCCTCCAATCATCAACAATGATGCGGTCCAGGGTGAGACCTTTCTCCCCGGACAGATCTTTGTGTTCGGCGGCTTTGCACTGTGGGCTAATTCACTTGGCCATCTGGAGCAGATTGAAAGCTACGCCCCTGGCCATCAGGTCAGATTTGGAAGTTTGAACTACACGGCCGACATCCGCGGAGACATGATCTTTGACAGATTCGAGCCACAGCCGGGCGCGCTGCACTGTCACGATGGGTATGACCTAGCTCTGCCGCCGAACATTACCCCAGAGGATGCGCCCGCATCAGCTCCGACCCTTAGCTCGGAGCCAACTGCACCAATCGAGGACGGGTGGCTAGACACCACCTCAGCGGTTGCAGTCTCAATAGAGATCGAGCCAAACACCAGCCTAATCCTCTACGAAGCCCATGACTCCAAGGTGTCGGACTCTTTTCTGGACTCCGAACCGTCCGCGCCCCTGCCAATTGAATCCGATTGGGCGCCGATCATGGAATTCACCACCGCAGATATCTTTCAGCACTCGCCCTTCGGCTACATTCTGAATTCACTAAAGTCTCTCTCTTTGTCAGGAGAGCCCTGGCCGGACTATGACCAACAGGATTGGGATGCGGACAACAAAGAAATTCGACGCCCACCCACCACCCACTTCGTAGCCACTGTCGATGATTTAACCGACATGCTCAACTTTGACTCCGAAGACATCGCCGATATGGACGACGATGTAGGAGACGAACATGAACCATCACCTATAGGGCACTGGAAAGCCACCTCGTCATATGACATATACATGGTGGATACACCCAAAGAAGGCAATGGCGACGAGATAACGGAGCATGACCCCTCCAAGAAGCAACCCAAGCGCCAACGTCAGCGGCGCCGCTCTAAGTCCTGCCAAAGCAAAAGTGGTGATACCAGCATAGGAGATAATAACACTCCGGATAGTGCCGAAGACAACAACAATCCCCTCCAACAAGATTTAGAGCAGGAGGATGGAGGAGCCTGCCCTCCTGAGAGAGCGGCGGACGGAGAGGAGGAGGATGACAATTACATGCCCCCCTCCGAAGACGAGGCAAGCCTCGGCGACGATGAATTCGATGTACCAGAGGATCCCGTCGAACAAGAGTGCTTCAAGCGCCGGATTATGGCCACGGCAAATAGCCTGAAGAAAAAGCAGTAGCAGCTTCAAGCTAATCAAGATCTGCTAGCTGACAGATGGACTGAAGTCCTCGCGACCAAGGAATATAAACTCGAGCGCCCCTCCAAGAATTACCCAAAGTGCAGGTTACTACCCCGACTAGAGGAAGAAGCGTATGATACGGCTGATCGGCCACCTCATGGCCGCGATAGAGAGGCATTCCAGCCAAAAACTCAGCCTCCACCCCGACGCCATTCAAATAAAATGGCATGGGGACATACGCCAGACCTGTGAGACATATTGGAGGACAAAGCAAAGCATGCAAGATCAATCTACGGATCACAAGGGCGCACAACTCTGCGAGACGATAAACGTCACGCCGGATACAGTAAAAGCAAATCCGGTCGGGCCGAACACAGCGGGCAAGACCCATTCGAGCTGTGTCGCGATATAGCCCAATACAGAGGCGCCGCACACCCCTTATGCTTCACAGACGAAGTAATGGATCATCAATTCCCAGAAGGTTTCAAACCTGTAAATATTGAATCATACGACGGCACAACAGATCCCGCAGTATGGATCGAGGATTTCCTCCTCCACATCCACATGACCCGCGGTGATGACTTACACGCCATCAAATACCTCCCACTAAAGCTCAAAGGACCATCGCGGCATTGGCTTAACAGCTTGCCAGCGGACTCCATTAGCTGTTGGGAAGATCTGGAAGCCGCATTCCTCGACAACTTTCAAGGCACTTATGTGCGACCACCAGACGCCGATGACTTGAGCCACATAATTCAGCAGCCAGAAGAGTCGGCCAGGCAATTCTGGACTCGGTTCCTTACAAAGAAAAATCAAATCATCGACTGTCCAGATGCAGAGGCCTTAGCGGCTTTCAAACAAAACATCCGAGACGAGTGGCTAGCCCGGCACCTTGGTCAGGAAAAGCCGAAATCTATGGCAGCTCTCACGACGCTCATGCCCCGCTTTTGTGCGGGAGAAGACAGCTGGCTGGCTCGCAGTAATAACATATCAAAGAACCATGGTACCTCCGATACCAAGGACGACAATAGCAGGTCACATCGCAACAAACATAAGCGCCGCATTAGCAGCAAAAATACCGAGGATACGGCAGTCAATGCCGGATTCAAAGGCTCTAAACCCGGTCAGCGAAAAAAGCCATTCAAACAAAGTACACCGAGTCCGTCCAGCTTGGACCGTATACTTGATCGCTCGTGGCAAATACACGGCACCCCAGACAAGCCAGCCAATCACACCAACAGGGATTGTTGGGTGTTCAAGCAGGCCGGCAAGTTAATTGCCGAAAACAAGGACAAGGGGCCGCATAGTGATGACGAGGAGGAGCCCCGGCAGCCGCACACCAGAGGACAGAAGAGGTTTCCCCCGCAAGTGCGGACGGTGAACATGATATACGCAACCCACATCCCCAAGAGGGAGGGGAAGCATGCACTCAGGGACGTATATGCGTTGGAGCCAGTCGCCCCAAAGTTCAACCCTTGGTCCTCCTGTCCGATCACCTTCGATTGCAGGGACCACCCCACTAGTATCCGTCATGGCGGATTCGCCGCACTGGTCGTAGACCCAATCATTGACGGATTTCACCTCACTCGAGTCCTTATGGATGGTGGCACCAGCCTGAACCTGCTTTATCAGGACACAGTGCACAAAATGGGTATAGACCCCTCAAGGATCAAACCCACAAAAACAACCTTTAAAGGTGTCATTCCAGGTGTAGAGGCCCATTGCACACGCTCAATTACACTGGAAGTGGTCTTCGGATCCCCGGATAACTTCCGAAGCGAAGAGTTAACCATCGATATAGTCCCGTTCCGCAGTGGTTATCACGCGCTGCTTGGGCAAACCGCATTTGCTAGATTCAATGCAGTACCGCATTATGCATACCTCAAGCTCAAGATGCCAGGACCTCATGGAGTTATTACAGTCAATGGAAACATAGAGCACTCTCTCCGAACAGAGGAGCACACCGCGGCCCATGCAGCAGAAGCGCAAAGCAGCCACTCAAGGCAATCAACCAGTTTGGCACTTCAAAGCCCGGACACCTTCAAGCGCGCTCGGAGCAATCGGCAAATAAACCGTCTGGCGTGATCTGAGCTCGCGTAGCAATACGACGGCCACCCCAATCCCAGCCCAATGGCGACACTCGTGCCACGCGTACATAATTACGCATTAAAAATACCATGGGCACAAGTGGGGAGGGGGGCACAACTGCGGCACGCCCCAAGACACGACTTAAACCGCACTAGGGGCTTCCTGTTTGGTTTTTTTTTCAGGACCTTAATCTCTGGAAACACTGTCCGGCAGCACTATTGCCAAACATATGATGCAGCAACCAAGGAGGCAGACAGCTATGTCATACCATGGAATTCCCAGGTGGATTACAGTAACGAGCGAAATATTCGATTTATATCATTCCTCAGCTTGCCCTTGGAAGGGACATAGTCCTACTCTTTGCTTATCACACTATCTGTATCACTCTGCTTCAACGCAATTTTTGAATAAACAATGCATGACATTACAACTATTATTGCATTCTTTTTATATAATATATATATATATATATGTTCATTAATGACGCCTTGCAACCATACACTTTGGTATGGCCAATACACCAGGGGCTTACGTACCCCACAATACGGTGTGAAAAGTCCGAACACTTTCACAAGTGCGGCACCCCGAACTTATAGCATTATATGCATCAGCTCCAAATCATGTCTTTGGTCAAATGTTGGGTTTGCCCGGCTCCTAAGTTTTGGTACCTTACATTCCACTCTATCGGCTAAGGTAGCGCTAGGAGAACTACTGCGATTGTGCCCCGGTTCTGCTGGGTTCAGCACCTCAGTAGAGAAAGCTAAAACTGACTGTCATGATAAGGCGAGAGACTGGTCGCTATTCGGCGAGGTTTTCGAGTCCCTAAAGAATTATGCCGCTTAGAGCGAGGGGCCGGCCCTGTCCGGATTAAAAGCGTGTATCGCGCCCCAAATTCGGCCTTCCGAATACCAGGGGCTTCGCCGAAATTTAAAATTATAGAATTCTGTGGCTAAGTGAGAGTGATAAAGCATTATTAGTTTGGTTGCCGTGTTCGGTGTGCTGAGCACCTCCCTCGAAGGACCCAAACATGGGAACAAGAGTGCTTAGGTTTATCCCGAACACCCTAGCACTCGTGGCATGGGGGCAGAAGCCGAGGACTAGCCATCTCTCAGATTGGAGAAACAGCCAACTAGAAGGTAATATTTTAAATTCAAACAAGCGTTGCATAGCGCATATGAAACAAGTTTTCATAAATACAGGATAAAACGAGCAAGTCTCACTCAAATATTACATCTTTTGAACACTCATCCGCTATGAGACGGGCACCCGGCAGAACACCCTCGTAGTACATCTCGGGGTGGCGGTGCTCCTTGCCCTCCGGCGGCCCCTCCTTGATCAGCTTCACGGCGTCTAGCTTGACCCACTGCAATTTCACACGGGCGAAAGCCCGACGTGCACCCTCAATGCAGACAGATCGCTTGACGACCTCCAGCTACGGGCAGGCATCCACAAGCCGCCTCACCAGGCCGAAGAAGCTATTCGGAAGGGCGTCGCCAGGCCACAGCCGGACTATAAAGCCCTTCATGGCCTGATCGGCCGCCTTATGTAGCTCGACATCTGCTTCAGATGGTCACTCATTGGCACCGGGTGTTCGGCCTCAGCATACTAAGACCAGAACATCTTCTCCGTTGAGCTTCCATCCTCGGCCTGGTAAAATTGTGCGGCATCGGACATGCTGCGGGGCAAATCTGCGAATGCTCCTGGAGAGCTCCGGATTCGAGTAAGTAATATGTAATTTACTTTTACATGCTTGATTTGCATATAGAAAGCCTTACCCGCCGCTATCTTCTTCATTGCGTCGATCTCCTGGAGGGCCCTTTGGGCTTCGGCCTTGGCACTTTTTGCGCTCTCGAGGGCCGCGGCAAGCTCAGACTCCCGCGTCTTTGAGTCAAGCTCCAACGCCTCGTGCTTCACCACGAGAGCCTGGAGCTCTTGTTGCACCTCGCCCACCCGAGCCTCGTGCTTCTCTCGCTTGGTGCACTCCTTGGCCACGTTATCTTTGGCCTTGGTTAGCGCTTGCTTCAGGGTCGCCACCTCGGTCGTGGCCCCTGGCGAATATACGATGATCCTGTCATTTTGCAATCGCGTCTTCTTTTATATATACATATCTATAGACAGGGTATTACTTACCCTTGTTCTCCTCGAGCTGCCTCTTGACAAGGCCGAGCTCTTTCCTGGACCCTTCGAGGTCCTGCTTCAGTACGGCGACCTCCGCAGTCAGTGCGGCGGACGCCAGCAGCGAAGCCTGCATATGCATATTGACATACTTATATTAGACTCCTGCGATATTATTTGATCCTCTGTTCGGCTTTTCTTTGTGAACACCGAACAAAGCATCAGGGGCTACTATCTGTGCGGTAATATTTCTACTACATTTTAAAACACTTACCTCAAAGCCTGTTAGAAGGCTGGCACAGGCTTCAGTCAACCCGCTCTTGGCGGACTGAACCTTTTGGACCACCGCACTCATAATAGTACGGTGCTCCTCATTGATGGAAGCGCTGCAAAGCGCTTCCAGCAAATTGTCCGGCGCCTCTGGATGGACAAAGGTCACCGGCACAGGTTTCTCGCCCCTCTTAGAAGGAGGCCGCCTGCCCAAGCCCAGAACCACTGGAGGTTCCGGTGCGGCGTTTGGCTGAGGGCCAAACTCAGAGCTCTCAGGGGCCCCGTCCCCTTGGCTCCCGGAGTCCGGAAGGTCGCCTTGAGGTGCCTCCGGGACTGTCTCCCCTCGATCTGGTGCCTCTTGAGATAGCACCTCGGCGTCGTCGGCAGGATGAGGGGAGGTGGTAGTCGGGACTGGATCGCTATCCATGTCCGACGAGCCCAGGGAGCCGTCCGATGATACATCGATACTGGCTCGTGGCGGCCTGCATAATTATGTTCGGCGTTAGGGAAAGCAGTGCGACAAAGGAATGCTATGAGTTACTCTGGTATCTGAATACTTACGATCTCCCCAGGGGCTTGGCCCTGGGCAACCACTCGTCTTCGCCTTCATCGGCGGCGGTGGAACTGTCCGGAAGGAGAGTCCTTCCCTTCTTGGACCCTTCGCCCCCCCCCCCCAGTTGGGGCGGCCTTCCTTTTCTTATCCCCCCCAGCCGGAGGGGGAGCATCTTCTTCTTATTCCTCGCCTTCGGGAGAGGAGTGCGCCGCAGAGTCATCGGACGGACAGTCCGACGACGCCTGGCATCGGGAACTCTTTCGGGTTCCCTTGGCCTTCTTTGTCTTCTCCGGCACTGTATAAGGAGCCGGAGTCAGCATCTTCGCCAGAAGAGCGTCTGTTGGGCCTTCGGGAAAAGGAGCCGGACAGTCGATCTGTCTGGCCGTCTCCTGCCAATCCTGTCAAAGGTACGGGAGTTTAGATCCCGCATGGAGTCAATCTATAAAAAATAAGTATCCTATGAAAGGTAAAGCAGCTTACCGCATTGGCTTGGCGCTTCACGCTGAATCCGCGATCCTCAGTAATGGGAGGGGGGACCTCGGCGCTTTTGAACAGCACCCTCCAGGCGTCTTCGTGAGTTGTGTCGAAGAGCCTGTTCAGAGTTCGGTGCTGCGCCAGGTCGAACTCCCACAAGTTGAACTCCCGTTGTTGGCACGGGAGGATCCGGCGATGGAGCATGACCTGGACCACGTTGACGAGTTTGAGCTTCTTGTTCACCATGTTTTGAATACATGTTTGGAGTTCGGTCAGCTCTCCCGAACTACCCCAAGACAGGCCCTTCTCTTTCCAGGAGGTGAGCCATGTGGGGATGCCAGATCGGAACTCGGGGGTCGCTGCCCATGCAGGGTCGCGCGGCTCGGTGATGTAGAACCACCCCGATTGCCACCCCTTTATGGTTTCCACAAAGGAGCCCTCGAGCCATGTTACGTTGGGCATCTTGCCCACCATGGCGCCTCCGCACTCTGCCTGGTGGCCGCCCACAACCTTCGGCTTGACATTGAAGGTCTTCAACCATAAGCCGAAGTGGGGCTTGATGCGGAGGAAGGCCTCGCACACAATGATAAACGCCAAGATGTTGAGGATGAAGTTCGGGGCCAGATCGTGGAAATCCAGGCCGTAATAGAACATGAGCCCCTGGACAAATGGGTGTGGAGGAAATCCCAGTCCGCGGAGGAAATGGGTGAGGAACACTACCCTCTCATGGGGCCTGGGGGTGGGGATGAGCTGCCCCTCATCTAGGAGCCGGTGCGCGATGTCGTCGGGCAGGTATCCGGCTCTCCTTAGCTTCTTGATGTCTCCATCCGTGACGGAGGAGACCATCCACCTGCCTCCCGCTCCGGACATGGTTGGAGAAGGTTGAGGTGGGAAGTGTGGACTTGGGTGCTAGAGCTCGAGTGTGCGAAAACAGATGAGCAAAGGAGGAAGAAGGCGTGGATAGAAAGGTGAATCCTTATCCCTTTATATGGGCGGACGAAACTAAGCGTCCCCACTTGCCTGGTAAAACTCGCTTATCCCCCAAGCGCTGTAATCGATGGCGCAGTTGGGTTACCCACGCCCGTATTAATGAGAATCCCGTAATAAGGGGACACGATCTCTGCTTTGACAAGACGTGTCGAAAAACTGCCTCGCGTTATGTGCGGGGGTAGTTAAAGGAAATGGTTCGAATAAACACCGGGCCATGACATAACGCCACACTGTCAAAACAAGTCAGCAAATTAGATTTGCGGAAATATTATTCTCTCTACAGAAGTATGTGGAACTTATGTTGCAGGGTCGGAAACTATCCTCGTATTCAAATTCTTCTGTGATGTATTCGGAGGAGGAACCCGCCTTGCAATGACGAAGACAATACTTTGCAACTATTCCGGTAGACACTTCATTAGAACCACTGAGGGAGTCCTGGATTAGGGGGTCTCCGGACAACCGGATTATATCCTTTGGCCGGACTGTTAGACTATGAAGGTACAAGATTGAAGACTTCGTCTCATGTCCAGATAGGACTCTACTTGGCGTTGAAGGCAAGCTAGGCAATACGGATATGGATATCTCCTCCTTTGTAACCGACCTTGTGTAACCCTAACCCTCTCCGGTGTCTATATAAACCGGAGGGTTTTAGTCCGTAGGACAACATACAATCATACCATAGGCTAGCTTCTAGCGTTTAGCCTCTCTGATCTCGTGGTAGATCTACTCTTGTACTACCCATATCATCAATATTAATCAAGAAGGACATAGGGTTTTACCTCCATTAAGAGGGCCCGAACCTAGGTAAAACATTGTGTCCCCTGCCTCCTGTTACCATCCGGCCTAGACGCACAGTTCAGGACCCCCTACCCGAGATCCGCCTGTTTTGACACGGACAACCACCATGAGCAACGATACTGCCACCTTACTCGGAGTCCTCGTCCACGTCCTCGACTTCGTCCTTGTCCCTGTTCCTCTTGGCCTATACTTATTTGCTTGAACCGCACACTTGGCTGTTGCTCTTCATCCAACCCTTGTAGATATTGAAGCAAAGGTAGCCATCCATTGCAGCGCAGTGGATGTGGTCTATATCTAGTACATTCCGCTGCCATGCATGACGATGAAACATGTAATGAGGTTTCTCCAGTTTACCGTACGAAGGATGAACCATGGCTCCTGCCAGGGTCAGCATTGAGGGCTGATGAGAGGACACCAGCCGATTCTTCTGGAGGTCGAAGGTGTTGCCTACAACGAGGTCTATCCGATGTAGGACTTCTTTGTCGTTACCAAAGTCTACAGTAACAAATTTTACTAGGTTGCTCTCGAGCAAGTCCTTAAAATCCTGGCACTCAATGTCGGCATGGCATATGTGGTAGACCAAGCATAAGTCATGCACGCAAACCTGGATCACGGCGGGCTTCTTCCTCTCTTCGTCCTTTAGATCCTTCTCTCGTCCCAGGACTGTGGTGTATTCAACATCTAGCCCAACGACCCACTGATCATCTGAGTCTTCGAACATGCGTCAAGCGAGAAAGGCATGCTTTCACCGTCGCGGAAGAACGGGTGTAGATGACGTCGAACTCATCACCGGTGATGGTTCTAACCTTGTACTCAACGCCGATCGTGGAGAATTGGGACACCATGGATTTGGGAGGAGGGTTAGGATTAGTGGAACTGCCGTAATGTGAATGGATGGGATGACTAGGACCTAACCGCCGTAGTATTGAAGGATGTGCGGGGACGAGTAGGAGCGAACTGCCAGCGTGCAAACGGCAGGGTAGTGGCTTTCCATTCTCCCATGATACGGGCTTCCGAGAGCCCTTGGATCTGAGATCGA
The DNA here is from genome assembly GCF_018294505.1 of Triticum aestivum. Classification (NCBI taxonomy): domain Eukaryota; kingdom Viridiplantae; phylum Streptophyta; class Magnoliopsida; order Poales; family Poaceae; genus Triticum; species Triticum aestivum. Next base: position 199,942,763 of record NC_057812.1, read on the forward strand.
ACGGTTGCATGGCATGATTCTAGACCTATTGGTGAATATCCTATCCTGGAGGGTTATTCTGCAAATTTTTAGCAACTTAGCATGCGACCGTTTGATCTCAGATCTAAGGGCTGCCAGCAGCCCGTATCATGGTCGCGCCTACCACGACCGTCGCGTCGCTCGCGCGATCGCGCGCTTGGAGATTTAACACGGTGCGTTAGGCTATCTGATGTTGCCATGCCATACATAGTCATCACTTAGTCACTCATACTACAACAAGGTTGGCTATAAGTGTATATTTTTACTCCTCTCTATCTCTTTCTTCGTACTCAAGGAAGAAACGGTGCTAAGCGCGTGTATTTATTGTATTTGCCAAGGAGTGACCTCTTCCAATGAAATGGTGTTGCTAAGTTTGCTTCATTTAATTAGCTATAGACTCAAAATTGTCTTTTCACCTAGGTACACGCGCTTAGCACCATTTCTTCCTTGGGTCAACAAACTAGTCTCTCTCTTCTTGATTAACTTGCCACATTAGACTTTAGGCTTATGTGGCAAGATTAAGCACCTGTAGGAGCAAGTAAAGTAAGTACAATAGTGGAGGAAAGAGAGGCAAGGAAAAAGTGGAGACGTGGGCTCTCATGCAAGAGCCAGCCTCTACTACATGGTGGAGCATTGGGAGAGGCACCTGTATGGAGGTGGTCAGGAATCTGGGAGACTCACGTCGGTCGTAGCGCCGCAGTTAAAATGATAATGGCAAGTCAAATCGCGGGGCCCCACCTGTCCAGCAGTAACTCACTGTCAAATCACACAACCCTACGTTTGCAGCAGCCTACTCCCTCGTCTTCTCGCGTCTCTGTCGAACCGACTAGGCGGAACTGCACCGCCGCCTACCGCGCAGGAAAAGCCCCGCCCTCGACTTTTAAATAGTATACAGTATACTAATTTTGTATCCATGGATTGCGCCCACGCCATGGAGCAAAGCATCTAGAAAACGAAGGAGAGACAGTGGTCTTGCAATAGAGAAGAGGGAGAGGCGAGACGGTGTTTTTGGAATGGAGATGATGGAGAGGATAGGAGGTGGTTTTGCAATGGAGAAGAGGGAGAGGAGCGTGCGGCAGCAATTTAGGATTGGACGAGAGGGCCGGCGCGCTCTGACTGGATCAAAATCAAAATCAATTTGGTGACATGCATTCACATTTTGCTTGTCAAATACAGTACGTGGTCAAACTTTGACCCAAAATACGCGAAACAACAAAAAATACTTCCAAGACCAGCGCCGCTCTTCCGCTCTTCTCCTCTTAAACCACCGCTGCTCCTCTCCTGTTCCAATCTAAATGCAGCGCCGCTCCTCTCCTCTTCCATTTCAAAACCACCGCCCCTCCTCTCCTGTTCCAGTCCAAAACCCGCGTCGCTCCTCTCCCGTTCTAATCCAAAATCAGTGTTGCTCCTCTCCCCTTCCATTCAAAAGCCACCGCCGGCGAGTGAAGGTGCTATGGAGAAGTAGATCGATGGAGGAGTACAACCAATACGTGAGGATCGCAGATGGTGACCCTGTGAATCTAGCTAGGATGTTGGAGATACAGTCTTGGTTTGACAACAAGGACCAACTAGCAGCGACGGCGACATCCATGGCCAAATATCTGCAACAGTGCGAAAAGGCGGTGATACTCCCAGAGGGAGTCGCGCCGGAGTACATAGAGCTGCTCCTCTGGGCCATGGAGCAAACAGATTCACCGAATCCGATCGTGAGGGAGCGGTGGTGGGAGTATCGATCCCAGATGGAGCATCCACCAGAGATTGAAAGATCGAGCATCTGCATGGTGCCGTTTGTGAGGGTGTCCTACTAGAGCGAGCCGGTGGAGTCTTCATCGACCGAACCCAACTGCAAGAGGAGAAAAGCAGTTGGCCCGACAACGCTTCCCCGCCATCGTCTCCCTCGCCGTTCACATCGTCTCACGGGGCGGCTGTCTGCCGCCGAGGAATAGGAGGGGGCTTCCCCCAGCCCAATAGTCGGGCGGGTTGTGAATTGTCAGGAGGAGCTTATGGTTGTCAGTATTTGCAGGTTGTGAATTGTGTTTTGTGTTGTGTATTTTGAGAGTACTTTCAGATATGAATGTCTTTTGAATTTTAGATTTGCAGTATTGAGCATATGAAGTATTTTATGTATTCTAGATATCTATTTTTAGCACTTAAGAAAATGTAGTTTCATTAGAGTATAAAAGTGCAGACAATGTGATTCTCAAAGAAGAAACTGCAAGTTTCAGTTTCAGATAAGAAACTGCAAGTTCAGTTTCAGATAAGAAACTGCAACTTTCAGAGGTAGAGCATTTATATTAACATGGCCTTTTCAAACAGGGTTAACATCATGTTGGAAGTTTTATTCATGGTCGAAAATGGAACTACCAGCCAGTTAACATCATGCTGATCAACATTCATGCATAGCACATCTTCATATGATGCACAGTCAAAATGCCCACAAAATGTCGAGTGTGCGAAACACAGAGAAAATGAGGGATGAAGTTTTGGAAAGTGTTGGACGTGGTTTTGGGCTGCCCCATCTAGGCTTTCATTTTTAACATGCGCAGCCCACGTCCTCGGATGGGAGGTCCATAGGCCTGTTTGTATTTTCTTAGGGCCGTCATGTATCGACCGGCCTATGGATCTCCCATCCGAGGTTTTATTTTTGGCAGCCCAATTTATGCATTTTTTGAAGAAAACACAGAGGTCTGTACTATTTTTATATAAGAATAGGAACGCCAGGTCCAACTTATGTTTCCCTTCTAACTATATTGTATATATTTAAATTATTTTATATTTTGACTGTTTAGTTCACATAATTGGCAAATAGATGACCGCTCTCGCGATCCCCTTTGCCCCCGCCACCACCTCCACCCTCGCCGCCACCCCCGCCACTACCTCCACCCTCGCCGCCGCCATAGATCTCGCCACCACCCCCCGCCTCCTAACTCCGGGCGAGCCTGCCCCCCTCAGCAAGTCTGCTCGCGCGCCCCATGGAGTCGCCAGCCATATCCATGGGGGAATGGCTGGAAGACAGGGAGATGTACAAGATGCATCTCCCACATGTCTACAAAAGCCTTCCCGCGGATGCTCAAGCCACTCGACTTCGTCGCGCCGGCGGTGCCGCGGGAGACTCGAGGGAGGAGATGGAGGGAGCGGGTGATGCGGATCCGTGACAACGCTCTCTCCTGGACCCAGTGCATGCGCGAATGGAGGGAAGCAGAGGAGGAAGCTGCGAGGGAGGAAGCCAAGGAGGGACCGAATCCGTTCTCTCACTCGCGCATGTATGCTCGGATGTGCAAGGATCATGTGGATTGGGAGCTGCTGAATCTAGCCCTGCGGATCTACTTCGAAGGAGATTTCTCGGAGAAGCACAGGATGCCCCACCCCAGTGAGCCACCGATTGCGTTCGTTCGATGGGCGAAAGGAGAAGTGAATTCGGGAGATCCACGCCGTGCTGCGAGATGGGAATGCTTGACTGGACTCCTGCCCACCAGCACGCCACCGGAGCCGGAGCAGGTGGATCCCCTACCTTACCTCTCCCCCAAACCTATAGAAGATTGAAATTAGGCTTGCAATCTACTTCAATTGAGCTATCTGGTGGTTATTTCTGCTTCCTCAGAGACAACATCTGGCTGGAGGATGAGAAGGAACCAGGAACTCCGATGAATTTCCCCTATCACAATGGGGGGAGCGCCGGTTGGGCAGTGGTACGGCCCTCCTTCGCCCCAAATGGGGGCACAATCTGGGCAGGCTCCTGTAATTGCCCAAGATTAATCTGCTGGTGGTTCTGACTCTCAGATTAGTGGGAAATATCAAGGCAAGAATCAGCAAAAGAAGAGATAGGACATCCAGAAAACTGCTCCTGCCCCTGCTTTGGGCCTTATGGCATACTCTGAGGTGATCTACTACAACTGTGGGAAACCAGGGCCTCATTTGGATAAATGTGTCAAGCCCAAGAGTTGTTTTATCTGTAAAATGGTTACCCATAAAGTTGAGAATTGCCATGTCAGAAGGAAAACCCATAGTTCTGCTAGATATGTTGGAAGTGCTGCTCCAGGATTATGTCCACCATTGACAGAATTTTCTGTGACACAGAATTAGATAGTTTTTCCCCTTTCTTGTTGTAGAGCTCTGCCCAGATGTGGTAGTGACCACACTCCTTTGCTCTGGGAACTCTGGTCTTAACCAAACTCCAAAGAGCAATAGTTTTAAATTTGAAAAGTGGTGGTTGCTTAGAGAAGATTTTACTGAGCTAGTCAGGAAAATCTGGAATGAGCCTACTGGGAGCAGCTGCCCCCTAGAAAATTGGCAGATCAAAATCAGGAGATTTAGAAGAACTACCAAATGGTGGAACTCCAATGAGGAAGCTAATATTAGAAGATACAAAAGGCTTCTCCTCCTCGAGTTTGATTCTCTAGATATTAAGGCAGAAACCACTGACCTCTCTGAGGCTGAGACTAATAGATTAAACTTTGTCCATGGAGAGCTCAAGAAAATTTGGCTTCAAGAAGAAATCAAAGCAAAACAAAGGTCTAGAGATAGGAACATTAAGGAGGATGATAGAAATACTGCTTACTGCCATGCAGTAGCTAACCAGAGGAGGAGGAAAACCCTCATTCACTCCCTTGATGGCCCTAATGGCCCTGTTATTGAGGTAGATGAGATGCTGAAAGTGGCTAGTGACTTCTACAAAGACCTGTTTAAGAAAGAAAACCCTTCTAGGTTCTCTCTACAAAACAATTTTTTCTCTGCTTCTGAAAAAGTCTCTCCTGCTGAAAATGAGCTGCTAGAAGCCCCTTTTTCAGAGACAGAGGTGAAGGAAGCCATTTTTAGCTCTTATCCTGATGGAGCTCCTGGTCCTGATGGGATTCCCTTCTTGTTTTACCAGCATTTTTGGGAATTGATGAAAAATGATCTCTTAGATCTTTTCCAAGCCTTTCATAGAGGAGAGTTGGATCCAGCAACTTACTCATGGGGGGTCTGTTGGGGTCAAGTTAAATAATTATGAAAGTGATTTTTTTCCTTGCTGGTAAAGGCCTTAGGCAAGGTGACCCCATCTCCCGCTTTTTTTAATTTAGTAGTGGACGTTCTTATTAAAATGCTGAGCAAAGCTGCTGATCATAGTCTGATTGCAGGGCTCTATCCTGAGGTTTTCCCTAATGGCATCATCTGCCTTCAATATGCAAATGATACCATCCTTTTCTTAGACAATGACTCCACACATGCTAGCAATCTGAAAACTGTTCTAACCTGGTTTGAACAAGTCTCAGGCATGAGAATCAACTACTCTAAAAGTGAACTCATCCCTATCAACATGGATGATCAGGAGTTAGCTGACTTCCTCTCTATTCTAGTTTGTAATAAAGGTAACTTCCCCATTAAGTACCTAGGTATCCCTCTCCACTATGATAAACTGAGGAGAGAGGATATCCAACCCCTTCTGGATAAAATCATTAAAAGGATTGCTGGGAGGAGGGGCAAACTTCTCTTTTACAGAGGTAGATTGATCCTCATACAAGCTTGTTTGGCTAGCATAGAGAGGAAGTCAGCTAACTCCTGATCCTCTTACAGAGGTAGATTGATCCTCATACAAGCTTGTATGGAAATTGAGAGTTCCCCCTAAAATTCATGTATTTCTCTGGCTTCTCTCCAAAAACAAATTGATGACTAGGGATAACCTTAGGAAGAGACACATCATCAAACCCCTTGATTGTGTTTACTGCTTGGAACAAGAGTCTTGTTCTCACCTATTTTTTGAATGTATAGTTGCTAAACATCTCTGGGCCCACATTGAGGAATATTTCTCTAGTCAGATTGGCTCATCCTTCGAATCTGTCGCCAAATTCTGGATTGCTACCAAAAAGTGTTCAGTTTTAAACACTGTTAGCTCAGCTGTCCTTTGGTGCCTCTGGAAATATAGAAATGCTATGATTTTCAGTAACACCTCTTGGATTTCCATTCCGCGGGTCTTGAGGTTGATTAGGAACATGGTGAGGAACTGGGCGATTCTCTCCTTGTCAGGACCCCGATTCCAAGTCACATCGATCTAGCCGGTAACACCTCATATCACTTTGCGGCCTCACGCACGGTATCCCACGGGTGTCGCCTTACCATGGCCCGGGACCGTTTGTGCCTTTTGGCTCATGTATATGATAGTGTCGCTAGCATCTATATGATAGAGAACCCGGGCCGACATGGCTAGTCATGAACCCAAAGCGGCACAGACCTATGGAGACAGGCATACATGAATCACATCGAACATGTCGGTCATCAGCGAGTGATTCCGGGCTGTAGCACTGGGCTAACAGGACTCCGGTGAACCGGGCTGTAGCAGGCTAGGTAGGACTCCGGATATCACCGCGTGACATTTCCCCGAAGGGACAGACATAGGAACGAAGTGAAACACATGCCGGCCAGTCAAGTGTCCTGAACAGTAGTGCTGGGCTAGCAGGACTCCTGTGAACCGGGCTGTAGCAGACTACTATGGCTCGAGGAACACTAGACTACATTTCCCCATAAGAAAGGCTGCCAAGGATAAACAACTAGATTGTCGGATCCCACTCATACCAAGCATTTCAATCATACACACAATATGCCCGATATGAGTACATACAACATGGCATCACAACAAAACTCTACAACTCAAGTACTTTATTTAAAGGCTCCAGGGAGCCATACATAACATGTTCATACAGATAGGGGTCACATGACCCGACACTCAAGTCATACAAACATACAAGCACATGCGGAAGCAACTAGTGTGAGTACAGACTCTAGAAAGAAAGAAGGCTTCTCGAAGCCTGTCTATCTACATAGGCCCCTCCATGGCCAGGATCACCACCTAGGTGGCTAGTCACTCGTCGACGTCAAGATCTACGTAGAACCCATCGGAGGGGGTAGTGTTGTTGTCTGAAAACAGTAATTAAGCAAACATGAGTACAAAGGTACTCAGCAAGTCTTACATCAAAACCTACTGAACATGCTTATTCTCAAGAAGGTGGTGGGGTTAATGCAGCAAGCCAGCTTTGACTCTTGGCTAAGCTATCCTACGGAACTCCACCAGTAAAATAGTTTTCGCACACGAGTCCACTACTCACCAACACAATACTCCATCGGGGATCCTCCCTCGTCATCCTACGAGAGGGCCATCCTCGGTACTCACACTTATCCTGAGTCTTTTAGTAGTATCCATTAACTTGTCTATGAACTGTATAGGCAACCAAGTAGTCCTTTACCGCGGACGCGGCTATTCGAATAGTTTTATACCCTGCAGGGGTGTACTTCTTCATACACGCTTTCACCACTTACCGCCGTTTACACGACATGTACTCGGCAACCTTCAAGCGGAAGCCCAGCGAGGGTGTCGACCACGGCCTACCTAACACTTAAGTCTCTAGTCCAGGTTTATCGCCTATCCAGGTTCCATCCGCAGGGAGTCCGGCCGAGGTTTCCACATACGGCCCCGAACGATGTGAACAGGATCCCGAGACGCCAAACGGGCGCCCAGCATACTCGGCCACGGTGTATCTACCGCAACATAGCCCACCCCTAGGGTCAGCGCTACGCACGGCCGCCAACACATAACCTACAAACACCAGAAACTATTTGCAACTCCTGGACAGAGTACTAGGGTGATTAAGAAGCCGAGAGGGTCCATTGGTTTCGGGCCCAATGTACGGTAGTAACTGCATCTTAAATCACACATACAGATCTCAGTTCTTAGGGACGGCCTCAATGAAACAACCCACCATGTACTCCTACATGGCCTCTCATCGATACCTTTACCAAAACATGTTCAACACATCCCTCACATTACGGACATAAGCATTTCACTCTAGCCCATCACCCAGATGAACCAGACCTGACACAACTCTAAGCATAGTAGGCATAGCAAGGTAGGAATCACATACATGGCTCAATCAACTCCTACACATGCTAGTGGGTTTCATCTAGTTACTGTGGCAATGACAGGTCATGCAGAGGATAAGGGTTCAACTACCGTAGCACACAACAGATTGAAACGCGTTGTCTTAATGCAGTAAACAAGAGCAGAAGCGAGAACATGGTTGTATCGGAATGATCAATGGTTGCTTGCCTGATGGAGTGGTAGTGGGATACTGCCCTTCATTTGGATACTCATGAATATCCTCGGAGGCAGAACCTACCACGAAGAACACATCGGAACACAATCAACACATGACGATATGCAACAATATGATGCATGCTATGATATGGCAATATGAATGTGTCTTGGCCTAATGCAAGCTATAACAGAAAGGATTGAACTTATTTGTATCAAAGATTCAATTATTAGCTTATTAAACATGGCTTTAATGGTGCATTTCCTTATTCTGCTTAAACAGCAAGGTAAACTTGTTTTGTCATGCATGAAACCATTACAGATGGATAGATTGAATTTTTCTGATCATTTTTCATATATAAATCTTTGCATTTGGAGCTATGATTGATTTTCTATGATTTTTAGAAGTTTTGACTATTTTCTGGAATTTCCTGTATAAGAATAAATCCAGTAATTTAATTACTGCGTCAGCATTACGTCAGGGTGACGTCTGTGGTCAACGGGGACGTCCAGGTCGAACCTGACTGGTGGGTCCCGCGTGTCAGTAGTTAATTAAGCTAATTATCTTTAGTTAAAACTAATCTGATTTAGTTAACAGAGGGGGCCCACTTGTCATTGACTCAGGGGAGTCAAACTGGGGTCAAACCCCTGGTCAGCGGGGCTAATCCCGCCAGCGTTCAGTCACCGGCGAGGCCCGAGACGGTGGCGCGGCTCGGAAAACGCCCACAGGGCACGGGAGAGGCCGTTCTTGGGCTCGTTGGAGAGCTCTTGCAGTCGCGCATCTAGTGGTGGTGGAGGCCGGGCCTATGGTGGCTGGAGACAACGACGGCGAGCTCCAAGGCGGCGGCCAGAGTTCGGCCATGTGCGGGGTTTGGGCTGCGGCGTGCAAACACGGAAACTGAGGCGCTAGCGAGGCACTACACGATGCGGCAAGCACGTTGCATAGCACGGGATGACCAAATGGTCGCCGGAGCGACGCCAGCGACGAGCTCGAGTGGAGATGAGCTTGGGCCATGGTGGAACTATGGCCTAGAGGGTGCAAATGCGTGTGAAAGAAGAGGGGAAAGGCGACGGAGCTCACAGGGAGGTCGATGAGCAGCTCAGTGGGCTCGGGGGCGACCGGAGCAAGGCGAATCGATGAACGGCGTCCGGCGGGTACCGAGGTTGAAGACGGCGCGATAGCGGTGTTGCAGGCCCTCCGGCGAAGTGTGGCTCAGTGGGGAGGGCGAGGGCGTCGTGGTGGAGCGATTTGGCTTGTCGGAGGGGCGAGGGGGTGGCTCTGGCGTCGTCTATGGTGAACGGCGGCGAGGAACACGCTCGGGCATCGCGGGAGAGAGTGAGGGAGACGAGGGAGAGAGTGAGCGAGGATGAGAGGGGGACATGGGGGTCGTGTGGCATCCCTGGACGTCGACAGAAGCAGGAGGTGGCCGGCGTGTGGCCGCGGGCGCCGGCCACGCGCTCCGCGTCCTTCTGGCGCGAGGAGGACGACGACTGGCAGGGCCAGTCGGCTGGGCCGAGCCAGGTGGGCTGGGCCAGCACAGGTAAGGCCCAGGTAGCTTCCCTCTCTCTTTTTTTTATTTGTTTCTGTTTTTCTATTTAACTGCTACTGTTGGGCTTTAATTAAAATACTAAAACGTTTCCAAAAATCCTGAAAATAATTGTGGGCTCTGTTTAGATTATTTACAACAGCAAACATTTATTTCCAGAATTATTTGGGCATTTAAATTATTTTATAGCATTTAAATGCCCAAATTCAAATACTTATGATTTAATTCAATGACCTTCTGTTGACCTAGAAAAATGTGCACCAATTTTGTCAGAGGTTTTAACCCAAGACAAAGAGGGTGAACTTTTTAGAAGGGCATTTTAGATTCATTGAAAATAATTTTAGTAAACCCTAGTTGTTTCCAGGGGGGTGTTGGGGGTTTCTGCCTTCCCCATTTCAAATTTAAGAGAAATTTAAACATGATGCACACTCTAATGCTTGAACTAGCTAGGCTGTGACATTCCTCCGGATCGGGCAAGAACAAGTTGATGAGCTTCGTGGAAACCCTAACAAGATCCCTCCAGAAACTGTTGGCGATCACTTGTGGCTGAACAAGGCTCGACCTGCTCTGGGGCTGGACCCGTGGGCTCGTCTCAAGATCTCTGATGAAGATGATGGGCACCTAGCGCCGAAAAAGAGGGACATCCACCATGATACGCCTTCTAGCCCGGTGTCTCCACTTGCTTACTGGTCGCCGCATGCTGACACGGCCCCTCGGCTGAAGACCATGAAGGCTTCGATGGACCCTCCTTGTGTCATTTGAGTGCTCTATCCGCTCTGCCTTTGGCACCGCTCGGGTGATTTGTGTTATTCAGAGAACTTGTTCATCCACCCCCCTAGTTTGTAGCTTTTCTACCTTTGCTTTCGAACTGCTCTTTGAGCTGCTGTATCAGAATATGTTGTGGTTTCCTTCTCAGCAATAGAACCGGGGAGATGCTCCCTGTTTTTCTAAAAAAAATTATTTTATATGTTATTATATAAAGCTTGGTAAGATTGTAAATTTAAGGACGAATGTAATAATATCACTTATTATTTAAATATATTTATAACAAAATGCTCAGCCCCTTTTTATTTTTTGATAACATTGCTGGCCCAACCCAACATTATAATTAGAATTAGCCCAGCAAAATCGTGTATTTCGAGAAAGTGCAAATGGGCTGTAATTTTTTAGGAAATAAAATAAACGGGCCGCATGGACGCTACATTATTTGTTCACCCAGCCTAGCTAATGGCTGTAATTCAAAAAAAGATCAAATTGACTGTAAATTCTACCGCGCAAAAAAAAAGACTGTAAATTCTGAAAAATGGGTTGAATATGTGCCACATTTTTGGAGGCTGAAATGTGGGCCAATAGGTCGAAGCCAATGCAAGTCGTTGTCAATTTAGTCAACAAATGATTCTGACATGTTAGCCATTGGATTTACATCCAACGACCGGCATCCATCTTCAATCTCTCGTCTTCTTCCTCCATCACCGCCGGGACCACCTCCCGCCTCCTGCTACTAGAAGCTCTGCTTAGCACGCTTCGCTATGAAGCGCTACTCCACCGTTGGCCAGGCCATCCCTCCACCCCTCCACACCTCCTGTTCTTCTCCACCGACTGCCGAACCACACCGCACTAGAACTAGTTAACCCTCGTACACCTCTCTGTCTGCGACTCTACTCCCGCGTCTTCCCATCTCCGGCTCGTTGCTGTCCGAGGCCTCACCGTCGTCCACCACCTTGGATGCGCTCGGCGCGGCGTGTTCAACGAACGACACCATCGGAAGTGGACTGTGCATGGAGAGGCTGACAGCTGGGTCCACGGCCGCACACAAGGAAATGCCTCCTTATTACATGCAAAATAATGATTCCTCCACCTAACATCTGGGACCCACCGGAAGGGCCTCTGTATTTCGTGAAATAAAGTGCTCCCCGTTGACATGTCGGACCCACCAGCTATCTTCGCACGCAAGGAAGTGCCTCCTTATTACGCACAAAAACATGAATATTCCCCCTGCCAGCTGGAACCCAGCATAGTGGGAGGCTGACTTGGGGGCCTACCAAGTTGACGGGGACGGAGGGCTTTGTCAACTTAGTCAATATGAACGATTCTAGCTCCTGTTACCGTACGATATTCATCCAACGGCCGTAGTGCTTCTTCAACCTCTGGTCTTCTTGCTCCAGCCGCCCAAACCAGCGCCGGTCATGCCGCGTGCTCCTACCTCCCGTGGCCGGCTGTGATGCCGCGGAGGCCTCACTGCCCCTTACTACTCCCACCGCTGGCCACGCCATCCCTCTACTCACCCACACCCCCTGTTATTCTACGGCGACAGCAGCCTCACACCGCAGCTGAACCAGTGAACCCTCATACTCCTCTTCGCATGGGCATTCACTGTTGTGTCTTCCCCGGCTCCGAGTCGTGCCCTTCCTAGTCCTCACCGTCGTCCACCGCCATGGTGCTCTCGGTGCGGTGTGGTCAACGTGGTCAACGACCGACTTCCATCGGAAGAGTACTGTACGTGGAGAGGCTGATAGCTGGGTCCACGGCAGCCGCAAGGAAGTGCCTCCTTATTACGCGGAAAGTAATTATTCCTCCACCTGACAGCGGGGACCCACCGGACGGGCCACCAGTATTTTGCGAAAAAAATCATTTCCCCCTGACTGCTGGGACCCACCGGACGGGCCACCGTATTTCGCGAAAAAACATTCCCCCCGCTGTCAGCTCGGACCCACCGGAAGTGCCTCCTGATTACGCACAAAAAAATGAATACTCCCCCGGCTAGCTGGGCCCACCTTGCTGGGAGGCTGAATTGTGGGCCTACTAAGTTGACGGGGACAAAGGGCTTTGTCAACTTAGTCAATATGAACGATTCTAGCTCCAGTGACCGTACGATGTCCATCCAACGGCCGTAGTGCTTCTTCAACCTCTGGTCTTCTTGCTCCAGCCGCCCAAAGTAGCGACGGTCGTGCCGCATGCTCCTGCCTCCCGTGGCCGGTTGTGCTGCCGCAGAGGCCTCACCGCCCCCTACTATTCCCAGCGTTGGCCAGGCCCTTCGGCGACGGTAGCCTCACACCGCAGCCGAACCAGTGAACCCTCATAGTCCTCTCCACGCGGGCTTCCACTTCCGCGTCATCCCCTTCCTAGGCCTCGCCGTCATCCCCCACCGTGGTGCTCTCCGTGCGGCGTGGTCAATGTGGTCAAGGAACGACTTCCATCGGAAGAGTACTGTACGTGGAGAGGCTGACAGCTGGGTCCACGGCCACAACCCAGTTTTTTTGTGATTTGTCAAGTAAGTTGCTTTGTCAGGCCTGTTGGGCTGCAAATCTTTCAAGACGAGGAGAGCTTTCATTCGGCTGGCCGAGAAAATGGCCCATCAGTAATGAGCAATGGGTTGTACATTTTTAAAACACATCAAACCGGCAATTAGTTTCAAATATCTTTTCTTTTCATTTCAAGATTTTAAATTACACGAATTTTTATGCATGGAGAATTTGTTGGATTTTATATTGATATACATTTATTTTTTAAATCAGTTTGAATGTGAGTCGAAATTTCGGGATTAAAACAGTTCGGACCGCACCGAAATATGCAAAATTTTGTATAATGTTTTAACCATTGCCACAATATGGGCTATAATGCTAACAAAAAGAATATGGCCTCCAAAAAAACTTAAGAATTAGCAAATGGGCTGTAAATTATTAGAAATAATGGCAAATGGGCTATATGCTGTTTTCCACATATTTGAGGCTTTCCTTAAAAAAGGTTTGACGCACAAGCACTAACTGTTGGATGTCCATCCAACGGCCATCGTGCTTCTTCAATCTCTGCTCTTCCTGCTCCAGCCGCTCAAACAAGCGCCAGTGGGACTGCCTGCTCCCTCCTCCTCGCGACCGGCTGTGCTATCGCGCAGGCCTCACCGCCGGACCATACTCCCATCGCTGGCCTAGCCATCTCTCTACTCACCCACACCTGCTGTTATTCTCCGGCGACGACAGACGAACCAGTAAACCCTCGTACAGTCGTACTCCCCTCCGCGTGGGAAACAACTGCCGAGTCTTCCCTGCCTCCGTGTCGTCCCCTTCCTAGGCCTCGCCGTCGTCCACCGCCCTGGTGCTCTCGGCGCGGCGCGGTCAACATGGTCAAGGAACGACTTCCATCGGACGTGGACTGTACGTGGAGAGGCTGACAGCTGGGTCCACGACCGCAACAAGGAAGTGCCTCCTTATTACGCGGAAAATAATGATTCCTCCACCTGACAGCTGGGACCCACCGGACGGGCCACTGTATTTCGTGAAAAGACGTTTCCCCCTGACCGCTGGAACCCACCAGCTACATCTTCGCACGCAAGGAAGTGTGTCTGGGCAAAACAAAACGATTCGCCCCCTGACTGCTGGGACCCATCAGCTACATCTTCGCAGGCAAGGAAGTGCCTGACAGTCGGGACCCACCTGGTCGAATTGTACATAGCGTTGTCATTCTGGTTGCGAACGTGTACGTACATACTGGTCGATGTAGAGGCGCGCACATTGCTGGAATTTTGTCTATTTTGGGCCTAGCCCAATAGCAGTTTCAGAAATTCCTAATAAATCCTAGAGGCCCACTTAGCAAATTTGTGCAAGGCAAGGGATACTACTAAAGTTTAGTCCCACATTGCTAGTTGAGTGGGAGTTGGACCTCCTTATAAGGGAGGTTCTTTCCCCAGTTGTATGAGCATGAGAACAAGAGGGATATCCACGCGCGCTCCTCCGCCGCCGCCCGCCTCGTCACGATGCGCCGCGCCGCGGGTTGCGGGTTGCGGGAATGAGCCGAGCCTATATCTAAATTTTTGCCATGCACTACAGGTATACGAAAGGTCACACGGAAGCTGAAAAGATTTTTGCGAAAGTGGAGTTCGAATGCGAACGGTGCAGCCCTTCGGCTGCTGGCTATTCGCTTCGCCTCCGTCTCTTCGTTTCGCCTCCCGTCACTGCCCTCTCGCCTCCTTCTCTTGCGCCTATAAAAGGGAGGTCGCTCCTCCCAGAGAGACGCACCAGAACCTCTTCCTTCTCTCGCCACAAGTTCCTGAGCACTGCGTTGCTGCTACGATCTTCTCCATCCTGTCTTGCGGCGTGCACTGCAAGTCGGGACAGTAGGCCTCCGAAACCGCACCTTTTGAGTCATGTACGGGAGAAGGGTGATAAGGTTTTTGGGGAGCTCTCAGTGCGACTACTGGCTGCTTCATCACGGACGATCTGGTCGCCGACGACTACTTCCCCGATGACGACTTCTTCCCCAACGTCCATGATCTCCTCGATGACATGGCAGGCGAGGACACCGACCCCAAGTCTAGCACTTCCACTACTGTTGTCCCGTACGTGTTCTTGCTCTTTCTGTCAGATGTCCTGCCACCGTTTCTCGTACTAGTACTTGCCCTACATGTGTTAGGTTCTACTCCATATATGCAACATGATCTAGTGTATGTCCTAGATGTGTTCAGTTCAAGTTCATATATGCAAATGCTATTTACTTTTTCTCCGTCAGGTTGCATGACTTGCTTTATTGCGGCTATATTAGTCATGCTTTATCTAATATCTCTGTTAGTAAAATCATTTGGTAAATTGCTCATATTTCCAACACACGTGTTATAGTAGAGGCGTGCACGTAGCATTTACACGTACGTATAGCGGCCAGGGTGCAAGAAATAAAATACGGCCACGTATGTGTACATATGGGCGGGGTCTCGAACGCCTGCTCGTGCATAAGTATGGCCAGGGCTCGTGTAAATGGCTGGGTCGGAACGGAGAAACAGCGTCGTCATCGTGTTCATGGGGAGGCAATGGAATGCGTCGTGTTCATGGGGAGGCAACGGAATGTGTCGTGTTCATCGGGAGGGCCTGGACGGAACAGGCGATGGAAACGAGGCCTGGCATACCGCAGAACGGAGGAAACGACCTTGTGTTCGACCGGCCACATTCGAAACGGGATCTTGTTGATCGGGAGGGGTCTGGCGTACCGCAAAACGGAGGAAACGGACCTCCTACGGTCGAAACGGGGGTCTTGTCCATCGGGAGGGTGTGGCATACCGCAAAAAGGACGAAACGGACCTCCTACAGTCGAAATGGGGTCCTGTTCATCGGGAGGGGTGTGGCGTACCGCAAAACGGGACTCCACGGGATACTGTTCATCTCCACCGTCGACGCCCTCCAGCCTCCACGAGCTACTGTTCATCCACCGTCGACCTCCTCCAGCCTCCACCTGCGACTGTTCATCCACGGGCTCCTGTTCATCCAGCCTCCACCGCTCGCTACTCCACCGGCTACTGTTCAACCAGCCCTCTCCACGAACTCCTGTTCAACCACCCCTCCACGGGCTACTGTTCATCCTGCCCTCCATCGTCTACTGTTCATCCTGCCCTCCACGGGGTTGTCTTGTTCATCCAGCCCTCCACGGGGTCCCGTTCATCCAGCCCCAACCAGCTCGATCGATCGGGGTCCTGTTCATCCAGAGGCAACACCACGGGGTCCTGTTCATCCACCCCCACTGGGAACTGTTCATCCCCCCCCCCCCCCCCGCAACACTCACTGTTCATCCAGAGGCAGCATCGATCGGCTTCAGTTAGCAGCAGTAGCGAAGGAATCGCTCGATCGGGTTCAGTTAACAGCCATGGATCGATCGCTCGGGTTCAGTAACACGTAGCCTCCAGTGCAATCGCTCGGGTTCAGTTAGAGTCCAACGCCTCGCTCGGGTTCAGTTAGAGCCAAAGCCTCGCACACACGCGCGTACGTGTACGAGAGAAACGCGCAACGCTCGGCCGCCGACCTCCCACCGTAACCGGGAACTCCCCGAAATTTTCCTCCCCCTCGCTTCTACCACGGTTTTTTCCGTCATGGACGGCCCAAAGAATGTCATGCAGCTGGATCTCCTGCCCGCCCAGGACAAAAAGCCCATTTTCTGTCATGATTTTTTTCATAGAAGTAGGAGCCCGCCACATCTATGATGATACCGGGTTTTGTCACAATTATCGTCATAGAAGTGTCATATGTATGACAAAAAAATCGTTCGGCCCAAAATGTCACGGATGTGTCTTTTTTTTTGTAGTGACCTGATTGGAATTTACCCTTTGAAATAATGTGTGATGCTAGTGATTATGCTGTAGGTGCTGTTCTAGGACAAAGAGTTGATAAAAAACTAAATTTTATTCAATATGCTAGTAAAACTCTAGACAATGCTCAAAGAAATTATGCTACTACTGAAAAAGAATTCTAAGAAGTTGTATTTGCTTGTGATAAGTTTAGACCTTATATTGTTGATTCTAAAGTAACTATTCACACTGATCATGCTGCTATTAAATATCTAATGGAAAAGAAAGATGCTAAACCTGGACTTATTAGATGGGTTCTCTTGCTACAAGAATTTGATTTGCATATTGTTGATAGAAAAGGAGCTGAGAACCCATTGCAGACAACTTGTCTAGGTTAAAAAATGTGCTTGATGACCCACTACCTATTGATGATAGCTTTCCTAATGAGCAACTAAATGTCATAAATGCTTCTCATACTGCTCCATGGTATACTGATTATGCTAATTACATTGTTGCTAAGTTTATACCACCTAGTTTCACATACCAGCAAAAGAAAAAGTTCTTCTGTGACTTGAGGCATTACTTTTGGGATGACCCACATCTTTATAAAGAAGGAGTAGATGGTGTTATTAGACGTTGTGTACATGAGCATGAATAGGAATAGATCCCACGCAAGTGTCACTCTGAAGCTTACTGAGGACACCATGCTGGAGATAGGACTGCACATAAGGTACTGCAATCTGGTTTTTATTGGCCTACTCTCTTCAAGGATGCCCGTAAGTTTGTCTTATCTTGTGATGAATGTCAAAGAATTGGTAATATTACTAGACGTCAAGAAATGCCTATGAATTATTCACTTGTTATTGAACCATTTGATGTTTGGGGCTTTGACTATATGGGACCTTTTCCTTCCTCTAATGGTTATAGACATATTTTAGTTGTTGTTGATTACGTTACTAAGTGGGTAGAAGCTATTCCAACTAGTAGTGCTGATCATAACACTTATATTAAAATGCTTAAAGAAGTTATTTTTCCAAGATTTGGACTCCCTAGATATATTTAATGACTCATGGTGGTTCACACTTTATTCATGGCGCTTTCCATAAAATGCTTGCTAAATATGATGTTAATCCTAGAATTGCATCTCCTTATCACCCTCAGACTAGTGGTTCACACTTGTTTGCAAGACATGTTCCCTCATTTATTCTCTTTTGTGAAGAACAAGAATGCTATTGTCCACAGCATTCTCCAAGTAGAATATTTAGAGGATCTATTCCACCTTCCCCTGACTGTGCAAGATTTCCAGGAATTTGAGGCTATGGAAGATATTTGTATTGATCTAAGGGCATCTGATACACTAGATTGCACTGATACTTGGAGCTACATTTGGGGAAATGAACACTTCTCAGTGGCTAAGGCCTATAAAGTCATGATGGGAGTAAAAATTGTGCCACAACAGTTCAACTCGATCTGGAATTCCACTTGTCAACCAAAACATAAGGTGTTTTTTTGGAGATTGCTGCATGACAGGCTCAATACCAGAAACCTTTTGAGAAGGAAAACTTTCCATTTGCCCAATTACAATTGTGCTGTCAACAATTGTCCACAGGAAGAAACTCTTCACCATCTTTTCTGGACCTGCCCTTTTGCAGCTCAATGTTGGGACCTGATTTGCCCTTCAAGACAGCCAAATGCTTCAATTCTGGAAGCTTTTCTTGATCTCAAGCAGAAGTTACATGTACCTTTTTTCATGGAGATAATCATCCTTGCTTCCTGGGCTATCTTGATCTCAAGGAACAACTTGATCTTCCAAGCAGTGCAACCTAGCATTCAGAGGTGGAAAGCTATTTTCCTGGAAGAGCTAAATCTTCTAAGATTTAGAATTAAGAAGAGTTATGCTGGAGTTTATTGTTCCTGGCTTGACAATCTTGTTCTGTAATCCTAGACCATAGCTTTTCTTTTTTTCTTTTTTTTTCTTCTTTGCTCTTTGGCTTATCTCAAGCCTTTTGTATAGTGATACCTTTGTTTTCTCTGTTTTTTAATTAATAAAAATTGCAGTGGGGTTTTGCCCTACTGTGTACAGTAAAAAAAGTAGAATTTAGTAATAGAGAACTCAAATTAATTTTGCAAAAGACTGTTAATAGGTCTAGGAAGAATTGGTCCAAGAAACTTGATGATGCATTATGGGCCTATAAACTGCATATAAAAATCCTATGGGTATGTCTTCGTATAAAATGGTCTATGGAAAAGCATGTCACTTACCTCTAGAACAAGAACACAAGGCTTATTGGGCTATTAAAGAACTTAATTATGATTTTAAACTTGCCGGTGAGAAGAGGTTATTTGATATTAGTTCACTTGATGAATGGAGAACCCAAGCCTATGAAAATGCCAAGTTGTTTAAAGAAAAAGTTAAAAGATGGCATGACAAAATGATACAAAAGCGTGAGTTTAATGTAGGTGACTATGTATTGCTATAAAACTCTCGTTTAAGATTTTTTGCAGGAAAACTTCTCTCTAAATGGGAAAGTCCTTACGTTATCGAGGAGGTCTACCGTTCCGGTGCCATAAAAATCAACACCTTTGAAGGCACAAATCCTAAGGTGGTGAACGGTGAAAGAATCAAACACTATATCTCAGGTAATCCCATAAATGTTGAAACCAATGTTATCGAAACCGTAACCCCGGAGGAATACATAAAGAACACTTTACGGAATGTTTCAGACTCCGAAAAGGAATAGGTATGTGGTACGGTAAGTAAACCGACTCCAAAACAGTTTTTAAGGCAATATTTCTCCGTTTTGGAATATTTAGAAAAATAGAAAAATAAGCAGCAGTCCGGGAAGGACACGAAGGCTCCACGAGAGTGGAGGGCGCGCCCTACCCTCCTGGGCGCGCCCCCTACCTCGTGGGTACCTCGTGTGCTCTCCGGACTCCGTTTTCGTATATGACACGTATTTTGGTCAGTAAAAATTCATTATATAATCTCCTGGGGGTTTTGAATCCCGTATCACGCAAATATCTCATGTCTTTGTTTTGAGCTGTCCTGCTGCAGATAGAGCAACATGTCATCCCAGGATTCGGAAGGAGAAAGCTACGTGGCTGATTACCTTGCAGATCCTAAGGTTTATGGAGATGTGGAGAATTGTGGTTGGACTACGGAAGAAGAAGAGGACTATGAACCCAAGGGAAAGGAGGAGACGAGCTCAGATGAATATGAAGTCCCACTACCTCAACCTGGGGACATGCATGTGGAGTTCAAAAAGTCAAGCCTCCCGGATAGGGTAAAGAAACCTAAGATCTAGTTTATCCCTTTTCGCCTCTTGCAGGAGAACAAATAGTAACTATGCAAAAAGATCCTCAGCTCGGAGCAGGAGATCGAGGACCTAAGGGACCAAAATTCTGTCCTCAAACGCAAATTAAGGAAGAAACCTATGCCATCAACAAAATCACCACCGTCTCCACCAACAAAGAAGAATTGAGTATCCGGTATGGGCACTCCACTTGGCAACTGCCAAGCTTGGGGGAGTGGCCCGGTATCGTATCACCATCACTTTTATCTTTACTGTTTTTCTTAGTTCGATCCTTTTGGTAATATCTTGATCCAGTAGAATAAAAGTTCTTAGTGTGATCTAGTTGTGAGTTTTGCTTTATTATCCTTCTATGTAATCGAGTCCGTGAGCTATATAATAAAGATTAGTGTTGAGTCAAGGGCTTGATTATTTTGCCATGATCCTAAAGGAATAAAAAAAAGAGAAAGAAATAAAAAGAAACAAAGAGATCATATGAGTCTTATGGAGAGTAATGAGCTCACATAGGAAGAGTATGATGAATAAAAGTTGTTGAGAGTTGACAAACACAGTTTTGGTCATCGTTGCAATTAATAGGAAGTAATAAAGAAAGAGAGGTCTTCACATTTAAATATACTATCTTGGACATCTTTTATGATTGTGAGAACTCATTAAAATATGACATGCTAAAGAGTTGACATTGGACAAGGAAGAAAACGTAATGGGTTATGTTTTCTTACATCTGAGATAAATTATATTGTCTTGGATCTTCCAACATGATGAGCTTGCCTTTCCCCCTCATGCTAGCCAAATTCATTGCACCAAGTAGAGATACTACTTGTGCTTCCAAATACCCTTAAACCAGTCTTGCCATAAGAGTCCACCATATCTACCTATGGATTGAGTAAGATCCATCAAGTAAGTTGTCATCGGTGCAAGCAATAAAAATTGCTCTCTAAATATGTATGATAGATTGGTGTGGAGGAAATAAGCTTTATACGATCGTGTGATATGGAAGTAATAAAAGCGACAGACTGCATAATAAAGGTCCATATCACAAGTGGCAATATAAAGTGATGTTCTTTCGCATTAAGATTTTGTGCATCCAACCATAAAAGCGCATGACAACCTCTGCTTCCCTCTGCGAGGGGCCTATCTTTTACTTTTATCTCCTACATTGCATAAGACTCATGGTGATCTTCACCCTTCCTTTTTACATTTTATCCTTTGGCAAGCACAATATGTTGGAAAGATCCTGATATATATGGCTAATTGGATGTGAGTTTTCATGAACTATTACTGTTGACATTACCCTTGAGGTAAAACATTGGGAGGCAGAACTATAAGCCCCTATCTTTCTCTGTGTCTGATTAAAACTCCATACCCATAAGTATTGCATGAATGTCAGCAATTGTGAAAGATTATATGATAGTTGAGTATGTGGACTTGCTGAAAAGCTCTTATACATTGACTCTTTCCTATGTTATGATAAACTAGCACATATGACCATGTGTTGCAACGGGAAAAATTGATGTTTTGTGCAAGCATAATGTCCCACAACACCGGATTTTATGAACAGGCTGCAATGCAACATCCTTCTACAAAATGAACTTAAAAAATATGATGCAATTTAGCCGTGTTCATATTTTCTATGTCAGGCAAAATCTCTCACTGATTCCATTGAAGTATAATTGTTTCTTTAATTACCATGAGTCCTCACCCGTTTTAGTCGGGAATCAAATCCGTCATTTTCCAATTTAGTAGCCCCAACACATTGATGCATACACATCCTTCCATTTAATTATCCCACATGTTTACCTAAAATTCTTCCTTTAATTAGCCTCATCTATTTAAATATTTTATTTATTAAGACCACAATATTTCTATTAATTATTCCACCGGTTTATCTATAATTCTTTCTTTAATTACCACATTTGTTTAAATATTATATTTAAGCCCACAATCCTTCTTTAATTAGCTTATTCGCTTAATTAGCTCGCCCTAAGCATAAGGACAAATTAGTAAATGTGAAAAACGCTTAGGTTGTTGGTCGGAAAGTCATACAGGAGTTTATGTGTTCAATTCCCACAATGTTGATTTATTTTCACCCCATTATTTTTCGCGGTCTCTATGAAAGCCCATAAAAGGCCCATCAACATACAAGTACCTGGCCTAGATCGCTTAGCGTGTGTACAAACTTTAACCTGCACTCAAACCAAACGAAAAGAACTAAATGAAACCAAGAATGCCTATTCCCTTTAATAGTAGGTATAGATTGCAGTTGCTTCAATGACTGAGATTGTAGTTTGTTAGTTTTCAATGAAGTTTATAATTCATACTTGATATTCTAATTGAATTATTACTCTGGCATTAGATATTATATGACAAAGAATTATGTAAGTTGCGGTTCTAAGAATGATCATGATGCCCTCATGTCTGTATTTTATTTTTATCGACACCTCTATCTCTAAACATGTGGACATATTTTTTGATTTTGGCTTTTCGCTTGAGGACAAGTGAGGTCTAAGCTTGGGGAGTTTATACGTCCATTTTGCATCATGATTTTATATCAATATTTATTGCATTATGGGCTGTTATTACACATTATGTCACAATACTTATGCCTATTCTCTCTTATTTTACAAGGTTTACATAAAAGAGGGAGAATGCCGACAGTTGGGATTCTGGGCTGGAAAAGGAGCAAATATTAGAGACCTACTCTGCACAGCTCCAAAAGTCCTGAAACTTCACGGAAGATGTTTTCCAAATATATAAAAAATACTGAGAGCAAGAACCTCACCATGGGGGCCACACCCTGCCCACGAGGGTGGGGGCGCGCCCTACCCCCTCGGCGCGCCCCCTACCTCGTGGGCCCCCTGGTGGCCCTCTGGTGGCCATCTTCTGCTATATGGAGTCTTTCGATGGGGAAAAAATCATAAGCCATCTTCTCGGACGAAACTCCGCCGCCACGAGGCGGAACCTTGGCGGATCCAATCTAGGGCTCTGGCAGAGCTGTTCTGCCGGGGAAACTTCCCTCCCGGAGGGGGAAATCATCGCCATTGTCATCACCAACGCTCATCTCATTGGGAGAGGGCAATCTCCATCAACATCTTCATCAGCACCATCTTATCTCAAAACCCTAGTTCATCTCTTGTATCCAATTCTTGTCTCCAAGTCCGGGATTGGTGCTAGTAGGTTGCTAGTAGTGTTAATTACTCCTTGTAGTTGATGGTAGTTGGTTTAATTGGTGGAAGATTATATGTTCAGATCCTATATGCATACTAATACCCCTCTGATTATGAACATGTTTATGCTTTGTGAGTAGTTACTTTGTTCCTGACGACATGGGAGAAGTCTTGCTATTAATAGTCATGTGAATTTGGTATTCGTTCGATATTTTGATGAGATGTATGTTGTCTCTCCTCTAGTGGTGTTATGTGAACGTCGACTACATGACACTTCACCATTATTTGGGCCAAGAGGAAGACATTGAGGAGAAATAAGTAGATGATGGGTTGCTAGAGTGACAGAAGCTTAAACCCTAGTTTATGCGTTGCTTCGTAAGGGGCTGATTTGGATCCATATGTTTCATGCTATGGTTAGGTTTACCTTAATACTTTTGTTGTATTTGCGGATGCTTGCAATAGAGGTTAATCATAAGTGGGATGCTTGTCCAAGTAAGGGCAGCACCCAAGCACCGGTCCACCCACATACCAAGTTATCAAAGTACCGAACGCGAATCATATGAACGTGATGAAAACTAGCTTGACGATGTTCCCATGTGTCCTCGGGAGCGCTTTACATCTTATAAGAGTTTGTCTAGGCTTGTACTTTGCTACAAAAAGGATTAGGCCACCTTGCTGCACCTTATTTACTTTTGTTACTTGTTGCTCGTCGAGGGAGTCCTGGATTAGGGTGTCTCCGGACAGCCGAACTATATCCTTTGGCCGGACTGTTAGACTATGAAGATACAAGATTGAAGACTTCGTCTCATGTCCGGATGGGACTCTACTTGGCGTGGAAGGCAAGCCATGCAATATGGATATGTATATCTCCTCCTTTGTAATCGACCTTGTGTAACCCTAGCCCTTTCCGTTGTCTATATAAACCAGAAGGTTTTAGTCCGTAGGACAACAGACAATCATACCATAGGCTAGCTTCTAGGGTTTAGCCTCTCCGATCTCGTGGTAGATCAACTCTTGTAATACTCATATCATCAGGAATAAATCAAGCAGGACGTAGGGTTTTACCTCCATCAAAAGGGTCCGAACCTGGGTAAAACATCGTGTCCCCTACGTATTGTTACCATCTGCCTTAGACGCACAGTTCGGGACCCCCTACCTGAGATCCGCCAGTTTTGACAGCAACATTGGTGCTTTCATTGAGAGTTCCTCCGTGTCGTCGCCGTTAGGCTTGATGGCTCCTACGATCATCAATAGCGATGCAGTCCAGGGTGAGACTTTTCTCCCCGGACAGATCTTTGTGTTCGGCGGCTTCGCACTGCGGGCCAACTCGCTTGGCCATCTGGAGCAGATCGAAAGTTACGCCCCTGGCCACCAGGTCAGGTTTGGAAGCTTAAACTACACGGCCGATATCCGTGGAGACTTGTGCGTCATGCGGTCACGATGAGTACGATTTAGCTCTACCATCAGACAGTGTTCAGGAGATCGCACCGGCAGCCGCTTCGACCCTCAATTTGGAGCCAGTTGCGCCGTCCATGGACGGGTGAATGGACCCCACCACGGAGGCCTTACCCTCAGCGGCGATCAAGTCGAACATCGACCTTACCCTTCACGAGAGCCGTGTTGCTAAACTGCCGGATCCCCCTAGCCACGGACTCCAAACCGCCTGCGCCCGTGCCTATCAAATCCGACTGGGCGCCAATCATGGAGTTCACCTCCGCGGATATCTTTCAGCACTCGCCCTTCGGCGACATACTGAATTCATTAAAGTCTCTCTCCTTGTCAGGAGAGTCCTGGCCGAACTATGTCCGGCAGGATTGGGATGCAGATGATGAAGAAATTCGCCGCCCACCCACCACCCACTTTGTAGCCACTATCGATGACTTAACCGACATGCTCGACTTCGACTCCGAAGACATCGACGGTATGGACGACAATGTAGGAGATGAACAGGAACCACTGCCCACAAGGCACTGGACGCCCACTTCATCACACGACGTATACATGGTGGACACACCAAAAGAAAACGACGTCAAGGAACAGAAGGACGCAAAGAAGGGTTATCCCCTCGAGAAGCAGTCAAAGCGGCGGCATAAGCACTGCTCCAAATCCCGCCTCGGCAGAAACAACGATCATATAGACCCAGCGTTAGAGCAGGGTGAACCATCGCTGGACCACAACAACACAGAGAATCAAACCGAACAACCCGACTCTGTCAAAGATAATAGTCCGGATGACATCACACCGGACAGGCACCCGGAGCAACAAAATGCCCGTCAAAGGCTTGTTGCCACCGCGAGGAGTCTAAAAAAGCAGAAGCAAAGGCTGAAGGCGGCGCAAGACACACTCAGAATCAGATGTAGTAAAGCACTCAACACAGCAGCGAAGTACGGCGGTAATCACCCCACCAAGAGCTACCCGAAGCGGAAGTTGTTACCTAAATTCGATGAGGAGGCCTTAGATCCCCCGCAACCAAAAATTAAAACGGCCATCTGGTCGGATAGACGACCTCACGGCCAACATAGAGCGGCAAACAACACCGCACATAAGCCAATACGCGATCCACGCGAGGGCTCGCATCAAAAGGATGGCGCAACCAGATCCATCTATGGACCACACAAGCATGCTCCAGCATACGATGCAACACAACAAACATCCGAACAACGCGGTACACCCAGATACAGGGGTGTCGCGCACCCCCTATGTTTCACCGACGAGGTGCTGGACCATGAATTTCCAGAGGGGTTCAAACCTGTAAATATAGAGGCATATGACGGAACAACAGACCCTAGGGTCTGGATCAAGGACTATATCCTCCATATCCATATGGCTCGAGGAGATGATCTCCATGCCATTAAGTATTTACCCCTCAAACTTAAAGGGCCAGCTCGGCACTGGCTTAAAAGCCTCCCCGAAAGCTCCATTGGAAGCTGGGAAGAGCTCGAAGATGCTTTTCGGGCAAATTTTCAAGGGACTTATGTCTGACCTCCGGATGCGGACGATTTAAGTCATATAACTCAACAGCCCGGAGAATCAGCCGGAAAACTGTGGAACAAGTTTCTTACTAGAAAGAACCAAATAGTCGACTGTCCAGACGCTGAAGCCTTGGAAGCTTTTAAACACAGCGTCCAAGATGAATGGCTTGCCAGACACCTTGGCCAAGAAAAGCCAAGAACAATGGCAGCATTAACAAGCCTCATGACCCACTTTTGTGCGGGCGAGGACAGCTGGCTAGCCCGATGCAGCACCAGCGACCCAAGTACATCCGAAGTTAGAGATGGAAACGGGAAATCACGACGCAGCAAAAATAATAAGTGCCGGAATAAAGAAAACAACCCGAAGAGCATGGCGGTAAACGCCGGATTCAGAAGCTCTCGGCCAGGTCAGCAAAAGCCGCCTCTAAAGGCGCCAGAGATGAACTGTCCAGCCTAAACAAAATTCTGGACCAAATATGTCAGATCCATAGCACCCCTGATAAACCTGCAAATCATACCCACAGAGAATGTTGGGTCTTCAAGCAGTCCGGCAAGCTCAACGCCGTACACAAGGGGGAGGATACACCAAGCGAAGACGAGGATGAGCCTCTCAAGCAAGTTACTGGGGAAGAAAAGAAATTTCCACCAGAAGTCAAAAGTAAACGTGTTACACGTGATCAAGGGGAGAAACAAAGCGGCACTCCCAGAGAAATATGCCCAAGGGCCTATCACCGCAGAGTCCTGCCACTGGTCGTCTCAACCGATCACTTTCGACCATCAGGATTACTCAGCAAGTATCCGACGTGCAGGATGGGCTGCCTTGGTATTAGATCCAATAATTGACGGATACCACTTCACACAAGTCCTGATGGATGGTGGCAGCAGTCTAAACCTGACATCAGGACACAATCCGCAAAATGGGGATAGACCCAACGAAAATTTGCCACAGCAATACTACCTTTAAAGGAGTAACGCCAGGCCCAGGGGCTCATTGCACGGGCTCCCTGCTACTAGAGGTTATATTCGGCTTCCCGATAACCTCCGTAGTGAAAATTTAACCTTCCACATTGCTCCGTTCCAAAGTGGCTATCAAGCACTACTTGGACGCGAAGCTTTCGCTCGTTTTAATGCAATACCGCATTACGCTTCCCTCACGCTTAAGATGCCCGGTCCATGTGGCGTCATTACAGTAAATGGAAATATTGAGCGATCCCAGCGCGCCAAAGAGAGTGCGGCTGCCTTGGCAGCCGGACACTAAAACGGCCTCACCAACTAAAGCACTCGATAGGTCGTCAAGACTACGAACACGATTAGATGAGTCCGACGTAGCCACATGCATTTCATACGGGTTTGATGGCCACACCCCTATTACAAATACAAGGGGCACAATGCGTGCAGACAAGTGGCAATTTTTACTCATCTTGAATTGTACATGGTTTCTTTAAACCTACCTCTTTGCACGACAACTTTTCACCTAAGTTCCTCTCTTTTACAGATGACCATCATGCTACACCCGTCCAGGATACGGCACAACGGAGACACGGGCGCAGACGTGCAGCAGGGACCCGTTCTAAGGATTCTTTTTAGATAAAGACCCTTCGTAAACCTTTCTTACTATCTCTTGTTGATACACATCCCCCGGATTCTTAGTACTATTGAGAAGGATGTTAACGTCTTGGCATGTGGCCAGTCAGAATAATGCACGTACCTGGACACCAGGGGCTTCTTACAAAGGGCACTGTTTAGGCCCGGTTTACACCATAAAGACCGAATACCTTAGGGAGTGTTCGGCGTCGCGAGTTTGGCCTTATATGCATCAGCTCCGAATCATGTCTTTGGTCAAATGTTGGGTTTGCCCGGCTCCTGTGTTTTGCTGCCTTACATTCTGCTCTATCGGCTAAGGCGGCACCAGGAGAACTACTGCGATTGTGCCCTGGTTCATCCGGATGAGCACCTCAGTAGAGAAAGCCGAAACCTGACTGTCATGATATAGCATGAGACTGGTCAACCACTCTATGACCTATCGGAATGTTAGAATTCCTCTGCCTGCTCGGCAGGCGCACCCGCGGCGCCGGCCTCGTCATCAACAACGGCGGCCGTGGCTCCTCCTCCTCGGCCACTCCTCGCCTGGTCAAGCCGAAGAGGGAGCCAGGGCTGGCGACGGTGAAGCCGGAGCCTGGGCTCACCACCGTGAAGGCGGAGCCTACTCTCGCCGAGGAGGCCGACCAAGAAGAGGCCGCCTTGCAGTGGGCGCGCGAGGACTACGCGCGCATGGAGCTGGACCACCAGCGTCGCGCCCTGGAGGAGATCGCCGAACGCCACTGCCTTGAAGCAGCGCGCCGGGGCGAGGGGTCGAGCAGCGGCGCCGGCCGTGTCAAGGAGGAGAAGCAGGAGGACGACGCCGGCGACGACTACGCCCTGCTCTGTGCCTACTTCGGCCCGTAGTTTAGGGTTTTTTCCCGTGCATTTTATTCGTGTAAAAACATCTAAATTTCGTCAAAATATGTCATGTTTGTAGAAATTTGGCTTAAATATGTCGTGTTTGCTGAAATTTGGCCGAACTGTGGGGACGTCTGGGCCCGAGGCTGGGGACGTACTCGCCCCCATGCTAAAAAAACCGTCGGCTCGCCCCCAAGAGGCGATTTTCGACGCGTCTTGGGGGCGCAACGGCTGGAGATGCTCTTATCTCAAAGCCTGTTAGTAGGCTGGCGCAAGCTTCAGTCAGTCCATTTTTGGCGGACCGAACCTTCTCGACTACCGCACTCATAATAGTGCGGTGCTCTTCATCCATGGAAGCGCTGCGAAGCGCTTCCAGCAGGTTGTCTGGTGCCTCTGGTTGGACAGAGGACACCGGCACGGATGGTTGGCCCCCCTTGTCGGGGGACCGCCTGTTGGAGTCCGAAACCATCAAGGCTTCCGGCGCAGTGTTCGGCTGGGGCCCGAACTCGAATCCCGTAGGAGCTTCGCTCCCTTGGTACCCAGGGTCCGGGAAGTCTCCGCAAGGCACCCCCAGGACCACCTCCCCTTTGCTCGGTGCCTGTTTGGATAACACCTTAGCATTGTCCATAGGGAAAGGGGTGGAAGCGGTCGGAAGAGAACCACTGTTCATATCCGACGAGCCCAACGAGCCGCTCGATGAAGGTACGTCGAGATGAGCTCGGGACGGACTGCATAATCATGTTCGGCATCAGGAAAGGTAGTACAATAAAACATATCATGAAGTACTATGGTGTTCGGACACTTACGACTTCGCCAGGGGCTTGTCCCTGGGTAGCCACTTGTCGCCGCTGTCGATGGCCATCGTGGCACGGTCCGGAAAGAGGGTCCTTCCCTTCTTGGACCCTTCGGCCTCCCTAGATGGGCCGGCCTTCCTTTTCTTGTCTCCCCAGGCTGGGGGAGAGAACTTTTCTCCTCCTCGTTTCCATGGGAGGAGTGTGCATAGGAGTCATCGTCTAATACGACCGTACGCCAGAGACCCTTTCGGGTCCCCGCGGTCTTCTTCTTGGTCTTTTGTGCCGGCACCTCGTAAGGTGCCGAAGTGAGCATCTTCGTTAGAAGAGCGTTTGCAGGATCTTCGGGCAGTGGGGCTGGGCTGTCAAGCTGCTCCGCCATCTTTAACCAGTCTTGTTAGTGACATGGGAGCTTACATCCTACACATAACTATAACTGGACAAATAAATACCCCGAGAAATATAAATGCTTACCGGACCGGCATGGCGCTTTGCGCTGAGTCCACGGTCTCGGTGAGAGGGGGAGGGATCTCGGCGCTCTTGAACATCACCCTCCAGACGTCTTTGTGCGTCGTGTCGTAGAGCTTTCGCAGCATCTGGTGCTTGGCCGAGTTGAACTCCCACAAATTGAATGCCCATCGTTGGCACGGAAGGATCCGGCGGACGAGCATAACCTGGTCCATGTTGACAAGTTTAATTTTCTTGTTCATCATGTTTTGGATACAGGTTTGGAGTCCAGTTAGCTCTGCCGAACAATCCGAGGACAGGCCCTTCTCTTTTCAGGAGGTGAGCCGCATGGAGATTCCGGATCGAAATATGGGGGCCGCCACCCAGTTGGTGTCGCACGGATCGGTGATGTAGAACCACCCCGATTGCCACCCCTTTATGGTCTCCACATAGGAGCCTTCAAGCCAGGTGACGTTTGGCATCTTGCCCACCATGGCTCCTCTGCACTCCGCCTGCTGACCGACCACCACCTTCGGTTTGAAACTAAAAGTCTTCAGCCACAGGCCGAAATGGGGCTTGATGCGGAGGAAGGCCTCGCACACGATGATAAACGCCGAGATGTTGAGGATGAAGTTGGGGGCCAGATCATGGAAATCCAGCCCGTAGTAGAACATGAGCCCGCGGACGAATGGGTGGAGTGGAAATCCCAGTCCGCGGACGAAGTGGGTGAGAAAAACTACCCTCTCATGGGGTTCAGGCGTAGGAACGACCTGCCCCGCATTCGACAGTCGGTACACGATATTCACAGCTAGGTATCCGGCCTCCCGTAACTTTTTGATGTCTTCCTTCGTGAAGGAAGAAGCCATCCACTTGCCTCCTGCTCCAGACATGCTTGGAGTGGTTTGAGAAGAAGGGCGCGAGCTTGGGCGCTAGAGCTCGAGTGTGCGGGAATGGGAAAGCGAGAAGGAAGAAGGCGTGGGTGAAAAAAGTAGATCTTTGTCCCTTTTATAAGGGCGGAGGAGGTGATAAGTCTCCCCACTTGCCTGGCAAAACCACTTATTCCCCAGGCACCGTAATTGATGGCACGGTTGGGTTACCCACGTCCATATTGAGGAGAATCACGTGATAAGGGGAACACGATCTCCGCTTTGACAAGACGTATCGAGGAAACCACCTCGCGATATGTTCGGAGTGATTCGAATAATAACCGGGCCATGAAGTGATGTCATACTATCAAAACATGTCGGCAGATTGGATTTATGGAAGTGTTATTCTCTCTATGGTGGAATGTGGGACTTATTTTACATGGTTGGACACTATACTTGTATCCAAACTCTTCGATGGTGTATTCGGAGGAGGAACCCGCCTTGCAATGCCGAAGACAACACTGCGCGCCGGACTCATCATCATTGAAGCCTGGTTCAGGGGCTACTGAGGGAGTCCTGGATTAGGGGGTCTCTGGACAGCCAGACTATATCCTTTGGCGGGACTGTTGGACTATGAATATACAAGATTGAAGACTTTGTCCCGTGTCCGGGTGGGACTCTACTTGGCGTGGAAGGCAAGCTAGGCAATAGGAATATGTATATCTCCTCCTTTGCAACCGACCTTGTGTAACCCTAGCCCCCCTCCGGTGTCTATATAAGCCAGCGGGTTTTAGTCCGCAGGACAACATACAATCATACCATAGGCTAGCTTCTAGGGTTTAGTTCTACGTCTTGAGCTTGCGTTGGTTTTCCCTGAAGAGGAAGGGATGATGCAGCAGAGTAGCGTAAGTATTTCCCTTAGTTTTTGAGAACCAAGGTATCAATCCAGTAGGAGGCCACGCTCAAGTCGCTCGTACCTGCACAAAGCGATAGCTACTCACAACCAACGTGATTAGGGGTTGTCAATCCCTTCACGGTCACTTACGAGAGTGAGATCTGATAGATATAATATTTTTGGTATTTTTGGTATAAAGATGCAAAGTAAAAAGTAAAAGCAAAGTAAAAGGCAAAGCAATATTAAAGTAATGGAGATTGATATGATGAGAATAGACCTGGGGGCCATAGGTTTCACTAGTGTCTTTTCTCAAGAGCATAAGTATTCTACGATGGGTGAACAAATTACTGTTAAGCAATTGACAGAATTGAGCATAGTTATGAGAATATCTAGGCATGATCATGTATATAGGCATCACGTCCGTTACAAGCAGATCGAAACGATTCCGCATCTACTACTGTTACTCCACTCATCGACCGCTATCCAGCATGCATCTAGAGTATTAAGTTAAAAACAGAGTAACACCTTAAGCAAGATGACATGATGTAGAGAGATAAATTCATGCAATATGAAATAAACCCCATCTTGTTATCCTCGATGGCAACGATGCAATACGTGCCTTGCTGCCCCTTCTGTTACTGGGTAAGGACACCGCAAGATCGAACCCAAAGCTAAGCACTTCTCACATGGAAAGAACTACCAATCTAGTTGGCCAGACCAAACAGATAATTCGAAGAGACTTGCAAAGATAACCAATCATACATAAAAGAATTCAGAGAAGATTCAAATATTATTCATAGATAAACTTGATCATAAACCCACAATTCATCGATCTCAACAAACACACCGCAAAAAGAAGATTACATCGAATAGATCTCCACAAGAGAGGGGGAGAACTTGTATTGAGATTCAAAGAGAGAGAAGAAGCCATCTAGCTACTAACTATGGACCCGAAGGTCTAAGGTAAACTACTCACACTTCATTGGAGAGGCTATGATGATGTAGAAGCCCTCCGTGATGACGGCCCTCTTCCGGCGGAACTCCGGAACAGGCCCCATAATGGGATCTCGTGGATACAGAAAGTTGTGGCGGTGCAATTAGGTTTTTGGCTCCTCGTTTGATCGTTTGGGGTACCTAGGTATATATAGGAGGAAGGAGTACGTGAGGGGCCCACGAGGGAGGGGGGCGCACCCCCCACCCTCGTGACCTCCTCTTTGACCCCCTGGAGTAGGGTCCAAGTCTCCTGGATCACGTTCGGTGAGAAAATCACAATCCCGAAGATTTTATTCCGTTTGGACTCCGTTTGATATTATGTTTCTCCGAAACACTGAAATAGGCAAAAAACAACAATTCTGGGCTGGGCCTCCGGTTAATAGGTTAGTCCCAAAAATAATATAAAAGTGGAAAATAAAGCCCAATATAGTCCAAAACAATAGATAATATAGCATGGAGCAATAAAAAATTATAGATACGTTCGAGACGTATCAGGCATCCCCAAGCTTAATTCCTGCTCGTCCTCGAGTAGGTAAATGATAAAAAGAGAATTTTTGATGCGGAGTGCTACTTGGCATAATTTCAATGTAAATCTTCTTAATTGTGGTATGAATATTCAGATTATAAAGATTCAAGACAAAAGTTTATATTGACATAAAAATAATAATACTTCAAGCATACTAACAAAGCAATTATGTCTTGTCAAAATAACATGGCCAAAGAAAGTTATCCCTACAAAATCATATAGTCTGGCTATGCTCCATCTTCACCACACAAAGTATTTAAATCATGCACAACCCCGATGACAAGCCAAGCAATTGTTTCATACTCTAACTTTTTCAAAACTTTTTCAATCTTCACGCAATACATGAGCGTGAGCCATGGATATAGCACTATAGGTGGAATAGAATGGTGGTTGTGGAGAAGACAAAAAGGAGAAGATAGTCTCACATCAACTAGGCGTATCAACGGGCTATGGAGATGCCCATCAATAGATATCAATGTGAGTGAGTAGGGATTGCCATGCAACGGATGCACTAGAGCTATAAATGTATGAAAGCTCAACAAAAGAAACTAGTGGGTGTGCATCCAACTTGCTTGCTCACGAAGACCTAGGGCAATTTGAGGAAGCCCATCATTGGAATATACAAGCCAAGTTCTATAATGTAAAATTCTCAGTAGTATATGAAAGTGACAACATATGAGACTCTCTATATGAAGAACATGGTGCTACTTTGAAGCACAATATATGAGACTCGCTATATCATGGTGCTACTTTGAAGCAAAAGTGTGGAAAAAAGGATAGTAGCATTGCCCCTTTTTATTTATTTTCTTTTTTTGGGCCTTCTTTTTTTCTTTGGCCTTTCTCTTTTTTTTGGGACAATGCTCTATTAAATGATGATCATCACACTTTTATTTATTTACAACTCAATGATTACAACTCGATTCTAAAACAAAGTATGACTCTATATGGATGCCTCCGGCAGTGTACCGGGATATGCAATGAATCAAGAGTGACAAGTATGAAGAAATTATGAACGGTGGCTTTGCCACAAATACTATGTCAACTACATGATCATGCTAAGCAATATGACAATGATGAATTTGTCATGATGAACTAGATGGTGGAAAGTTGCATGGCAATATGTCTTGGAATGGCTATGGAAATGCCATAATAGGTAGGTATGGTGGCTGTTTTGAGGAAGGTATATGGTAGGTGTATGATACCAACGAAAGGTGCGCGGTATTAGAGAGGCTAGCAAAGGTGGAAGGGTGAGAGTGCGTATAATCCATGGACTCAACATTAGTCATAAAGAACTCATATACTTATTGCAAAAATCTAGAAGATATCAAAGCAAAGTATTACGTGCATGCTCCTAGGGGGATAGATTGGCAGGAAAAGACCATCGCTCGTCCCCGACCTCCACTCATAAGGAAGACAATCAATAAATAAATCATGCTCCAACTTCATCACATAACGGTTCACCATACGTGCATGCTACGGGAATCACAAACTTTAACACAAGTATTCTTTAAATTCACAACTACTCAACTAGCATGACTTTAATATTATCACCTCCATATCTCAAAACAATTATCATGCTTCAATCTTTTCTTAGTATTCAACACAGTCAAAAGAAAGTTTCACAAATCTTGAATACCAAGCATATTATTGTTAAGCAAATTACCATGCTATTAAGAGACTCTCAAAATAATTTAAGTGAAGCATGAGAGATCAATAGTTTCTTTAAAACAAATCCACCACCGTGCTCTAAAAGATCTAAGTGAAGCACATAGAGCAAAAGTATAAGCTCAAAAGATATAAGTGAAGCACATAGAGCAAAACTACTTAGCTCAAAAGATATAAGTGAAGCACATAGAGCAAAACTACTTAGCTCAAAAGATATAAGTGAAGCACATAGAGCAAAACTACTTAGCTCAAAAGATATAAGTGAAGCACATAGAGTATTCTATCAAATTTTAATTCATGTATGGCTCTCTCAAAAGGTGTGTACAGCAAGGATGATTGTGGCATAATAAGACACAAATACACAAATAATACAAGATGCTCCAAGCAAAACACATATCATGTTGGTGAATAAAAATATAGCTCCAAGTAAATTACCGATGGAAGTGGACGAAAGAGGGGATGCCTTCCGGGGCATCCCCAAGCTTTGACTTTTTGGTGTCCTTGGATTATCTTGGGGGTGCCATGGGCATCCCCAAGCTTAGGCTCTTTCCACTCCTTGTTCCATGATCCATCAAAAGAATTCACCCAAAACTTGAAAACTTCACAACACAAAACTCAAAATAGAAAACTCGTGAGCTCCGTTAGCAAAAGAAAACAAAAGACCACTTCAAGGTACTGTAATGAAATCATTGTTTATTTATATTGGTGTTAAACCTACTGTATTCCAACCTCTCTATGGATTATAAACTATTTTACTAGCCATAGATTCATCAAAATAAGCAAACAACACACGAAAAACAGAATCTGTCAAAAACAGAACAGTCTGTAGTAATCTGTAGCTAGCGCAAGATCTGGAACCCCAAAAATTCTAAAATAAATTGCTGTACGTGAGGAATTTATCTATTAATAATCTGAAAAAATAATTAACTAAATAGAGCTCTTCAAATAAAAATGACAGCAGTTCTCGTGAGCGCTAAAGTTTCTGTTTTTTACAGCAAGTTCAACAAGACTTTCCCCAAGTCTTCCCAATGGTTCTACTTGGCACAAACACTAATTAAACACAAAAAACACAACCAAAAAAGAGGATAAATAATTTATTTATTACTAAACAGGAGAAAAATGCAAGGAATAAAAATAAAATTGGGTTGCCTCCCAACAAGCGCTATCGTTTAACGCCCCTAGCTAGGCATAAAAGCGAGGATAGATCTAAGTATTGTCGTAGTAATAAGATAGATCGGTGAAGCTCATTTCATATTCTCTATGTTCAGCAGCAAGTTTTCTTTGAGGCAAGAAAAAGTAATCAAAAGGGCTAAATTTAATAGGATAGAAGTCCCCAAGATCAATTTTAGGAGGTATAGGTTCCTCTTTTGGCCCTTCGTAATGTACAACCAATTCATCATTATAAGCATTCTTTTGACAGAACTTTGTGAGCCTGGACTCAAGAGAGTATCCTAGCTCATTATTTCGAATAGCCAAATCATCATTAAGTTCAGAGATTCTATCAATTAAAATATTGGTTGGCACCTTTTTTCTGAGGTTTTCATTAAAAGCAACATAGTCAGGAGATTGAAAGCGCATAATTTCTTCTTGATCGAAGAGGATAGATTCTATGGGAGGACGACCAGCGTCCACCCTATAGTGCGCAAAGATTTCTTTGGCTTCTTTTATTATAAATCTTAATTCATGAGCCAAAAATATAGTAGCGGCACGCTTATAGAGGAATGCTCGATACTAGAAAATTCTAGGAAAACTCTTTGTATAGATGGGTGCATATGCATAAATTGCCTTTCAAGTTCAACGATAAGCATGACAATAGCGTCCACAAGACTACTAGTTCTATGGAGAATAGAACCGCCCATAGAGGGCAAAGCACCGCCACAAGTAAAGAAATCTTGAATAACTCCTTTTCCAATAATATTACCACTACCGATTCGAAATCTTTTTGTATGGTGGGTAGGGGGTTCTTCCGCAGGAGCATCAAAATTTTCCATGATATTGTTATTGCCCATATTGGCGATAACTTCCCCAATTTCAGACATAACGACAAGCAATCAAACTAGCACATGAGCAAACAAGAGGCAAACAGGCAAAAGGAGGCAAACGGAGAGGGGGGATAGGGAGAGAGAGGGCGAATAAAATGGCAAGGGTGAATTGGGGGGAGAGGAAAATGAGAGGCAAATGGCAAATAATGTAATGCGAGAGATAGGAATTGTGATGGGTACTTGGTATGTTGACTTTTTGCGTAGACTCCCCAGCAACGGCGCCAGAAATCCTTCTTGCTACGTCTTGAGCTTGCGTTTGTTTTCCCCGAAGAGGAAGGGATGATGCAGCAGAGTAGCGTAAGTATTTCCCTCAGTTTTTGAGAACCAATGTATCAATCCAGTAGGAGGCCACGCTCAAGTCCCTCGTACCTGCACAAAGCGATATCTACTCGCAACCAACGCGATTAGGGGTTTTCAATCCCTTCACGGTCACTTACGAGAGTGAGATCTGATAGATATAATATTTTTGGTATTTTTGGTGTAAAGATGCAAAGTAAAAAGTAAAAGCAAAGTAAAAGGCGAAGCAAGATTAAAGTAATGGAGATTGGTATGATGAGAATAGACCAGGGGGGCATAGGTTTCACTAGTGGCTTCTCTCAAGAGCATAAGTATTCTACGGTGGGTGAACAAATTACTGTTGAGTAATTGACAGAATTGAGCATAGTTATGAGAATATCTAGGCATGATCATGTATATAGACATCACGTCCGTGACAAGTAGATCGAAACGATTATGCATCTACTACTATTACTCCACTCATCGACTGCTATCCAGCATGCATCTAGAGTATTAAGTTAAAAACAGAGTAACACCTTAAGCAAGATGACATGATGTAGAGATATAAATTCATGCAATATGAAATAAACCCCATCTTGTTATCCTCGATGGAAACGATGCAATACGTGCCTTGCTACCCCTTCTGTCACTGGGTAAGGACACCGCAAGATCGAACCCAAAGCTAAGCACTTCTCACATGGAAAGAACTACCAATCTAGTTGGCCAAACCAAACAGATAATTCGAAGAGACTTGCAAAGATAACCAATCATACATAAAAGAATTCAGAGAAGATTCAAATATTATTCATAGATAAACTTGATCATAAACCCACAATTCATCGATCTCAACAAACACACCGCAAAAAGAAGATTACATCGAATAGATCTCCACAAGAGAGGGGGAGAACTTGTATTGAGATTCAAAGAGAGAGAAGAAGCCATCTAGCTACTAACTATGGACCCGAAGGTCTGAGGTAAACTACTCACACATCATCGGAGAGGCTATGATGATGTAGAAGACCTCCGTGATGACGGCCCTCTTCCGGCGGAGCTCCGGAACAGGCCCCAAGATGTGATCTCGTGGATAAAGAAAGTTGCGGTGGTGGAATTAGGTTTTTGGCTCCTCGTATGATCGTTTGGGGGTACGTAGGTATATATATAGGAGGAAGGAGAACGTCGGTGGAGCACCGAGAGGCCCACAAGGCAGGGGTGCGCCCTAGGGGGGCACCCCCACCCTCGTGACCTCCTCTTTAACCCCCTGGAGTAGGTTCCAAGTCTCCTGTATCACGTTCGGTGAGAAAATCATGTTCCCAAAGATTTTATTCCGTTTGGACTCCGTTTGATATTCTGTTTCTCCAAAACACTGAAATAGGCAAAAAACAGCAATTCTGGGCTGGGCCTCTGGTTAATAGGTTAGTCCCAAAAATAATATAAAGTGGAAAATAAAGCCCAATATAGTCCAAAACAGTAGATAATATAGCATGGAGCAGTCAAAAATTATAGATACGTTGGAGACGTATCGTGTAGCCTCTCTGATCTCGTGGTAGATCTACTCTTGTAATACTCATATCATCAACAACAATCAAGCAGGACATAGGGTTTTACCTCAATCGTGAGGGCCCGAACTTGGGTAAAACATCGTGTCCCCTGCCTCCTATTACCATCCGCCTTAGACGCACAGTTCGGGACCCCCTACCCGAGATCCGCCGGTTTTGACACCGACACATACTAACTAAGCAATTATGTCTTCTCAAAATAACATGGCCAAAGAAAGTTATCCCTACAAAATCATATAGTCTGGCTATGCTCTATCTTCACCACACAAAGTATTTAAATCATGCACAACTCCGATGACAAGCCAAGCAATTGTTTCATACTTTTGGTGTTGTCAAACTTTTCGATCTTCACGCAATACATGAGCGTGGGCCATGGACATAGCACTATAGGTGGAATAGAGTGGTGGTTGTGGAGAAGACAAAAAGGGAGAAGATAGTCTCACATCAACTAGGCGTATCAATGGGCTATGGAGATGCCCATCAACAGATATCAATGTGAGTGAGTAGGGATTGCCATGCATCAGATGCACTAGAGCTATAAGTATATGAAAGCTCAACAAAAAGAAACTAAGTGGGTGTGCATCCAACTCGCTTGCTCACGAAGACCTAGGGCATTTTGAAGAGGCCCATCATTGGAATATACAAGCCAATTTCTATAATGAAAAATTCCCACTAGTATATGAAAGTGATAACACATGATACTCTCTATCATGAAGATCATGGTGCTACTTTCAAGCACAAGTGTGGTAAAAGGATAGTAGCATTGTGCCTTCTCTCTTTTTCTCTCATCATTTTTTTATTTGGGCTTCTTTGGCCTCTTTTTTATTTTCCGGAGTCTCGTCCCAACTTGTGGGGGAATCATAGTCTCCATCATCCTTTCCTCACTTGGGACAATGCTCTAAAAATGATGATCATCACACTTTTATTTACTTACAACTCAATAATTACAACTCGATACTTAGAACAAAATATGACTCTATGTGAATGCCTCCGGCGGTGTACCGGGATATGCAATGAATCAAGAGTGACATGCATGAAAGAATTATGAATGGTGTCTTTGCCACAAATACAATGTCAAATACATGATCATGCAAAGCAACATGACAATGATGGAGCGTGTCATAGTAAACAGAACGGTGGAAAGTTGCATGGCAATATATCTTGGAATGGATATGGAAATGCCATGATAGGTACGTATGGTGGCTGTTTTGAGGAAGGTATATGGTGGGTGTATGATACCGGCGAATGGTGCACGGTATTAGACAGGCTAGCAATGGTCGAGGGGTGAGAGTGCGTATGATCCATGGACTCAACATTAGTCATAATTAAAGAACTCATATACTTATTGAAAAAATCTACAAGTTATCAAAGCAAAGTATTACGCGAATTCTCCTAGGGGGATAGATTGGTAGGAAAAGACCATCGCTCGTCCCTGACCGCCATTCATAAGGAAGACAATCAATAAATAAATCATGCTCCGACTTCATCACATAACAGTTCACCATACGTGCATGCTACGGGAATCACAAACTTTAACACAAGTATTTCTCAAATTCACAACTACTCAACTAGCATGACTCTAATATCACCATCTCCATATCTCAAAACAATTATCAAGTATCAAACTTCTCATAGTATTCAACACACTCATAAGAGAATTTTATTATTAATCTTGTATACCTAGCATATTAGGATTATTTAAGCAAATTACCATGCTATTTAAGACCCTAAAAATAATCTAAGTGAAGCATGAGAGATCAATAGTTTCTATAAAACAAGTCCACCACCATTCTCTAAAAGATATAAGTGAAGTACTAGAGCAAAACTATATAACTCAAAAGATATAAGTGAAGCACATAGAGTATTCTAATAATTTTTGAATGATGTGTGTCTCTATCAAAAGGTGTGTACATCAAAGATGATTGTGATAAACTAAAAAGCAAAGAATCAAATCATACAAGATGCTCCAAGCAAAACACATATCATGTGGTGAATAAAAATATAGCTCCAAGTAAAGTTACCGATGGAAGTAGACGAAAGAGGGGATGCCTTCCGGGGCATCCCGAAGCTTTGGCTTTTTGGTGTCCTTAGATTATCTTGGGTGTGCCATGGGCATCCCCAAGCTTAAGCTCCTGTCACTCCTTGTTCCATAATCCATCAAATCCTTACCCAAAACTTGAAAACTTCACAATACAAAAGTTAAAGTAGAAAATCTCATGAGCTCCATTAGCGAAAGAAAACAAAAGACCACTTCAAGGTACTGTAATGAACTCATTCTTTATTTATATTTGTGTTAAACCTACTGTATTCCAACTTCTCTAAGGTTTATAAACTATTTTAATAGCCATAGATTCATCAAAATAAGCAAACAACACATGAAAAACAGAATCTGTCAAAAACAGAACAGTCTATAGTAATCTCTAGCTAGCACAAGATCTGGAACCCCAAAAATTCTAAAATAAATTGCTGGACGTGAGGTATTTATCTATTAATCATCTTCAAAAATAATTAACTAAATATCACTTTCCATATAAAAATGGCAGCAGTTCTCATGAGCGCTAAAGTTTCTGTTTTTTACAGCAAGGTTAACAAGACTTTCCCCAAGTCTTCCCAACGGTTCTACTTGGCATAAACACTAACTAAACACAAAAAACACAACCAAAACAGTGGCTAGATAAATTATTTATTACTAAACAGGAGCAAAAAGCAAGGAATAAAAATAAAATTGGGTTGCCTCCCAACAAGCGCTAGGATATATCTAGGTATTGCAATCTTTGGTAGGTAATTCTTTAATGAGGCATCTACCATCCCTAGGAATTTCTTTACTTTTATTGATTAACAAACTTTTAGGCACAGGAACGAAAAAATCATTAGTAGCAAATGGTTCCTTGATGATAGCAAAAAGATTAGGATGAATACTTATAGATTTGAGATCCGCAGTTTCTTTGCTAGAGGATTCATCTTTATTTTTAGGAGCATACACAAGCTTGGAATTTTAGTTGGAGGACTTGGAGTATTCATTACGGAAGAAAAAGCGGTTCCCAAGTTGGTAATGATACCCTCAAGTTTATCGATTCTAGTGGAATCATGATTTATTCTTTCATTAACTATAGGTTCCTTCTCTTTAATATTTTTCAAAGTTACTCCTACTTTAGATCCATATTGGGTAATTTGATTGTGGATCTTTTTATCGAAATTTTCAATTAACTCGAAGGTAGCAACTTTATTTTCATAAACCAAAAGAGGGGGTGAGCCAAATAAATCTATCATAGAGTTATAGGAATAAAAACTGTGGCTACCCAAGAAGTTCCCTCCGGTAATGGTATCAAGGACATATCTGTGCCAAGGAATAGCACCTACATAAAAATTGTGAAGAAGAATAGAAGTAGATTGCTTCCTGGTAGATCTATTTTAGGCATTGCAAATTCTATACCAAGCGTCTTTTAGGTTTTCTCCTTCCCTTTGCTTAAAATTAAGAACTTCATTTTCGGGAGACAACGGAGAAGATAGGGGACTAGCCATAATGACAAGCAAGAAATCCAACACACAAGCAAGCGGGCAAGAAGAGGCAAATAGAGAAAGAG
The DNA here is from genome assembly GCF_018294505.1 of Triticum aestivum. Taxonomy (NCBI): domain Eukaryota; kingdom Viridiplantae; phylum Streptophyta; class Magnoliopsida; order Poales; family Poaceae; genus Triticum; species Triticum aestivum. Next base: position 199,984,959 of record NC_057812.1, read on the forward strand.
ATGGAGGATAGAGAGAGAGGGCGAATAAAACGGCAAGGGTGAAGTGGGGGAGAGGAAAACGAGAGGCAAATGGCAAATAATGAAATGCGGGAGATAAGGGTTTGTGATGGGTACTTGGTATGTTGACTTTTGCGTAGACCTCACCGGCAACGGCGCCAGAAATCCTTCTTGCTACCTCTTGATCACTTGCGTTGGTTTTCCCTTGAAGAGGAAAGGTTGGTGCACCAAAGTAGCATAAGTATTTCCCTCAGTTTTTGAGAACCAATGTACCAATCCAGTAGGAGGCTACGCGCGAGTCCCTCGCACCTACACAAAACAAATAAATCCTCGCAACCAACACGATAAGGGGTTGTCAATCCCTACATGGTCACTTATGAGAGTGAGATCTAATAGATATGATAAGATAATATTTTTGGTATTTTTATGATAAAGATGCAAAGTAAAATAAAAGACAATGAAAATAACTAAGTATTGGAAGATTAATATGATGAATATAGACCCGGGGGCCATAGGTTTCACCAGTGGCTTCTCTCAAGAGCATAAGTATTTTATGGTGGGTGAACAAATTACTGTTGAGCAATTGACAGAATTGAGCATAGTTGTGGGAATATCTAGGTATGATCATGTATATAGGCATCATGTCCGAGACAAGTAGACCAACTCCTACCTGCATCTACTACTATTACTCCACACATCGACCGCTATCCAGCATGCATCTAGAGTATTAAGTTCATAAGAACAGAGTAACGCCTTAAGCAAGATGACATGATGTAGAGGGATAAATTAATGCAACATGATAAAAACCCTATCTTGTTATCCTCGATGGCAACAATACAATACGTGCCTTGCTGCCCCTACTGTCACTGGGAAAGGACACCGCAAGATTGAACCCAAAGCTAAGCACGTCTCCCATTGCAAGAAAGATCAATCTAGTAGGCCAAACCAAACTGATAATTCGAAGAGACTTGCAAAGATAACCAATCATACATAAAAGAATTCAGAGAAGATTCAAATATTGTTCGTAGATAAACTTGATCATAAACCCACAATTCATCGGTCTCAACAAACACACCGCAAAAGAATATTACATCGAATAGATCTCCACAAGAGAGGGGAGAACTTTATATTAAGATCCAAAAAGAGAGAAGAAGCCATCTAGCTAATAACTATGGACCCAAAGGTTTGAAGTAAACTACTCACACTTCACCGGAAGGGCTATGGTGTTGATGTAGAAGCCTTCCAGATCGATGCACACTCCGGTGGAGCTCCGGAACAGGCCCCAAGATGGGATCTCGTGCATACAGAAAGTTACGGCGGTGGAATTAGGGTTTTAGCTCCGTATCTGATTGTTCAGGGGTACGTAGGTATATATAGGAGGAAGGAGTACATCGGTGGAGCAACAGGGGGCCCATGAGGGTGGAGGGCGTGCCTGGGGGGGGGGGTAGGCGTGCCCCCCTACCTCGTGGCCTCCCTGTTGGTTGCTTGATGTAGGGCCCAAGTCTCTTGGATCTTGTTCGTTCCAAAAATCACGTTCCCAAAGGTTTCATTCTATTTGGACTCCGTTTGATATTTCTTTTCTTCGAAACCCTAAAATAGGCAAAAAAACAGCAATTCTGGCCTGGGCCTCCGGTTAGTAGGTTAGTCCCAAAAATAATATAAAAGTGAATAATAAAGCCCAATAATGTCCAAAACAGAAGATAATATAGCATGGAGCAATCAAAAATTATAGATACGTTGGAGACGTATCAGATAGCGGTTGATGTGTGGAGTAATAGTAGTAGATGCAGGCAGGAGTCGGTCTACTTGTCACGAACGTGATGCCTATATACATGATCATGCCTAGATATTCTCGTAATTATTCGCTTTTCTATCAATTGCTCGACAGTAATTTGTTCACCCACTGTAATACTTATGATATCTTGAGAGAAGCCACTAGTGAAACCTATGGCCCCCGGGTCTATTTTCCATCATATAAGTTTCCAATCTATTTTACTTTGCAATCTTTACTATCAATCTATATCATAAAAATACCAAAAATATTTATCTTATTATTATTACCTCTATCAGATCTCACTCTCGTAAGTGACTGTGAAGGGATTGACAACCCCTATATCGTGTTGGTTGCGAGGTTATTACTTGTTTGTGTAGGTACGAGGGACTTGCGTGTGGCCTCCTACTGGATTGATACCTTGGTTCTCAAAAACTTAGGAAAATACTTACGCTACTTTTCCGCATCACCCTTTCCTCTTAAAGGGAAAACAAACGCAGTGCTCAAGAGGTAGCTGAGGGAGTCCTGGATTAGGGGGTGTTCGGATAGCCGAACTGTACCTTCAGCCAGACTCCTGGACTATGAAGACACAAGATTGAAGACTTCGTCCCGTGTCCGGAAGGGACTTTCCTTGGCGTGGAAGGCAAGCTTGGCGATACGGATATTCAGATCTCCTACCATTGTAACCGACTCTATGTAACCCTAACCCTATCCGGTGTCTATATAAACCGAAGGGTTTTAGTCCGTAGGACCACATACACATCAACAATCATACCATAGGCTAGCTTCTAGGGTTTAGCCTCTCTGATCTCATGGTAGATCTACTCTTGTACTACCCATATCATCAATATTAATCAAGCAGGACGTAGGGTTTTACCTCCATCGAGAGGGCCCGAACCTGGGTAAAACTTCGTGTCCCTTGCCTCCTGTTACCATACGGCCTAGACGCACAGTTCGAGACCCCCTACCTGAGATCCGCCGGTTTTGACACCGACATTGGTGCTTTCATTGAGAGTTCCTCTATGTCGTCGCCATCAGGAAGGATGCCTCGCCCTGTCTTTAAAGATGGCACTGTTGCTAAGGGAGCTTTCGCTGTCGGCCAAACCCTCCGGCTAGGTGGTTTTCTTATGACCGCCTGTTCGGCTTCTGCGCCGACGATGACCTCTCGAGCCATCAAAAACAATCTTCATGTCAGTTCGAAACTCGCCGAGCAGTTAGATCCAATGGAGCTTTCCTCCATAAACGAGCTCTTGGATCGCTTTGCCGCCCTGGGAGTCGCTACGGATTACGACCAGATTGGGCCTAAAACCGATCTGAGAGAGATTAACTCTCCCCAAGTCACCCACCACGTTGCCGTGGTAGAGGGACAGTGCGCCGACCCTTCGTCTATCTTAAGGACTCGCTACGTCCGGATTCCCGATCCCTCCAAGCCGGATACCCGCGGAGGGGAGGATATCACTCAAGACCTGAACTTAGAGCCAGGCGACGGGCTGGATTCATTGGACAACACCCAGGGATCCAAATTTTCGAGTTCAGAAATTCCTCGGCCTCTGAGCCTCATACGGGGTGAGGCTTCGGATTTAACTCCACCCACCCACCCCAACATAAGCGACCTATCCAAAATCAGGCAAGAGCCCGACGAAACAAGTACATCATTACTGGGCTAGATTCCTCCTGGTTAAGAACGGGCTAAGGGACTGCCGTGAGGAAGGCGCAATCTTAATCTTCTGCAATAATTGCACGGACAAGGGAATACTCAACGCCATAAGTCGCCATGATATCACACGCTTCGCTGACTTGGCGTCCATTGTACAAAAGTATTGTGCGATGGAAAGCGCCTGGAAAACCAAAATAAAATTTTGGGACAATCCGGCCCTAAATACAAACCCAGTCCGAAATAAAAGGGTGCAACATAACCAGACACCCAGGTCAAATACCAAAAAGCAAAAACCCTCTATAGGGCATGGAACCGTACTGGAAGGATGGCTTAACGGACCCTGTAAAATTCACAGTACAGAGGATGCCACACCAACTCACAGCCTTAGAGCATGTTGGATACTCCGGCAGGTGGCCAAAATTGGTGAAAACCTCCTAATTCCGGAGGCCACAGAAAGCCACCCCAGAGACACCCATACGGTATTAACAGTCTTCGAGACTTTCGCATCAAATAATATGCGAAAAAGGACACTCCGCAGCCTTGCCGAAGTCTACCAAGTAGCAACAATAAACCCATGGAGTGACACGGCTATTACCTTTAACGCCAGTGATGAACCTAAATTCCGAACAGCCCGAGCACCAGCCGCATTGGTCCTCAGCCCAGTAGTGGACGGCTTTCATCTTACCAAGGTACTCATGGACGGCGGCAGCGGATTGAACCTCATTTACGAGGAAACCCTTCAAAAAATGGAAATAGACTGGAACCGCATTGAGTGAAGCAGCACAACCTTTAGAGGAATAATCCCCAGTCGAGAAGCGCGCTGCACAGGAAAAATCACACTAGATGTGGTGTTCGGCACGCTGGATAATTACAGGTCCAAAGAGATCATGTTCCATGTGGCTCCATTCAGCAGCGGTTATCACGCTCTGCTAGGGCGGGAAGCATTCACAATCTTCCAAGCAATACCCCATTACGGGTACATGAAGCTCAAAATGCCCGGGCCTAACGGGATCATCACTCTCGCTAGTGATCCGGACATAGCACTCCGCGCCAAAAACAAGACAGCCTCACTGGCCCTCGAGGCACTATCCGAAGCCCTAGCGGCTGAGGAACTGACTGCGCTGCGCTCTACGGTGAATAGGGACGATGTGGTACTCAACAAAAGATCCAAGTCCACCTCCTTTAAACCGGCGGACGAAATAGTCAAATTCCAAGTCCATCCAACGGACCCAAATAAAACAGCTTCCATCGGGACACAGTTAAACCCTAATGTAGACGCCGCACTGCGAGAGTTCCTACAAGAAAACTGGGACATTTTCGCCTGGCACCCTTCAGACATGCCAGGAATCCCACGCAGGCTGGCCGAGCACAGCTTAAATATCCAAACAGGATTCAAACCTGTCAAACAGGCCCTTCGACGTTTTTCCGAACCTAAGAGACAGGCTATGGGAGAGGAGCTAGCAAAGCTATTGGAGGCCGGATTCATCAGCGATATAAAACATTCGGACTGGCTAGCAAACCTGGTGATGGTACCAAAGAAGGACAAATCCTGGCGCCTGTGCATTGATTTTAAAGACCTTAACAAGGCTTGCCCAATGGATCCCTTCCCCCTCCCCCGCATCGATCAAATTATCGACGCTACCGCAGGACACGATTCGTTGTGTTTCCTTGACGCATATTCCGGCTACCATCAAATCAAGATGGCAGAATCTGACCAATCCGCAACGGCATTTATCACACCATACGGCCCATTCTGCTTCAACACAATGCCCTTCGGGCTCAAAAACGCCGGCGCAACATATCAGCGCATGATTCAGACATGTCTAGCAAGCCAGATCGGCAAAACAGTGGAGGCATATGTAGATGATGTGGTCGTCAAAACAAGACATGTCGAATCTCTAGTAGACGACTTGAGGCTCACATTTGATAACCTTTGAACATATGACATCAAGCTCAACCAGGAAAAATGCGTTTTCGGTGTTCCAGCCGGAAAGCTCTTGGGCTTCATTGTATCCGGTAGAGGAATCGAAGCAAATCCGGCCAAGATCTGAGCTCTGTCGCAACTGGATATCCCCAAGGACCTCAAGCAAATACAAAAATTAACCGGATGCGTGGCGGCTCTAAGCCGCTTTATCTCCCGCCTGGGAGAAAAGGCCCTACCCCTTTACCGCCTCCTTCGGTGCACCGAACACTTCGAATGGACGAATGCAGCCATGGCCGGAGTCGAGGAGATAAAAGCCATACTTGCAACAAACCCAGTCTTGGCCGCGCCAAATATTGGCGAACCAATGCTATTATACATTGCAGCAACACATCAGGTTGTAAGCGCAGTGCTTGTCGTCGAACGAGAAGCGGACAGACACAGATTCCCCCTTCAAAAGCCGGTCTATTATGTGTCCACTGTCCTCACTCCTTGCAAATCACGGTACCCGCATTATCAAAAGATCGCATACGCGGTATTCATGGCATCCCGGAAGCTACGACACTACTTTCAAGAGTGTTCAATAACAGTAGCCTCGGAAGTACCACTCAATGATATTATAAACAACCGTGACACAACGGGCCGGATTGCAAAATGGGCCATTGAGCTCCTCCCATTCGACATAACTTATAAGCCACGGCGAGCCATCAAGTCGCAAGTCTTGGCTGACTTTGTCGCAGAATGGACGGAGGCCAAAGTCCCTAAAGAGTACGACACATATTCAAATTGGATCATGCATTTCGACGGCTCCAAGATGTTGGCCGGACTGGGGGCTGGCGTCGTTTTGACGTCCCCCACAGGAGACACAGTTCAATACGTACTCCAGATTATGTACACGGACTCCAACAATGCAGCAGAATATGAGGCCCTTTGGCATGGTCTCCGGATGGCAGTATCCATGGGCATCCAATGCCTAGAGGTGCGCGGGGACTCGAACCTCGCTATATCCCAAATAAATGGAGACTTCGATGCCAAGTATCCAAAAATGGTAGCTTGCCGCAACGCCGTCCTAAAAATGTTAGCTTGGTTCGAGGGGCTTAAATTTCACCAAATAAACGCGATGTAGTCCCCCCCCAACATCTTCCTGGAAAGGCTGTTCAAGCCATCCGTAGTATGGGAAGGGGAGCCGAACAATAACACCCCGAACCCAACCGCACTGCCCGACACCGAACATTCTGACACAATCGGAGGCTCTGCCAATGAAATAACACCTTCAGCCCACGTAATAATGGCCGTCATCGCCCCGTGGACAGAACCATTCCTCGCCTACCTCACTAGGCAGGAACTCCCCCAGGACCAAAATGAGGCACGCTTTATAGTGCGGCGATCCAAAGCCTACAGAGTCCATGAGGGAGAGCTTTATAAGAAAAGCACTACCGGAGTCCTTCAAAGGTGCATCTCCGAAGAGGGGCGGAACCTCCTGGCTGAAATTCATGCTGGACTGGGCGGTCATCACGCTGCAGCTCGGTCCCTCATAAGCAAGGCCTTCCGTACAGGCTTCTATTGGCCGACGGCCCAGGCAGACGCTCAGGACTTAGTCCAACAATGCACCGGTTGCCAGGTCTTTGCAAACCAAAGCCATATGCCACCCACCGCCCTCCAAACCATCCCCATCACTTGGCCCTTCGCGGTCTAGGGGCTTGACATGGTTGGACCCCTTAAAGGCGGAACCCACAAGCAAAAATACTTACTGGTCATGATGGATAAATTCACCAAATGGATAGAAGCCAAGCCTGTTAAGACGGCCGAATCCGAACCGGTGATAGACTTTATATCCGGGGTCGTACACCATTACGGCGTTCCCCACAACATCATCACTGATAACGGCATGAACTTCACGGCCGACGAGGTAAAACTCTGGTGCAAAAACATGGGCATCAAGCTTGACTATGCTTGCGTCTATCACCCACAAACTAACGGCCGGGTCGAACGTGCAAATGGTCTTATCATGAGCAGCATTAAACCTAGATTAGTGCGGTCCCTCAAGGAATCTAACACGCACTGGGTAGAGGAGCTCGACTCCGTACTCTGGGGGATGCGGACCACACCGAATCGCACCACTGGATACACACCATTCTTTATGGTGTATGGTGCAGAGGCAGTTTTGCCCTACGATATAATTCATGACTCACCTCGAGTACGCATGTACGAAGAAAGAAAAGCCGAGCTTGATCGGCAGGACAGCTTAGACGCATTGGAGGAGGAGCGTGACGTGGCAAAAGCCCGTTCTGCATTCTATCAACAGCAGGCTCGAAGATACCAAAGCAGAGAAGTACGGGCCAAAAATTACAACGTTGGCAAATTAGTTCTACGACTACCGGACAAGAAAAAGGACAAACTCAAGCCCAAGTGGGAAGGTCCCTTCATAATCGACCAAGTCCTGACTGGTGGAGCATACCGCCTGCGAGATGCATCGGATAACCGACTCGAGCCGAACCCATGGAACGCAGCCCGTCTCGAAGATTCTATGCCTAGCGCCGGACTCTATGTTCATCTCCTTCCTCTGTCCATTTTTATATATTTGTTGTCTTGCATTTCTCTTCTTCTTTTCTCTCTCTCTCTCTCTCTTATAGCCCTTAAAGGCTCATACAGTGACGCGCCATCCGTGCTCATTAAACCTGGGGGCTTCTTTAAACAGAAGCTTATTCATACGGGCTTCATGCCCAACACATGCGTCACACTTCCGCATGTACCTTTTATTCACCATTATATGCATCGATATGACTTAAGTTTTGGCCAAGCTGGGTTGCCTGGCTCCTATGCTTACCCCTATGTTCCCGATTGTTCGGCTAGGTGGTAAAGGGAGCACCTCTGCGATTGTTACTGCCGGGTCAGCCGGACATGTACCTCAGACTGGGTGAAGCCGAAAGCTAGCGTTCTTAAGGGAATATTCGGTCGGTGAACTAAAGATGATCTTTTTTATTTTTTACGCCCCCAGATGTTTGTCCTGCGTTTCTTTTCGTAGCATGGACATGCACCTTAGGGCATGCCTCCCAGGGAAAGGAACCCCTAACGGAACTATTCTCCCTGGAAGATGTTTCTTACTAACCATGTAATATAACATAACTAGTCGGGCACTTGTCTGTTCACGCACTACTGACCCCTACGCCTGGTCTCCATGCATTCCCCGGTTCCTATATAACCGCATGGGAATTCGGACACACTCCGGACCATCGGGTCCCGAGGCTGAAGCGAAAAGGTCGGCCATGACAAATGATCTACAATCCGGCTAGAAGGCATTATAAATGTCAACTAAATTACATAGTCATTTTGACTGATCGTATTCCTCTTCAATACCATCTAACAGGCTGTCTAATTTACAGTCTTGCTGGGAATACTTTGCGGCCAACTCTACTTGGCTGTATACTAAGCTTATAGGGATCTCCTTCCCATCGGGCCCTATAGGACCGACCTCGGCCATGTGGTTGGGGTCAGCTTTTGCGGCCCAGGCCTCCCTAGCGCCCTGACGGCAGGCTAATATCTTCCACAAGCGGAAGCGCCGCCGTGCTCCTTTTAGCTTCTCCGCAAGCTCTCCAAGACCTTCGGGCATGGAGACGGATGGCCACAGGGCCTGGGCGACGCCTCGCATCGCCTGCCGAACTCGGTCGAGTAGTTGCGAGAGCTCGGGAAGAAGGTCACCCGTAGAACCGGGCATCTCCTCTGCAGGACGGCCTGTCAGCACACCTACAAACATTGCTCTGTTAGTCGACTTCCCCGCCGAACTTTCTTTTAAAAGGTTCGTTCAACCACTTACTAAATATGCCATGCCGAAGCCGCTGATTCTCCTTCACGGAGTCTGACAGCTGGGCACGAACATCTTTCAGCTCGACGCCCAGCTTGGTGTTGGTATCTCGGAGATCGTTCTTCTCCCCCATCACCTTCAACAGCACCCTCTCACCAGCCTTTAGCTGGTGTAGGAGATGTTGCCTTTCCGGATCCAATCCGGCGCCATCTGCAATTTCATTTGTCAGATCTGCACCAAAGTCGTGCTTCGCAAAATACTTATATTTCAAAGTGTATATTACCAGCGGGGGCCTCCTTAGGCTCCCCTGCCACGGCTAGTGCGGCCTCAAGTTGGGCTTTGCACTCTTCCAGCTCCATGGACAGTAGGGAATTCTTTTCTGTAAGAACCTGCATAACAAATGATCCTTAAATCAGTTTTTTTAACTGTTTCAAGTCTCGGGGGCTACTGGTATATATATAATTACCAAAATTTTCTTACCCGTATGTCTTTTACATATTGCTCCGTGGCTCTGGTTAGACTATTTTGAGCGGCACGGAGGTACGCATCTCCCGACTTAAAGGCATCTAATGCCTCTTGGGAGAAACAAGCGTCACGAAGAATTATCCGGGACACCTGTGGTTCATGGCACTCTCCACCTCAGAGTTGGTGGCAGACAACCTGTCAACATCCTCCATCGGAGGAGCGTCCGGTGCGCGCCTTGTGTTCGGCCCCGCTTCCGGGCCAGGCTTTGGAGCCTGGCTGGTGGAGGCGCGATTGGCGGTCTCTCCGAATATAGTTTGGCGAGGTCTCTTTGTCCTGAAGAGGGCACAAGTGTAATGTGCCCTGAAGGTATGACACCTGGGATAAGGGGGTGCGCCATACCTTTGCACTGACGCCCCGGTCCGGACTGCACCTCTTTTCTGCCCACGGGGCCCTACGACCCCTTGTTGGCTCGTCGCCGCAGGTTCGGCCTCTCGTTTCTGGGAGGCCGGGATTAGCCCTGGATAATCGGCCGTAATGGCCACCAGGGCGTTGTCCTTGCTCAATTGATGGAACACTCCATCAATCAGATCCACCGAAAGCTCCGGATCCTCTTGCGAGTCCGGGTCGAGGGACCATCCTGGGTCCTCGAGTTGTGGAGGAGGGTTGTTTATTTCTTTAACAGCCTGGCGCAGTTCCTGCGTCGAAATTGCTAAGATTAAATATTTAACAATGGGGATATAAAACGGATGGGCAAGATGCGATCACTCACCCAGCTTGGAGGATTGTACATGGAAAATCCACCCTTTGGGTTAACGCAGAGAAAATCCTCCTCTTCTCCCTTGTACAAAGCAGACAAGGTCTTTATTAGAGCCGCAGCCGAATCCGGCCCCTAACAGCCGTAGCGGGTGGTGTCGTCCTCCCCGTTGAAATCCCACATGGGGTGGCTTCTATACTGTAGCGGCTGCACCCCTCGCATGATGCATGCGGCCATGACCCCGATCATGGTTAGTCCGGAATGAGCTAACAATCTTATCCGGCCCATCGGGTAAACAACGTCCCTGTCACTTTCCCTCTGAGGGCTCCGTGGGCGCCAGCTTAGGCGCTTCTTTAAGGGAGCATTGTTGAATTCAGGGAGGCCGATCCGGACAGGATCCGGCAGCGGGACGTCTTCTATGTAAAACCATTCCAAGGTCCAGTCTTCGGATGCCTTCGTTGGGGTTCCGGATAGATAGCCGGTCCCGGCGATGCGCCATACTTCGGCTCCGCCCACTTGATACATAGGCCCCTTCTTGGAACAGGGCACGAGGCAAAATAGCTCCCTCCATAGTCCGAAATGAGCTTCAACACCCAAGAACAGCTTGCAGAGGGCTACGAAGCCCGCGATATGCAATACTGAGGCAGGCGTGAGATGATGTAGCTGGAGGCCGTAGAACTCCAGCAGCCCCCGCAGAAATGGATGGATGGGAAATCCGAGCCCCCTTATTAAATAAGGGACGAGGCACACCCGCTCTCCTTTGGAGGGATTAGGGGCGCTCTCCGCTTGCCCTCCGCCGTTATAGACGGCAAAACCGGCTCGAACCGGGATCATATAGGCCGGGGGGAGAAATCCCTTGGTCTGGAGCGTCACTAACTCGCTATGCGGGATGGAGCATCTTTCCCAATGTCCAGGCTTAGGGCTGGAAGGGCGGGAGGAGGAGTCGCGACGGCTGGCCATGGTGGAATGGATCTTTGTTGAATGCGCTCTGATGAAAGGGGGAAGGTGTGGTTTGGATCTAAATCCTCGTCTCTTTAAATAGGTCAGCTTGTTTACGCGGCTAGGGGTGTGAATGTAAAAACATTCAGACCTTTCATATTCGTTTGACACGTGGGGAGCGGCCATTATTGGGCGCAGAAGCCCAGGAGCGCAACATCTACAAGAAACCGGACTTTATTCAACAGGTACATGGAATTTGGAGGAGAACCCGCCTTGCAATGCCGAAGACAATCTGCGCGCCGGACTCATCGTCATTGAAGCCTGGTTCGGGGGCTACTGAGGGAGTCCTGGATTAGGGGGTGTTCGGATAGCCGAACTGTACCTTTAGTCGGACTCCTGGACTATGAAGATACAAGATTGAAGACTTCGTCCCGTGTCTGGAAGGGACTTTCCTTGGCGTGGAAGGCAAGCTTGGCGATACGGATATTCAGATCTCCTACCATTGTAACCGACTCTATGTAACCCTAACCCTATCCGGTGTCTATATAAATCGGAGGGTTTTAGTCTGTAGGACCACATACACATCAACAATCATACCATAGGCTAGCTTCTAGGGTTTAGCCTCTCTGATCTCGTGGTAGATCTACTCTTGTACTACCCATATCATCAATATTAAGCAAGCAGGACGTAGGGTTTTACCTCCATCGAGAGGGCCCGAACCTGGGTAAAAATTTGTGTCCCTTGCCTCCTGACACCGATAGTAGCACCGTCGAGCCCTCCAGACCGCGTCGTCGCCTCCCCGAGCCCGTGCCGTCCTCATCGCTGGCATCCCCGAGCCTGCTTTCCTCGTCCCCGTCGCTGTGTGCCTCCCCGAGCCCGCCTTCTCGTCCCCGCCTCCGCGTGCCGCCCTAAGCCCACCATCCCCGTCATCGCGTGCCGCCCCGAGCCCGCCATCCTCGTCGCTGGACTCCAGCCATCGCCTCCCCCCTTGAAGTGAGCCCCCCCCTTTCCTATGGTCCCCTGCTCCCCATATCCGTGCATTCCCCTGAGCGCCCCTTTCTCTGCCACTGCCCCATGGTCGCCGCCGGCCCCGGCGCATTGAAGAGCACAGCAGCAACACCGTGAAGGAGAGGAGAAGGAGTGGAGCAGCAACAATGTGCTGTCCACTTTTCTAAAATTTCTGAATTTTTTACAGATATGAACAGTGCATATAGAAGGTGTTTGATCAAATGCTAGATGGTTTTGGGCATTTTTTAATTTCTGAATTTTTTGTGGTGAGGTACTGATGCAAGACAAAGGCGATGGCAAAATTTCAGAATTTTTGAAGTGGTTTAGAATAGGTTTTCAGCAAGTAATTTGAATCTGGTTCAAATTTCATTTGAATAAAATTTGAAAATTTTGAACTATGGATCAGAAGGTTTTTGGTGAAACGGAGTGTGGGTACTGTCATGAAGTTGGTGTAATTTTTCTAGTTGTAAAAGAGTTAGGAAAATTTAGAATATGCTAAATATGTCAAAATGTATTTTTGTTCATAGAAAGTTTTTTGTTCATATATAGAAAGTTTTTACATATGACTATGGATATATGAGCAATGATGATCCATGGATGTATGCATTGGTATATGAGAAATGATGTTCATAGAATATTTACCAGGTATATATGTATTTTTGTTCATAGCATTTTTTCCATTTATATATGTATGTGGCTATGTATGTATAGATGGATGTATGTATGTAGATACATGAGGAGGGGGTCGATATACCCCCTCTCCGGTAACATTTTTTTCCATGTATGTATGTCGTCGTCGATATATCCCCTCCCCGATAACATTTCCTTCTTCATATGTTGAGCTAGTTGATTTAGGTTAGTACATTTTAGGTTAGTTGATTTATAGTGCATGATATGTCTCCGTCGTATCTACTTTTCCAAACACTTTTGCCCTTGTTTTGGACTCTAACTTGCATGATTTGAATGGAACTAGAAAAAGTGCCCGTGCGTTGCAACGGGTGAACAACAAAAAGTTCACATTATAAATTTTGACAATCAAGGCAATTTTTTTACATGGTAGATTCTGAACAAAAATATCATTTATAACTCTTAAATTGATTTAATTCAGTGCTAAAGATTAACCGGAGATAAAGGGATAAATTCAAGTATCACAGTTCAAAAAATTAATTGACAGCCATAGAAGTGATTTCTTTTCTATTGGGGGCAGGAATGTTAATAAAGCTTTCATTAATTTATATTAACATCGAGTAGATTCCAACATTTATTTTGCACGTTTTTCCATCTCTCACTTATGCCACGTTCTCACAAATATGTGCAAACTTCACATGTTTGCTGCTGATGTCATAGGTCCTTTCATAATCGCTAAAATTCTCTTAAAAATCTTCTTACGAGAATTGAATTGTTGTTCTGGTTGAATACTACATGCTCCCAACTCAGAGACACCTCATAAGAATATTAATAATTGGGAACATTCAGATTTATTTTGTATAGTCGAATATCGATCAAATCAAAGACAGGAAGATTGTCATGTAGCAATCTAGAGCGAACAACTCACCTTCTTTTCCGCTCTTCTTTCCCCCTGTTTACTCTGATCTTGTCTTTATCACACGAGGACGGCTACAACACATCATAATATGCTCTAGCTTCTTCGGACTCTCCCTCCTCCATCCCCGCATTCATGCAGAGGCATGGCAAGGCTCCGCACGGCTTGTTAAGGTTTAATGATGCCATGACTTCACAATTTCGCACAAAGTTTGTGCAGACCTATATTAGAAAAGGAACAGAAAAATAAGCATCAGACTCACGCATCTTGTACCAAAATCAAACAATTCATGTGTGCACTTAACACAGCAGGAGCTGATTGATTAGCATATGGTTACTGCACTGCTGAGCCTAAGCTAGATGTTTTAAGCATCCAATAATCCAAACGGATGGCACAAACGAAGTAGCAACAGACAGCATTGTGATATCCATGCGCCACAACCACCCAAATGTAACATGAGGATAATAAAAATTATGTTTGGCCAATCTTACTTTCATCTAAGAAAATAAAAATTATGTTTGCCTGACAGAATATAACTTCTACAACAGCCAAATCTTAAAGCTGGAAAACTAATGTGAGCACTTTTTTCCCATCAAGTTGTGATGTTGTCTCTTCTCCTCTAGCAATAATGTGGTCAATATCTTCTCCTTAGAACTTGATACCATTTCAGCAACAAATCTCACCATCAGCTCATTCTTATTGGCAGCTAATAAAGAACACAACAACAAAAGCACATTAATACTTGTTCCACTTCAACATAAAAAATAATTACATTACATGCAGTGAGAAGAAACAAAAGCAACTTTTCTGTTCTGGCAATCAATCTTGTTGAATGACCAAAGCATCTAAGTCAAGCTTCTTATATGCTCTCTCGATTACTTTTGCCTCAATAGTAATACTACAATGGAACATTTTCTGTATGGCACAAATAAAACATACCGCTACCCTTCTATTTCCAAATAGAAATTAAGAACCTCGGCGCAAAAAGGAAAGACATGCATTTTTTTGTTACAAGTTCTATATGCACGGTCTTCACCTTGCAAACCCACTCGAGTGTTCCTAAGAAACAGAAGAATTCAACCCCGAACACCATGGTAACAATAATAAAAGGGAACTACCGCATCGATGTGCTGGCAGTTTAACATCTGACCATCTCGTTGTTGTGTCTACCGTACATCTGAAAGCATGTGCAGATGATGGTGGCATGACATGTCGAACTGCGAGTATCGTGCGGATGTAGCATCACTTGGTAGTGCATTCCATAAAGAAAATACTATTTGAGAAGACTATACCAGTCACTATCACAAAGAACTGCAATATTAACGGTGGAGAGATTGATCCCACCACTTTCCCTAGTTGAAAGCAAGAAGATGAACTTTTCACTCTCTGGCTTGTTGAAAGCTTAAATAAAAGGATCACGATCACCGCCACCAGTTTTGCGATCAATCTAGCAATACTAATACCCTCTGTATGTTTGATAATCTCCCAAGATGTGTACAAGATGGGTCATCTGCAGGATACACAACTGTGATAAAATACTGAAATGGCGGGCATACATAAGAAAATACGGGATAACCGTATAAGATGGGTCACAAAACTCAAGATAGAATGTGAGCATGGACACAAAATCACCTCACAAGCAGAATTTCTATAACTCATATTGCTATCATATTTTTATCATAGTCATGATGCTTTCTGAAGCAACCAAGCTAGGTGCATGAGTAACAGAGAGAATCAGTACCTCACAAAATATTAGTACTTTAGAGCCATGGGCCTTTAGCTTGGGAAGACATTTATCTAACAGAACCATCTTTTCCTATAGAAAGGGAAGTAATTTTCCTTATCTCAAAGAAAGGAACCATTTTTCCTGTAGAAAGCATCAAGCCTTGAGGAGGCGCACCAAGGACGATGCCCTCGAGCTGCTTCAGGACTCCAAGGAGACCACTGATACTGCGGTCCGCGGTAGGGCAGGGGAGGGTCGATACTGGTGGAATCGTTGGGGCGCACGGCGGACATAAAAATTTACAAAACATTGTCACGTACTTTTATATATTTTTACTCACTACTGCAGTTAGTGAATCATGAAAATGTATTCAAGGACCAGACTGAATTCTATACACCAAATATATTTTTCAGGATGAGGATAGCATATACGTGAAGGATTGTTCGTTGTTGATTCACCATCCCGACGGACGGGTGGGTGGATGGTTCAGAATTCTTCAGATTCAGAAGCCTACAGATAGATAGGACACTGAACATGGTGAGGCAGGCTTCAATTCAAAGATGAACCTAGCCTTATTTGCTGCCCCATAGTTGAACGCCTGTTCTCCCCATTGAATTTTAGATTTATTACTTCACATTTTCTTTTTGTCTTCTATTCTTCGAGCGAACTGGCATTGCAAAAACTACATTGGTGTATCTTTTGTTAATAAAAACACAAATTGGGCTATGCATGATGAAAGGACGAAGAATAAAAAGAACAATTACGGAGCGGCGATGGCCGCCAGGGGTACAAACCATGCCAAAGACCTGCTACACAAGCACTACACGAGCAGGCCATCCACTCGGATGAATACGGCAGGCGAGTGATGCGTAGAAAGACCACAAGGTACTGACAAATGTCTATTCCATTCCTCCTTTGATTTTTCTTTGAGGTGAATCTCTCTCACCTGGGCTTGTTGGTCGAGGAAAGGCTGTGTGGCCACCAGTACGGCATGAAGAGATCTCACTATGCATGGTGAAGATGAGCTGGTACTCCCGTCCCGCCTACTGCGAGTGCCGTATGGCGGCCTCGCGCTAGGTCCGGGCCTGCGAAAGAGCAGGAGCAGGAGCAGCATCAACGGTTGAGCACGGAGAGGATCTGCCGAGCAGGAGCATGACCAATTGCTGAAGCACGAAGAGGATCGGTCACCGCGTGGGCAGCAACATCGACTCGCTGATCTGCCCCGCTATGGCCTTGGAGGTCTCCCTGCCAGCCATGGAGGCGAGCCCCCACCTGCAAGGACTTTGCGTTGCCACGCCGGAACCCTCCGTCTCTGCGTCTGGCTCCGGTGAGCTCCTTCCTAGGCCGCCCCCTTCTTCTCTCCCTGCTGCGGATGCCATGAATCTGCCCAGAAAGCCGCGATCTGGCCTTGGTGCGTCGAGTGGCGTGGTTCGCACGCGCGAGACGCGCCGCCGTCGCTGTCGTCCCCATGCATCTCCTGGACTTGGGACGGAAAGAAGGTTGCCGGGGAGGTCGAAGATCAAGGGAGAGGGAGGAGCTGGAGAGATGGAGACCGCTGCTCCCGGCATGGAATTTGGTCGTAGACTCGGCGAGGAAGGCAGCGGCGCGCCCGCTCGTGCGTGGGAGGATGAAGGGGATCGTGCGTGAGGAGGATAAAGGGGATCGGAGGAGGCCAGCGGCGTGCGGGGTGAGGTAGGCGGGGAGGAGCGCTCGAGGGATAGCGTGGCTGCGTTTTCTTTTTTTCCTTCGTACCAATTTGACTTGGACGGCGGGTTAGTTCCTAAAAAGCACAGGCACCTTTGTGTAAAAACACCGTGACGTTGAATCCGGAGACTCAATCCGTGCTTTATTATTAGGTAAAGATAACCCGGACTAACGCTGTTTTCAGCAGAATTGCCATGTTATTATTTTTGTGTGGAAATAAAAGTTTTCGGAATGACCTAAAAATCAGCGAAGAATTATTTTGGAATATATGAAAAATACTGGAAGGAAGATCCATGTCAGGGGGGCCTCCACCTGTCCACGAGGGTGGGGGGTGCGCCCTACCCCCTGGGCGTGCCCCCTGCCTCGTGGGCCCCACTAGTAGGAAAAGGGCTATAGATGATATGGACACTAATGGCGCACTAGATATGTGGTGCGCCACTACTGAAGTGGCGCACCATGTGTCGGTGCGCCATTAGTGTGATAGACACTAATGGCCCACCACACCCGTGGTGCGCCACTACTAACATATTTTTTTCCAAAAATTCTAATGGCGCACCAGGGAACAGTGCGCCATTACTAGTTTAACTAGTAATGTCGCACCACTCACCACATGCGCCACTACTATCAACTTTTTTTGCAAAACTACTAATGGCGCACCACCAGCTGGTGCGGCGTTAGTAACCAGGGTTACTAATGGCGCATTTGTAGGTGGTGCGCCATTAGTAACCTGGGACTGGCTAGATATTTTGGACAGCCACCTACACACTCACTTTTCCCACTTCATTCTCTCCACCTCCTCCTCCAAGCTTGTCTCGGCTGCCTCCTCCTCCTCACCTCATTTGCACCATAGATTCATCCAAATTAAGTGGTTAAATTACCTTTTTTGATAGGTAAGTAAGGGGAAAGCTTTCTTTATGTTGTAGATCTACTTTTTTCTCCCTCCAACAACGTGCACATGCACTTTTTATGGCCTAGCTAGATCTATGTATGTTTGTGGTGTTGCATATATGTTTGTGTTTGCAGGTACCGGTATTTGAAATGCGATAGTTACCAATATTTTGCCGGAATGTTGATTCATTTCCGTTTCGGCGAGAATTTTGGCACTATGCATTCTTTTTGGTCCTATTTTTAGGGAAAGTCATGCCAAATTTTTTCTTGGTTCTAAAATATCATTTTGCTCTACCCAGCAGGCGACCATGGTCCGCATGATGACCGAAGGCATCGTGGATAGGTTTTTGAGCTCCGCGAAGGCCGAGATGCTTCAAAAGAACGAGACAGAGATAAGATGTCCGTATCAAAGATGCAAGCTGAAGAGCCTTATTGCGGACCCGGATTCCGGGCAGGCGGGGGACCACCTGCTCTTGCATGGTTTCATGCATGGCTATCGGTGGCAAGGTGATGAAGATGACTATGAAGTCATCCATTGGGGCCGGGCAAGAAATGAGGAAGGGCAACAAGACAACCACCGCGGCGAGGGCGGGCGAGAAGATGAAGAATCTCTAGTACATGATCACGATGGTGATGCTGTACACAGTCGTCATGTAGAAGATGCCGGACATGATGATGAGGAAGATGAAAATGCCGGAGCAGCCGACGATGGACCATCGATGGGCTGGGTGCAGGACCCTCATATTCAAAAGCTGCTTCTCAAGCAGACGGATAACGCAAGAGCTGCCGCTCGAGAGAAAGCCAAGCTAGATCAACTGGAGATATACGCGGTTACTCCATTGTATGAAGGATGCAGGACCGAGGATACCCGCCTGAAAGTAACGCTCATGGCTCTGGAGATGAAGGTAAAACACAAAATGACCGACGCATGCTTCGACGAGAACATGTCATTCTGGCACAAACGTCTTCCCAAGGGGAACAAGTGCCCGACCAGTTGCAATCCGTGGTTACTCAACTGTCACGTGCTAATGACGCAGATACTTCCAGTTGCAATCCACGGGATCATGGATGCGCACGTCCGTGAAATGCTATTTGTCCTATGCAACTTTTTCGACATCATCTCTCAGAAGTCGGTTGGCATGAGGCAACTCAGAAGGCTACAGGAAAAGATCGTGGTGATACTATGCGAGCTTGAGATATACTTCCCACCCGCATTCTTCGATGTTATGGTGCATCTGCTGGTCCATATCATGGAGGATATCATCCAACTCGGGCCGACGTTCCTGCATAGCATAATGCCGTTCGAAAGGATGAATGGTGTCAT
This sequence comes from Triticum aestivum, assembly GCF_018294505.1. NCBI lineage: Eukaryota > Viridiplantae > Streptophyta > Magnoliopsida > Poales > Poaceae > Triticum > Triticum aestivum. The sequence continues at coordinate 200,004,455 of NC_057812.1, forward strand.
CAAAGGATACGTTCGCAACATGTCACGTCCAGAGCGAAGCATAGTCAGGGGCTTTCTGACCAAAGAGTGCATCTCCTACTGCACGAATTATCTAGGCATCGAGAACCCCGTTGGTCTGCACGTCAGCAAGCACCTCGGCAGGCTCGCTAGATGGGGTCACCGCGAGGGTCGCCGCGAAATGCATGTCGACTTCGAGGGTCGACTCGCCGACTTTGAAAGAGCAAACCTAGTCGTGCTACAACACATAGACATGGTCGATCCTTGGGTGGTAGAGCACAAAACCTTTATTGAGAAGACGTACAATGACTGAGGCCAACAGAGGACGGACGGAGATATAATCAAAGAGCACAACTCATGTTTCACGCATTGGTTCAAGAAGAAGCTTCTGTCGTACCCTTTACATGAGGATTCTTCCGTGGAAGAAAAACTCATATTCGCCTTGTCACAGGGCGCCGAGCACAACCTGATGACCTATGATGCGTACGATATCAACGGCTACACATTCTACACCAAGGACAAGGACATGAAGAGTGATGGTTATCAGAACTCCGGGGTAACGATGGAATCCTACACCGGTAACAACAAGGACAGATACTACGGAAGGATCAAGGAGATCTGGCAGTTGATCTACGCTGGAGAGAAGGTCCCGATGTTCCGTGTGAGATGGGCCAAGAGCGTCCTAAAAGAAGACCGGTATTTCACCACCATGGTTATACCCGAAACCAAATCCAAGACCGCGGGCACAAACGTCACCATGAAAAATGAGCCATGGGTACTGGCTTCCCAATTGGACCAATGCTTCTTCATTACCGACCCGTCAAAGCCCAGTCATGTTGTCGTGAGGAGAGGCAAAAGGAAGATCATCAGAATGGATGGAGTCGCCAATGAGCAAGACTTTGACAAGTACGGTGACCCAAAGATGGAACATGATGACGACGATGAAGTGCCATACACCACAAGAAGAAGCAGGACCACCCTACCTAAAGGATGTTCGTTCCACAGAAGAACTCCATTTGCTAAAAAGAAGGGCAAGAAGATTGTGAACAGATAGCTAGCTAAGATCGATTGTACACTACTAGGGAAAAGCTTATACACAGAAACTTACAAGCAGCGCTATTTAAAAACAGACACTACTGCTAAATAGCAGTAGCGTTCTCTACAAAATCGCGCTACTAATATCCCTTTAGCAGTAGCGCGCTAGGAGAGAAGAGCGCTACTACTAAAATTGTCAGGGTGTTGCCTCCAGACTAGGTATAGTAGTACCGCTATATCCATAGACGCGCTATTGCTAAAGTACTTAGGAGTAGCGCATTTGGCCAACACATGCTACTACTTACTGCTGCACCATCCACCCGATCCACTCCCAGCCACCACTCTTCTCATTCCCTTCTCCTCACAGCCGCCATGCCTCCTGCTCCCACAACGGCGCCACCTCCTCCATCTCCCCAGCCTGTCCCTCAGCAACGCACATCTCCTCCACCTTGCTAGATGCCACGCCCCCTCCCCTCTCCCCCCAAACCCACAACCCCGCCGCGGGGGCGCGTCTGCGGTGACTGCCCTTCCACGCCATCTTCGTCCGCCACTGCCGCTCTGATGTCTCCTCCATCTCCACCTCCTCCCCACAGCAGGCGTCGGGACCGGGTGAGGGCGACGATGCCAAGGGCCCACCGGCGTGCCCGTGCCCTTCTCCCGCGAATCCGCCATCGCGCTACCTCGTAAGGCCGACAACATGTTTTTTCTGCTTGGTGCTCGCTCGTTGTGGTTCTGCAGGTATAATATGATGTGCTTGCTTGTGAATGCAGGGCCGCTAACGAGCGCAGATCTGATGGGGGAGGCCAGCGGGGAAGGCCTCAGTGTAAGTCCGTTTCTTGTAGGAAGTCTTGCAGCTAACTGCTGAAAAAAAAGTGGCATGTAAATCTGATTGCTGAAAATTGTTGTATGCCATCAGAAGGTTGTTTGTTTGTCTGAATTCTTAAGCTATATGCACATGTTTAGATGTGCAAATTCTCGAGATTAAAGAGTTAGGGTCAGTAGATAATAGTAAGATTAACCCGTCAGGATAAGTTTCCAAATGTAACTGAAAATTAAATTGTTGTATTATTTTCTTCGGTTGGTGAGGCAGTTCAAGATTAAAATGTGTCCTTGCACGGTTACTTTCACCTACCTAATTCAACTTCTTCCTCCTTTTCACTTGAATTTATTTCACCATGATTCAGTTGCTCTCTCTCCAGATCTGAATGAAACAGGGCATCCAGCCATCTCAAGGGTTAGTTTTGTACGTAGTAGCTAATTAAGCTTCTTATTTGTTTTGTTTTAACGTTTTTCTTGTCGAAGGTGTCAAAATGAACACTGACGGCCACGGGAGTCCCTCGGGGGCATCCTATAAAATACTAGCTCGGGGAAAATATCAAGTTGATTAGAAGAGATTCGCTGATGGAGTTTCCTCCAAAAGCTTGGGTTGACGGGGAGAGACGACACTGCTAGTTTGCTGAAGTGGTAGGTTGCCATTCAGGTGAGTCCCCAATACTCTTCTTCCTTGGGCTCCAGAATTTACTTGCATTAGGGACTTAGCCGAGCCACATTTAAGCTAGTGAAGACAAGAATACGACTTCATTACATTGATAGTCAACAGAAGAACACAACTAAAATATGCGCAGAAAGTTAGTTAGGTTGTAGCCAGAAGCTGTAGAGACTGTTTGGGTGTGATTCCTGTCGGTGGACTGATGAAATTTTTGGTAGAGCAATTCAGGCGTGTGGTTGGATGGATGAATATACCTTGCATACATCTCTAGGATTTACAGAATGAAGCTAACATTTGCTTGAGCCTACTATGTTTTATATGTTAGGAGTATCCTCGGCCAGGTTAATTACTAATGATCTGAAGTACTCGAATAGCTGTAAACTTGTGACCACACAAGTTAACTTTTTATATTTTACCTAATGATTTTTGTACTAGCTAGCGTTTCTCATATCACAAAAGCTGTTGCTGCACTTCATATCTTCCACCTTTTTAATCTAATTTCAAGAAGTTAACTTTGGTCGTTGCCTCGTTTACATCTATTTTTCAGATGCATTTATCTACTGATTGCCCACATGCAGCCTAGGAACAGGCCGGTGATGTCTTTGGTTGTCATGATGCTGGCCAGTGAGAATGCCATGTTGCCGGAGCCAAATGAGCCCGGTGTAAACCTTGGGAGGAACATGACAGATACAGGATTTTTCTGAAAATGAAAGCGAGTTCACCATGATTATGACAGATACTAGGTAGTTTAGCTTGGGATAGAATACAATGCACGGGTTACAACAGAACTTATTTCTTGTCTCACAATTATTGATTGCTCTTTGTTCTCATTTTCCTTTGTTACCTGAAACTATTCCTTGTCAACAGATAAGCGGAAGCCGGGTTCGGAGCCACCGACAGTGTCTTCCTTGGATTCGTTTGTGCAATAAGGAGGGGACCCAGCCTTCTTCACATGTCAAGCAACAAGTAAGGACCAGCCTTCGGCTGTTGCTATTGATTCATGTGCATGCACAATAAAGAAAGAAAATACAATACTAGATTTGGACACAGGACATGAACCAACAAGTTTTCACTTTCCTGACGTGGGTGTAGGGGTGATTGAGGAGGATTACTGTGGCCTGGTGGGTGTCGTGCTCTTCAACCACTTGGAGGTGCACTTCACCTTGAAGCCTAGTGACTACTGCACACAGATGATCATCCAGGTGATCGCGCCGTCGGAGGTCGCTGAGGTGGAGGTCCTCGACGCCACCGTCCGGGGGGAGGTCCACCGGCGTTTGAACTCCAAGCCTTGGTAGATACATCTTCCATGTGGTTTGTTTAGGTTGGTGGTGTAATGCTAGGGAAGGTACCCACCTTTTAGGTGATGGTTGTGTTCGTCTGATGTTAAATGGGATGTCATGATTTCTTTCAGTTGAGATGTTGTTCCTTGACATGAGTTTATTTTGCATCGGGCATGTCTATTTCTATCCAGGAATAATGCATCTAAATTTTATCTTTTTAATTCCTAATTAGCTAGTAGTAGCATGGGAGGAAAAGTGCACGCTACTACTACTTAGGATAGTAGTAGCGCTGGTTGTGATAGTAGTAGCGCGGTGCCATCCAAGCTACTACTAACAGACGTAATAGTAGTGTGGGTTGCATCAGCGCTAGTGCTATCTACTTAGCTGTAGCGTGATACTAATAGCGCGGGTACCCGCGCTGCTAGTAGCCAGTTTACCCGCGCTGCTAGTAGCCAGTTTACCCGCGCTGCTAGAAGCCTTTTCTCTAGTAGTGGTATTTAAATTGTAGCCTTCATTTCTCGATTGTATTTCGACATATTGAAATGATATTTCTTCTGTTCTAGTGTCCTCACGAATATTTATTTATGTTTATTATGGTATTGAATTTCTAATTCACAAAAAGTATTGAATTTGTTAATATTTTTTGAACTCATGAATATTTTTAAATTTAATTCATGGGCACTTTTTGAATTCATGAATATTTTTTCTAATTTGATGATATTTTTTCATATTCAATATGAAAAAATATTGAATATTCATGAGGACACTCGATCTCGATCCCCCTCCATCTCAATCACTATCCCCTCTCGCCAGATCCCCCTCCATCTCGATCGATATCCCCCTTGCCAGATCCCCCTCGCCGCCGAGCACCCCCCGCACCCTTCCCCGCTCCACCGCCACCGATGACCCCCCGCACCCTCCCCCGCTCCACCGCCGTCAATGACCCCCCGCACCCTCCCCGCTCCACCGCCGCCACCGACCCCCCGCACCCTCCGCCGCTCCACTGCCTCCGACGACCCCCCACACCCTCCCCTGCTCCCACCGCCGCCGACGACCCCCCTCACCCTCCCCCGCTCCACCGCCGCCGATGACCACCCACCCCCTCCCTCCCCCCGAGCGAGACCTAGGGTTCAAGACACCGCTGCCGGCCCTCCGCTAGGCAACAAAAAATAATAAAAAAATACTAATGGCGCACCGCTAGGGGGTGCGCCATTGCTATCCAAAAAAGATTACTAATGGCGCACCTCTAGGGGTGCGCCATTGCTAAGCCTCTTCCCCCCCCCCCACTAAAATCACCAATCCCCTTTCTTCCCCCAATCGATCACATCTCTCAAGCCTTCGATTCCATCTCTCCCTCGGTCCCTCCATCCTCCAGGCCTCCGCCGCTGCCAGCTGCCAAGGCACCAACCACCTCCTCGGAGGCCGAGTTGCCTTGCCGACGCAAGCGGCCCGTCATCGCGCACGGGGCGCTCTTCCTCGCGCTCTCCTCACCAACCACGACACCGGCTGATACGTCTCCAACGTATCTATAATTTTTGGTTGCTCCATGCTATATTATCTACTGTTTTAGACATTATTGGGCTTTATTATCCACTTTTATATTATTTTTGGGACTAACCTATTAACCGGAGGCCCGGCCCAGAATTGATGTTTTTTGCCTGTTTTAGGGTTTCGAAGAAAGGAAATATCAAACGGACTCCAAACGGAATGAAACCTTCGGGAACGTGATTTTCTCATCGGATAAGACTCAGGAGACTTGGAGGGCACGAGGTAGGGTGGCGCGCCCACCCCCACCAGGCGCGCCCTCCACTCTCGTGGGCCCGCTGTTGCTCCACCGACATACTTCTTCCTCCTATATATATCCACGTACCCCCAAACGATCACAATAGGAGCCAAAACCATAATTCCACCGCCGTAACTTTCAGTATCCACGAGATCCCATCTTGGGGCCTGTTCCGGAGCTCCGCCAGAGGGGGTATCGATCACGGAGGGCTTCTACATCAACACCATAGCCTCTTCGATGAAGTGTGAGTAGTTCACCTCAAACCTACGGGTCCATAGCTAGTAGCTAGATGGCTTCTTCTCACTTTTTGGATCTCAATACAATGTTCTCCCCCTCTCTTGTGGAGATCTATTCGATGTATTCTTCTTTTTGCGGTGTGTTTGTTGAGACCGATGAATTGTGGGTTTATGATCAAGTCTATCTATGAATAATATTTGAATCTTCTCTGAATTCTTTTATGTATGATTGGTTATCTTTGCAAGTCTCTTTGAATTATCAATTTGGTTTGGCCTACTAGATTGATCTTTCTTGCAATGGGAGAAGTGCTTAGCTTTGGGTTCAATCTTGCAGTGTCCTTTCCAGGTGACAGTAAGGGCAGCAAGGCACGTATTGTATTGTTGCCATCGAGGATAACAAGATGGGGTTTTCTTCATATTGCATGAGTCTATCCCTCTACATCATGTCATCTTGCTTAAGGCGTTACTCTATTTTTAACTTAATACTCTAGATGCATGCTGGATAGCGGTCCATGAGTGGAGTAATAGTAGTAGATGTAGGTAGGAGTCGGTCTACTTGTCTCGGACGTGATGCCTATATACATGATCATACCTAGATATTCTCATAACTATGCTCAATTATGTCAATTGCTCAACAATAATTTGTTCACCCACCGTAGAATACTTATGATCTCGAGAAAAGCCACTAGTGAAACCTATGGCCCCCGGGTCAATCTTTATCATATTGATCTCCTACTACTTAGTTATTTCCTTTGCTATTTACTTTGCCTTTATTTTACTTTGCATCTTCATCATAAAAATACCAAAAATATTATCTTATCATATCTATCAGATCTCACTCTCGTAAGTGGCCCTATGGGGATTGACAACCCCTATTTGCGTTGGTTGCGAGGATTTATTTGTTTTGTGCAGGTGCGAGGGACTCGCGCGTAGCCTCCTACTAGATTGATACCTTGGTTCTCAAAAACTGAGGGAAATACTTACGCTACTTTGCTGCATCATCCCTTCCTCTTCGGGGAAAACCAACATGTCGGGGGAGACTGATCCACGAACACCTATGGGGATCGGCGGACCGAACCCCTTTCGGTTCGGTGAGGGCGGAGGTTGAACAAAGAGTGGATCGAGGCGGTACACGCGGGCGGTTTTACCCAGCTTCGGGCCGCACGGATGCGTAAAACCCTACTGCTGCTTGTTTGTGTGTATTCAATCTTTGCTCAGGAGCGATCGACGCTACCAGACTGAGCGTGGGAGTGTTTCTTGTGTTTCCGAATGAGCCGAACCGGCCGAACCTTCTCCTACGTTGCGCTTGGGCCTCCTTTTATACTCTCAAGGGGTCACCCACAGGTGGCAACGTAGACTAGAAGGGTAAAAATGGAAAAGGATGCGGTAGGTGCAGCTACCGCTACTGTGGATACAGTGCACCCTACCTAACTCTGACGGCAGGGTACAAGGGCATTAGATGCCTGTCTGAGTCTCCTAAACAGTGCAAGAGGTGACTGTTAGGAGTGCCACCGTTTACCACGATGGGCTTCTCTTCATCTCCGCTTGCCACCACGTACCCCTAGCTGCACGGCCTCCTGCCACGTGTGCTTGGGAGAGTCCTAGAGCGACACGTTAGCAGGTGTGCTGGAGCGCAGGCACGAAGTGGTGGTTTCCCGCGGCAAGCTCCTTGCCGCGGCCGTCGTCTTGTCGCGTCCGGAAGCTTGTCGCTCGCCAGATCTTGCCGGGATGCAGGGCGCGTCGCGGCAAGCTTTCTTGGTATGCCTTGAGTGGCCTTCCCGGCAAGCTCCTCTTGTCGGGGTCTTGTCTCTTCCCGGCAGGATCCTCTTGCCGGGGCCTTGGTTGGCCTTCCCGGCAAGCTCCTCTTGCCGGGGCCTTGGCTCCTCCCGGCAAGATCCTCTTACCGGGGCCTTGGTTGGCCATCCCGGCAAGGTCCTCTTGCCGGGGCCTTGGTTGGCCCTCCCGGCAAGCTCCTCTTGCCGGGGCCTTGGTTTGTGTACTTTGTTCTTGAATGGTCTTCAAGGGAACCACGGAGGGTCTTGGCGGTCACCCGGCAAGCCTTGCCGCGGGGTGCTGCAACTGCCCGTGCACGAGTTCGGGATACTAGGGTACCCCTACTCTAGTACACCGACAGGAGCCCCCGGGCCTGGGCCATACACGGTGCCGAGAGTTGTTGGGCCAGGCCCAAAACAGTGCACGGGCACGCGCGGCCTAGGTCACGCCGCATATCTCTCCGCTCCCACTGCGCACGCCCAGAACGGCACGCGTCAAACGCGACGTCATGGATGACGCGGGCGGCGTGCGCGGGGCTAAGCCCCTCAAGCATGCGTCAGGCCACGATGATGAGGACGGTTCACGCCCTCCTCCCTGAACGGAGGTAGGCGTGGGGGCGTGGTGCATTTACTGGATGGGGCCGGTGCGCGGTTTTCGGGACGCCCACTCCCCGCGATCACGGGGCGGAGCGAGGCCGCCTCATCTGTCGCCTTGGTTCTGCATCCCCGCCATGCGGCTTCCATGCGCTTGGGGTCACGGACGGTGGAAGTGGGGAACTGGGCCGTCGCGAGCAGAGGCAGCGGGTTGGCCCCGACTCCCTGCTCTTCCCGTGCCTTGATTCGCTGAGCGGGGCGGCCGAGCCCCCACCTTGCTCCTTTTGCCCTTTTCGCCTCCTTGACCTACCTCCTGAGGAGAGGGACAGGAAAGGGATTACGGGCATCTTATCTTTTTAATTTGTAAGCCTTCGGGCCTTAGCTGTATCTAAAACTTGTAATCCTCTCTTTCATGTTTTTCATCCTCTATGGACTGTACCTAAGTGGGATGTTTTTTTAATGAAAAGGGGATGCTTGCCGGGTTATTTGTCTCGCGAGTTGAACCCACGCCAAGGAGCAAATCCTTGGTATCCCTCGGACAGACATTTCATCTCCTGGCAACAGGCCCTGCCGCCTTCCCATGTCGCTCGACCTTTCTCACGCTTTTGACGGAGGCAGGAACGAGGTGGGTGCGGTCTCCTCGTTTCATCCCTTTGCTGCCGCGACTACGACCAAACTTGGCCCCGAGATCGAGCCCCAGGGCCTAGAGTTGAGTAAGCACGGCAGTTTTTGGGAAGAAACGTGGTTTCGCATTCCCCAGTCCATAAGAGGATGCATGATGAGGGATAAAAGACTTATCTGATATTGCAGCCCCCGGCAACTCTGGTTTGCCGTGGACGATTCTTGGCACTCGCAGCCCCCAGCGATACTAGCTTGCCGGGAAGGCTTTTATCTTCCAGCAGAGAACTTTGACGTTCTCGATGCCGGCTTCCGGCAAGCTTGTTGCCAGGAAGGCTTTTATCTTCGGCAGAGAACTTTGACGTTCTCGATGCCGGCTTCCGGCAAGCTTGTTGCCAGGAAGGCTTTTATCTTCGGCAGAGAACTTTGACGTTCTCGATGCCGGCTTCTGGCAAGCTTGTTGCCAGGAAGGCTTTTATCTTCGGCAAAGAACTTTGACGTTCTCGATGCCGGCTTCCGGCAAGCTTGTTGCCAGGAAGGCTTTTATCTTCGGCAGAGAACTTTGACGTTCTCGATGCTGGCTTCCGGCAAGCTTGTTGCCAGGAAGGCTTTTATCTTCGGTAGAGAACTTTGACGTTCTCGATGCCGGCTTCCGGCAAGCTTGTTGCCAGGAAGGCTTTTATCTTCGGCAGAGAACTTTGACATTCTCGATGCCGGCTTCCGGCAAGCTTGTTGCCAAGAAGGCTTATGGCGAAGAACGTCGTCGTTCTTGACACCGGCTCCCGGCAAGATCGTTGCCGGAAAGGCTTATGGCGAAGAACTTCGTTATTCTTGACACCGGCTCCCGGCAAGATCGTTGCCGGAAAGGCTTATGGCGAAGAACTTCGTCGTTCTTGACACCAGCTCCCGGCAAGATTGTTGCCGGAAAGGCTTATGGCGAAGAACGTCGTCGTTCTTGACACCGGCTCCCGGCAAGATCGTTGCCGGAAAGGCTTATGGCGAAGAACTTCATCGTTCTTGACACCGGCTCCCGGCAAGATCGTTGCCGGAAAGGCTTATGGCGAAGAACTTCGTCGTTCTTGACACTGGCTCCCGGCAAGATCATTGCCGGAAAGGCTTATGGCGAAGAACTTCGTCGTTCTTGACACCAAAAAGATTGGTCCTAAGGGCGTTGCCAGCCCCCGGGCCATAACTGCGTTCAAACATGACAAGTGATTAGCATCTGAAGTGCACTTAACTCGCTTGCGAATTTTGACTTCTGCTACATATTCCCTATGCCTGCTGGAATGCTTTCCGGTGCATACGATCCAGCCAGCAGCGCTTGAGGGAACGGGCCCTTAGCGGCTATTCGGGAACATCGCCTCCCGGAAAGGTTTACCTTCTTGGTTCTAGCGCAACCGCACAAGTTGCCAAGCGGACTCGAGGCAGCATGGAGCGCAACTAGCCCCGAGAAGGCTCCTTGGCATACAGGTCTATGCAGAAATCTCAAATAAATAGTGCATGCTATCTTCCTGTTCAACCTCTCTTTGTACGTCCACCCTATGCTTTCTAGGGAAACTTGCTGGTGCAGGCACCCTTGCCGCGAGCGCCGAGTGCGGAACTTCAGCAGCCTGCTGGCGGGGTCGCTACCGACAAGCAACCTTGTCGCAACTAGTTGCAGCTCGCTTAAGTTGTTGAGCGGACTCGAAACAAAGTAAGGGCGCTAGCGGCTCACTTAAGTTGCTGAGCGGACTCGAAGCAAAGTAAGGGCGCTAGCAGCTCACTTAAGTTGTTGAGCGGACTCGAAACAAAGTAAGGGCGCAACTAGCTGCGAGTCGATTCCTCCGCGCACAGGTTTTCCGTACAAAGAACAAGATCTCCGAGGCGGATAACCTTATATAGAAAGGAAATATCTAAAGTTTCGCACGACTTAGCTTTTCTGTTGCCACACTGGCGTCGTTCTTCTGCTCGCCCGCTTCTTTAGAGCCATGACGATGAAGATTTAGCTCGCGTGCACACCGGATCGGGTTCGCACAATCTCGACGCCCCCTACCTGGCGCGCCAAAGATGTCGGGGGAGACTGATTCACGAACACCTATGGGGATCGGCAGACCGAACCCCTTTCGGTTCGGTGAGGGCGGAGGTTGAACAAAGAGCGGATCGAGGCGGTACACGCGGGCGGTTTTACCCAGCTTCGGGCCGCACGGATGCGTAAAACCCTACTGCTGCTTGTTTGTGTGTATTCAATCTTTGCTCAGGAGTGATCGACGCTACCAGACTGAGCGTGGGAGTGTTTCTGGTGTTTCCGAATGAGCCGAACCGGCCGAACCTTCTCCTACGTTGCGCTTGGGCCTCCTTTTATACTCTCAAGGGGTCACCCACAGGTGGCAACATAGACTAGAAGGGTAAAAATGGAAAAGGATGCGGTAGGTGCAGCTACCGCTACTATGGATACAGTGCACCCTACCTAACTCTGATGGCAGGGGACAAGGGCATTAGATGCCTGTCTGAGTCTCCTAAATAGTGCAAGAGGTGACCGTTAGGAGCGCCACCGTTTGCCACGATGGGCTTCTCTTCATCTCCGCTTGCCACCACGTACCCCTAGCTGCACGGCCTCCTGCCACGTGTGCTTGGGAGAGTCCTAGAGCGACACGTTAGCAGGTGTGCTGGAGCGCGGGCACGAAGTGGTGGTTTCCCGCGGCAAGCTCCTTGCCGCGGCCGTCGTCTTGTCGCGTCCGGAAGCTTGTCGCTCGCCGGATCTTGCCGGGACGCAGGGCGCGTCGCGGCAAGCTTTCTTGGTATGCCTTGAGTGGCCTTCCCGGCAAGCTCCTCTTGCCGGGGTCTTGTCTCTTCCCGGCAGGATCCTCTTGCCGGGGCCTTGGTTGGCCTTCCCGGCAAGCTCCTCTTGCCGGGGCCTTGGCTCTTCCCGGCAAGATCCTCTTGCCGGGGCCTTGGTTGGCCATCCCGGCAAGCTCCTCTTGCCGGGGCCTTGGTTGGCCCTCCCGGCAAGCTCCTCTTGCCGGGGCCTTGGTTTGTGTACTTTGTTCTTGAATGGTCTTCAAGGGAACCACGGAGGGTCTTGGTGGTCACCCGGCAAGCCTTGCCGCGGGGTGCTGCAACTGCCCGTGCACGAGTTCGGGATACTAGGGTACCCCTACTCTAGTACACCGACACAACACAGTGCTCAAGAGGTAGCAAGAAGGATTTCTGGCGCCGTTGCCGGGGAGGTCTACGCAAAAGTCAACATACCAAGTACCCATCACATACCCTTATCTCCCACATTACATTATTTGCCATTTGCCTCTTGTTTTCCTCTCCCCCACTTCACCCTTGCCGTTTTATTCGCCCTCTCTCTCTCTATCCTCCCTCTCTTTCTCTATTTGCCTCTTTCTCGCTTGCTTCTTGTTTGCTCGTATGGTTAGAATAGTTGTTTATTTATTACTAAACAGAGAACCTAAGATCTATGGATCCTCATCCACTTGCTAATCTTTTTAAGAGGTCCAATTATGATGAACCAATTGCTAGTGAGTTTTGTGCACTAGATTATCTTCATGAAGTTTTGCTTGAAATTCGTGAATCTGAAAAGTGTGATGAATTACTTTATGAAGCGATTCACGATAGATCTTTGAATAAAAAGCATGATTGCAATGATGTTCTTATAGATTCTATTAATGTCAATTGTACTAATAATATGCAAAACCCTAAGCTTGGGGGTGCTAGTTTTGCTATGTCCTCTACTTGTTGCAATGATCATGATTGGGGTGATTCTTCTTTTGATCTTGAAAATTTATTTAAGCCCCATGATGAATATGAGATTGATTATAATGTTTGAAATAATATTGAAAGTGGGTTTGGAAGAATGTCAACTTTAGATCCCACATATTTGGATAATGTTCAATCTTATGAAGTTTTTGATAAAAGTGGGTTTGAAGAGGTCATCACTTTAGTTAATGTTAATCCCACTATTTTAGAAGAGTGTCAACTTTGCATGCATGTGGATCGTGTTGAAAATATTTTATGTGATAGCTATTTTGTTGAATTTTCTTATGATCCCACATGTAATTATTATGAGAGAGGAAAATATGATTGTAGAAATTTTCATGTTACTAAATTACCTCTCGTTATGTTGAGATTGCTATTGTTTCTTTCCGCTTCCTTGCATATGCTAGTTTTTCCTTGCTATGATAATTTGTTTGCCTTTAAGATGCCTATGCATAGAAAGTATGTTAGACTTAGATGTGTTTGTCACGTGTTTTATGATGCTCTCTTTGTGCTTCAATTCTTGTCTTTCATGTGAGCATCATTAAAATTATTAATGCCTAGCTATAAGGCTTTAAAGAAAAGCGCTTGTTGGGAGACAACCCAATATTTTTCCTTGCTGTTATTTAATAAGTAATTTATTTAGCCTCTGTTTTGGTTGTGTTTTTTTTGTTTAATTAGTGTTTGTGCCAAGTAGAGCCGTTGGGAAGACTTGGGGAAAGTCTTATTGAACTTGCTGTAAAAAAACAGAAACTTTAGCGCTCACAAAAACTGCTGTCATTTTTATTTGGAAAGTGATATTTAGTTAATTCTTTTTGCAGATGATTAATAGATAAATTCCTCACGTCCATCAATTTATATTAGAATTTTTGGGGTTCCAGATCTTGCTCTAGCTACACATTACTACAGATTATTCTGTTTTTGACAGATTCTGTTTTTCGTGTGTTGTTTGCTTATTTTGATGAATCTATGGCTAGTAAATAGTTTATAAACCATAGAGAAGTTGGAATACAGTAGGTATAACACCAATATAAATAAATAATGAGTTCATTACAGTACCTTGAAGTGATCTTTTGTTTTCTTTCGCTAACGGAGCTCACGAGATTTTCTACTTTAAGTTTTGTGTTGTGAAGTTTTCAAGTTTTGGGTAAAGATTTGATGGATTATGGAACAAGGAGTGGTAAGAGCCTAAGCTTGGGGATGCCCATGGCACCCCCAAGATAATCTAAGGACACCTAAAATCCAAAGCTTGGGGATGCCCCGGAAGGCATCCCCTCTTTCGTCTACTTCTATCGGTAACTTTACTTGGAGCTGTATTTTTATTCGCCACATGATATGTGTTTTGCTTGGAGCGTCTTGTATTATTTGAGTCTTTGATTTTTAGTTTACCACAATCATCCTTGCTGTACACACCTTTTGAGAGAGACATACATGATTTGGAATTTGTTAGAATACTCCATGTGCTTCGCTTATATCTTTTGAGTTATATAATTTTGCTCTAGTACTTCACTTATATCTTTTAGAGCACGGTGGTCGATTTTTTATAGAAACTATTGATCTCTCATGCTTCACTTAGATTATTTGAGAGCCTTAATAGCATGGTAATTTTCTTTAAATCCTAATATGCTAGGTATTCAAGAATAAAGAAATTCTCTTATGAGTGTGTTGAATACTATGATAAGTTTGATACTTGATAATTGTTTTGAGATATGAAGATGGTGATACTAAAGTCATGCTAGTTGAGTAGTTGTGAAAAATACTTGTGTTGAAGCTTGTGATTCCCGTAACATGCACGTATGGTGAACCGTTATGTGATGAAGTCAGAGCATGATTTATTTTTGATTGCCTTCCTTATGAGTGGCAGTCGGGGACGAGCAATGGTCTTTTCCTACCAATCTATCCCCGTAGGAGCATGCGCGTAATACTTTGCTTTGATAACTTGTAGATTTTTGCAATAAGTATATGAGTTCTTTATGACTAATGTTGAGTCCATGGATTATACGCACTCTTACCCTTCCACCTTTGCTAGCCTCTCTAATACCACGCACCTTTCGTTGGTATCATACACCCACCATATACCTTCCTCAAAACAGCCACCATACCTACCTATTATGGCATTTCCATAGCCATTCCAAGATATATTGACATGCAACTTTCCACCGTTCCATTTATTATGACACACTCCACCATTGTCATATTGCTTAGCATGATCATCTAGTTGACATCGTATTTGTGGCAAAGCCACCATTCATAATTCTTTCATACATGTCACTCGTGAGTCATTGCATATCCCGGTACACCGCCGGAGGCATTCATATAGAGTCATATTTTGTTCTAAGTATCGAGTTGTAATTGTTGAGTTGTAAGAAAAATAAAAGTGTGATGATCATCATTATTAGAGCATTGTCCCAATGAGGAAAGGATGATGGAGACTATGATTCCCCCACAAGTCGGGATGGGACTCCGGACGAAAAAAAGAGGCCATAAAAAAGAAAAAATGCCCAAATAAAAAAAAGGAAAAATGAGAAAAAAGAGAGAAGGGACAATGTTACTATCCTTTTACCACACTTGTGCTTCAAAGTAGCACCATGATCTTCATAGTAGAGAGTCTCTCATGTTATCACTTTCATATACTAGTGGGAATCTTTCATTATAGAACTTGGCTTGTATATTCCAATGATGGGCTTACTCAAAATGCCCTAGGTCTTCATGAGCAAGCAAGTTGGATGCACACCCACTTAGTTTCTTTTTGAGCTTTCATAAACTTATAGCTCTAGTGCATTCGTTGCATGGCAATCCCTACTCACTCACATTGATATCTATTGATGGGCATCTCCATAGCCCGTTGATACGCCTAGTTTATGTGAGACTATCTTCTCCCTTTTTGTCTTCTCCACAACCACCACCCTATTCCACCTATAGTGCTACATCCATGGCTCACGCTCATGTATTGCATGAAGATTGAAAAAGTTTTGAGAATGTCAAAAGTATGAAACAATTGCTTGGCTTGCCATCGGGGTTGTGCATGATTTAAATATTTTGTGTGGTGAAGATGGAGCATAGCCAGACTATATGATTTTGTATGGATAACTTTCTTTAGCCATGTTATTTTGAGAAGACATAATTGCATTGTTAGTATGCTTGAAGTATTATTATTTTTATGTCAATATGAACTTTTGTCTTGAATCTTTTGGATCTGAATATTCATACCACAATTAAGAAGAATTACATTAAAATTATGCCAAATAGCACTCCGCATCAAAAATTCTGTTTTTATCATTTACCTACTCGAGGAAGAGCAGGAATTAAGCTTGGGGATGCTTGATACGTCTCCAATGTATCTATAATTTTTGATTGATCCATGCTATATTATCTACTATTTTAGACCTTATTGGGCTTTATTATCCACTTTTATATTATTTTTGGGACTAACCTATTAACCGGAGGCCAAGCCCAGAATTAAAGTTTTTTGCCTGTTTTAAGGTTTCGAAGAAAAGGAATATCAAACGGACTCCAAACAGAATGAAACCTTCAGGAACGTGATTTTCTCATCGGATAAGACTCAGGAGACTTGGACCCTATGTCAAGACACGTAACAGGAGGGCACGAGGTAGGGTGGCGCGCCCACCCCCACCAGGCGCGCCCTCCACCCTCGTGGGCCCCCTGTTGCTCCACCGACGTACTTCTTCCTCCTATATATATCCACGTACCCCCAAAAGATCAGAACAGGAGCCAAAACCCTAATTCCACTTCCGTAACTTTCTGTATCCATGAGATCCCATCTTGGGGCATGTTCCGAAGCTCCGCCGGAGGGGGCATCGATCACGGAGGGCTTCTACATCAACACCATAGCCTCTCCGATGAAGTGTGAGTAGTTCACCTCAGACCTACGGGTCCATAGCTAGTAGCTAGATGGCTTCTTCTCTCTTTTTGGATCTCAATACAATGTTCTCCCCCTCTCTTGTGGAGATCTATTCGATGTAATCTTCTTTTTGCGGTGTGTTTGTTGAGACCGACGAATTGTGGGTTTATGATCAAGTCTATCTATGAGTAATATTTGAATCTTCTCTGAATTCTTTTATGTATGATTGGTTATCTTTGCAAGTCTCTTTGAATTATCAGTTTGGTTTGGCCTACTAGATTGATCTTTCTTGCAATGGGAGAAGTGCTTAGCTTTGGGTTCAATCTTGCGGTATCCTTTCCCGGTGACAGTAAGGGCAGCAAGGCACGTATTGTATTGTTGCCATCGAGGATAACAAGATGGGGTTTTCTTCATATTGCATCAGTCTATCCCTCTACATCATGTCATCTTGCTTAAGGCGTTACTATGTTTTTAACTTAATACTCTAGATGCATGCTGGATAGCGGTCGATGAGTGGAGTAATAGTAGTAGATGCAGGGAGGAGTCGGTCTACTTGTCTCGGACCTGATGCCTATATACATGATCATACCTAGATATTCTCATAAGTATGCTCAATTCTATCAATTGCTCAACAGTAATTTGTTCACCCACCATAGAATACTTATGCTCTCGAGAGAAGCCACTAGTGAAACCTATGGCCCCCGGGTCTATCTTTGTCATATTGATCTCCTACTACTTAGTTATTTCCTTTGCTATTTACTTTGCTTTTATTTTACTTTGCATATTTTTCATAAAAATACCAAAAATATTATCTTATCATATCTATCAGATCTCACTCTCGTAAGTGGCCCTATAGGGATTGACAACCCCTATTTGCGTTGGTTGCGAGGATTTATTTGTTTTGTGCAGGTGCGAGGGACTTGCGTGTAGCCTCCTACTGGATTGATACATTGGTTCTCAAAAACTGAGGGAAATACTTACACTACTTTGCTGCATCATCCCTTCCTCTTCGGGGAAAACCAACGCAGTGCTCAAGAGGTAGCACCGGCCACCTGCTCCTCACCAACCACGACGCCGGCCACCTGCTCCGTCGTCTCCGGCAGAGGTTACTACACCTAGCTACAGCACTCGTGCGCTTGGCGGCTAGGGTTTGCCTCCAGCCCCTCCCCTCCCCCATCAACGAGGGGAGCATCCGGTGCCCCCGCCCTCGAGTTCGTCGACGGAGCCATCCTCCAGCCACAGCCGCCGCAGGTACAGAGCCCCCGATTCCATCTTCCCCCTCGCCCCCATTTTTCCTCGATCCAACCCATCGATCCATTAGACACTGTATATTTTTGGCGCTGGTAGAAATCAGACCCGCAAAGAATTACCTCTGGCAGTAGCAGTTGTTGTGGTGTTCGGGGTATGTGCAGTAGTACAGACAAGTGACCCATCTATGCAAATAATCTTCAGACTAAAAGTAAATGTATATGAGCATTGGATGATACAATGTCTGAATCTTGCATGATACAGTGTCTGAATCTTGCATGGAAAGATGCAAGATTATTGCCCCCTTTTTTTGAACCATGTTAATTGTGGCTATATGCATCTATGATGCAGATGTTCAAGGGCAATAAAACTTCCATTTTTATTGTGTTTACAAATTCATCTAGGATTGTTGAGTTTAACGTTGTGTTGATCTTCAATTCATCAATGTTCTCAATGCAATTGTGAGCATTTTTTGCAATTGTGAACTCTCAATGCTCAAGTCTGGAAGTGTTTACAAATTCAAAGAGTTCACATGACTACTGGTCAAATACTCTAGTGTATTTAGTGTAAATCTAGTCTGAAACTATTAGAGCTCTTGGTGATTTGCAAATTCAGTTTAAATAAAAATTTGGTACATGACTACTGATAATGTATCAAAGATGTTGCTACTGGATGAGCACAAGAACTACTCAATAGATTTTGATGTACTCTGATCATGTATGCAAGATGTTGCCACTCGATGCATGGATGCATGACTGGGACATGACTACTCAGTAGATTATGACACCTGATAATCACAGTAAACTGTTAACAAATTACAGTTTACTGTCCATTTTAGCCTAGCATTCAGTTATCTTTTCACCCTTTTTCTGTCCATTCAGTTATATTTTCAGTAGGAAAATCTGTGTAACAAACTACAGTTTACTGTCATTATCAGTTTACTGTCCATTTTTGTTTTGATTTTACTGTATGTATCTTAACTGAATCTTAACTGAAATTTGACCATGTCTGGTTCCTTTTTTGCAATTATAAAAAGGGAAATAAAAACAACCATTGAACCAACAGATAATTGATTTTGTAGAACAAGTCGTGTTGCCAGTCTTGAACCAACAGATAATCTTAATTGAAATTTGACCATGTCTTGTTGCCAGTCCTAATGAAAAAGCAACTGAATTTCCAACAACCTGCTAGGTAGAACAATCCATTTATATCATGAATATATGAAGGGAAGGACATGATTGCTACATGATTGCCATTATACTCCTTGCTGCTAGTTGCCAGTACTGTAGCTTCTAGCTTAACTTGTTTGCTACATCTCAGCATTATTTCTCAGTGCTACAAATGTGTTTAACTTGTAGCTTCTAGCTTAAGTGAGTAGCCAGTACTGTAGTGAGTAGCTTAATTTTTTTAAGTACTACTAGTTAGTAGTACTGCTAGTGAGTAGATGAACTCCATTTAACTAGCTTAATTGAGTTTCAATTGTGTAGTGAAGTTCTTATATTTTGTATGATGCGGTTCACGCTTAAACCGTCCTTCTATGTAGTCTGTTGGATCATCTATGTACTATGTATGACGTGGCATGTGGTGTGGTCGATGCTGAGATGTCAACTCTATGTACTATGTATGTTGTGGCATGTGGTGTGGTCCGAGTGATCAGGTTTCAAATGATTTTGATTTTTTATGATTTTTATGCACATAGGTGAAGCCACTGACTACACTTCAGGTTCTACTCCTGGAACACTTTAGGAATTTTACTTCATAACTGAGTATTTTGATGATATTGGGGGGTTTTGTCTCCGACCATCGTGTCGTGATGATATTGTGGGGTGTTGTGGGGTTGCAGCTGGGCGGGGGTGGGGTAATGATTTTGCAGGTACCCTGAGAGACCCTTGAGTTTGCCGAAATGTCGATTAACTTCTGTTCCGGCAAATTTGGGTACTCCATATGTCCTATTTTCAGCAAAGGTCATGCTGAAATTTTCCGTAAATTTTAGCGTGACTTTGCTAAAAATAGGACATATGGGGTACTTGCGACTAATGCATGGGCCGGGGTATCTTGTTACTTAATTAAGTAGGATCAACTGCCCCTTTATTCTTGCTACATTAAACACATGTGCTGAATTCATGTGTGGACAGACAAAAAAGCAACTGCCATAGGTGGCAATAGAGCCAAGTGATTAGGCCCAACTTAGAATTCTCCTTCCCTTTTCTTAATAGGGTATATTATTAGAAGATACCCATATATATCAGTCAACCTAGGGTGCCTCGGCATCGATAAACCCTAAATGATGAAAACTTAACTTAGCATTTAGGATGCCTCGGTGTCGACAAACCATAAATTATAAAACCTTGGCTTTTAGGGTGCCTCGATGTCGATAAAAATCTAAATGATGAAAGCTTAGGCTTTCAGGGTGCCTCGGTGTCGACAAACCCTAAATGATAAAAGCTTAGCTTTTAGGATGCCTCGATGTCGACAAACCCTAAATGATGAGACCATGATCTTGTTCCTTGACAATAACCAACTTGTTGACCAAACTTTTTTCCTATTTAGAGCGAAACATGGCCCACAACAATGAGGCCGGCGGTTCGAGCAAGCAATTCTAGGAGCTGTCCCAGGAGATGGAGGAAGAACCTCACCGCTATGAGGATGTCACGGAAGACACCGATCCTGACTACACAATCCCTAGTGGCGTCGGGGATGACACCACTGATGGTGCCGCCGAGGATGCCACCACTGATGATGGCAGCGCACGCACAGATGGCAGCCAACCGAAGAGGCAACGGAAGGACCGGCGCTCGAACGTGCTCGGCACCATCAACGAGGAATTTACTGAAGTGAACTCCGACGGGCATCCAACGGCACCCAAAGAATTAGTCAAGGGGTACTCAGTTCAGCTCGGGTGCATTCTCTGGAGCACCGTCTCGATCAACACCGAGAACCTAAGGCATAAGGATCGAGGGAATTTGCGCAGCCTCCTCTTCACGAAGCTACACGAACAATACAAGTTCCCCACTGACTTTGCAAACACATGCCTCTCAGGGAATAAAGTGAACAGTGCCGTCCTCACGAGGATGAGCACGGCCCTGTCTACTTGGAGAAGTGCGGTGAAGAGAATGATTGACAAAGGTGATAGTTATGAGAAGATCAAGGTGAAAAATCCTTCGATCAGCGAAGATGACTACAAGGAGTTCAAGATCAAGTGCGAGAGCAGCGCAACCTCCGAATCAAGTCAGTGGGGGAAAGAAATGCGAGAGTTGAACTTAGGGGTCCACCAACTCGGTCCCGGCGGTTACAGAGTGGCAGAGCCTATATGGGACAAGGAGGACGCGGAGCGTGCCAAGCAAGGCCTACCGCCCCGCTTCAAGAAATACCATGACAAGCAGACCAAGAACTATGTCAGGGCCCGGTACAAGGAGGACCCGGTAACAAAGGAGCTTACCACGGATCCAAAGACCAGGGCGCTTGAGCGTGTTCTGGTAAGAATACACCCCCGCGTAATTGGCTCCATATGGTTGCATTCTAATTAATGAAGACAAATTTCTAAATGGTTCACATTCCTTCCGCATGAGACTAAAAGCAGTAGCGTGGGGTCGTCTTAGAGCTCCCCTTGGGATAGCACTCTAAATAGGGCGTTGAACGTAATGAAAAACAAGGATAAGCTCAGTAAGCCGTCGTCAGCTGGTCGTGTGGCCGGCAAAGGCTTGTCCACAAAATGGTCGTCATACTATAATGCTGGTGGGAGAAAGGAGAGAAAGACCAGCTCGGAAAGCCAGTCGCGCGAGGTTCAAGAACTCAACGCACAAGTAGCGCGGATTCCGGAGATTGTCCAAGAGCAAGTGCAACAACAACTGGGAACGACGCTCACTACCATTGTGCTTACCTTGATTGAGGGGATACAGGCGTGGATTGCAGGCGGCCAACAGGGGTCGCCCCCGGTTCCCAGCTTCATGGCCAGCAACTCACACAACGCGCAGGCGGCGCCATTGGTGTCTTCGACGCCGGCACGGGCATTGGAGCTTAATGCACCCAGGTGTACGCCAGCTGGCACCTCGGCAGAAAGCGGCCCCTCTGTCAGTTGCACGCCTGCCGTTGGCGGTGCCTCGACATTAGCCGAGCTCGACGCCATCACAGTAACTAAGCCTCTCAGCCGATGACTTCATCTCCTTGCCTTTGACTGGGCATCCCTGACGCCTTACATGTTTTCGCAGGGCGCCGCCGACGTTCCATGCACTCTCCTGCACTTCATGGGCGGCGAGTTGATCGATGTCACCAAGGGCAGAATCGTTCAACCAGGCAACCCTGTGTTCCACGGTAATCTGATGCCACCCACCGTGTATAGGGTTGAACTGGTTCGGGTGCTGCCAGGCTACGACGAGTTGTTACCTCCGATTCGACCCACTCGGGCCGACGAAAATGATGTGATGAGCCTTAGCGCATGTGTAAGCTGGCCCCTGCTTTGGCCGAAGAGCCAGATTCGTTTGGGGGTGGGGGACACCACCCCACAGACAACACCGCCAGTCGTGCCGGCGCCAAGCCATGGCAAGACCGCCGCAATGCTACCGGACATGCCAGACATCCCTATGGCACAGGATCCGAACATGCATATGGCACAGGATACGGACGACGACGACGGTACATTTACCAACATCGATAAGTACTTTGCCGAACATGGGTACGGTGACGAATTCTTGGGGCCTCCTTCTCAAGAACCCAACCCTGCAAAAGACGACCGCGATCTAGCTGGTACCACGGAGAAACCCAATTGCAACAGGCGTCGTCTGGCGTTCAGTTCTCAGGAGACGCCTCCAGCTGCCGCCTTCACCGAGCCTCAGATAGCCGAGGTGCGAAATATTATCAGCCCCAACACACTCAAGAAGGCGGTCTGTGAGCAAAACTCAGTCCCATTACAGCAGAAGAAGAAGGGACGGAAAATAAAGAGTAACAAGGGTGGGAGCCAGCCGGCACCGAGTACGATCCGTGCTCAGGACGGTCCACCTTCACCTAAGGATATCTCGAGGAGGGTGCATGTGGCGCGTAGGCCGATGCTACCGACTAATCTGCTCAATGCTGCAACCGGTGCTATGCGGAGTCTGCATGATAGTGTTCTTTCTTTGGAGAAGCAGCGTCTCTCCGAGAATGATGTGGCATACCCAGTTTTCATGGACAAGGTGCCATAGGGCAAGGGCTTTGTGGATAACGCCATCGGGGGTACGATCGTCCTGCGGTTTGATGACATCTTCGCTATGTTTAACCTTCATCCGCTGCACTACACCTTCGTTCGGCTATTTTTGCTGAGTATGGAGATGCGGATCATTAGAGACAAGACCCCGGACATCGTGATAGTCGACCCCTTCTACATGCATGCCAAGATCTTGGGCAGCGCTGGGGACCGGCAAGTCGCGAGTTCTTACCTCGAAGGCATCATTCTGGCAAACCCAGATAAGGATAACTTCCTCGTGCCTTACTTTCCCGAGTAAGTCATCCCCTCACCACCCCGTAACATATGATTTCTTAGATTTTGATCGTTCTTTTTTTCTAACATTCCGTGTTTTGTGCAGTGACACACATTGCACACTCATCCTCTTAAGCCCGAAATATTCGATGGCCACGTATTTCGACTCGGACCGTCAGTCGAAGAAAGACTACACAAATATCAAGAAAGTTCTTGATGATGTTCTCCCCGGCTACGCCAGACCTGGAGGCACCTTCACCAGGTCAGTTCGTAGGTACGGCAAGCACGTGTTCGCCCACAATACGACATTCCCATGCGTCAAGCAGCCGCCTGGTGGTCATAAGGATGCCTACTACGCCCTCCATCACATGTGTGCGATTGTACGGGACCATAATCACCTTCTGCTACCAAATAATCTCAAATTGGGCCGCAAGCTTGTTGGCAATCTAGGACGCGGACATTAGACAAGAAATATTTCGCATCCAGTTGGAGTTTGCGAAAATCATCCATCAAGATGTCCTTCGTACCTCGGGGCAGTTATACCTTAGATATCAACCGTCCAACAATGAGATATTGAGTTTGCTCAATTCGGAGCTCATATGCAGAAGTTATGGCAGTTCTTGTTTTCTTGAGTGTGGTTTTTGTCAGGGTCCCAGCGGTAGTACCGTGGTACCCAGCGGTAGTACCGCTGAGGGGTCACAAGCGGCAGTACCGCTCCGCAGCGGTACTACCGGCGGTGACTCCGCAGCAGTACTACCGCTGGCTTACCAGGTCCCTACCGCGTCGATTCGAGGGGTCTTTTTCTGTGTCGGATTGTGCGGTACCTCGCTGCGGCAGTAGTGCGGCAGTACCGCTCCTTAGCGGTAGTACCGCCCTTCCTCCGCGGTAGTACCGCCCGGTTCCCTCTTTCCCTTTCCCCTTCGCTCTGCGCGGCAGTACCGCCGAAGGGAGCGGTAGTACCGCTTAACCCAGCGGTAGTACCGCTGTCTCCTGCGGTACTACCGCCCCAAGGTTCATGTTTTGTTGCTCCTTTTCCC
The DNA here is from genome assembly GCF_018294505.1 of Triticum aestivum. NCBI lineage: Eukaryota > Viridiplantae > Streptophyta > Magnoliopsida > Poales > Poaceae > Triticum > Triticum aestivum. The sequence goes on from NC_057812.1 coordinate 200,028,596, forward strand.
TGTTTCTTCTGCCTGAGCGGTAGTACCGCTCGTGTGCGGGCTGAGCACATAACGGTCGCATTTTCCCCCTCCTATAAAGGGGGTCTTCTTCCCCAATGAATCTTATCCTTTAAGCTCGTGTTCTTCCCCCATTGTTGACCTTCTTCAAGCTTGCTAACTCTCAATCCCTCCATGGATTCTTGCTAGTTTTTGATGGAAAAGAGAGAGGAGATCTAGATCCACATTTCCACCAATCACTTTCTCCTCTATGTGAGGGGAACCCCTTGGATCTAGATCTTGGAGTTCTTGGTGTTCTCTTTCTTGTTCTTCCTCTCATTTTCCTCCCTAGCATTAGTTGCTTCGGTGGGATTTGAGAGAGAAGGACTTGGGAACTCCGTGTGCCCTTGCCATTGCATTTGGTGCATCAGTTTGAGTTCTCCACGTGATACGTGGAAGTTACAAGTTGAGAATCTTATTACTCTTGGGTGCTTGGTACCCTTGAGCTTGTTCCTCTTGGGTGCTTGGGTGCCCTAGACGGTTGTTGGTGTTCGGAGCTCAATCATTGTGGTGCAAAGCTCCGGGCAAGCGTCGGGGTCTCCAATTAGGTTGTGGAGATCGCCCCAAGCAATTTGACGGGTACCGGTGACCACCCCCAAGGGTTGCTAAAGTGTATGGGTTCGGTGACCGCCCCTAAGGGTTGCCATTTTTACGGGTTCGGTGACCGCCCTCAAGGGTCCCTTAGTGGAATCACGGCATCTTGCATTGTGCGAGAGCGTGAGGAGATTACGGTGGCCCTAGGGGCTTCTTGGGGAGCATTGTGCCTCCACACCGCTCCAAACGGAGATTAGCATCCGCAAGGTGTGAACTTAGGGATACATCATCGTCTCCTCGTGCCTCGGTTATCTCTTACCCGAGCCCTTTAATTATGCACTTTACTTTGTGATAGCCATATTGTTTCTTGTCATATATCTTGCTATCACATAGTTGCTTATCTTTCTTAGCATAAGTTGTTGGTGCACATAGGTGAGCCTAGTTGTTTTAGGTTTTGTGCTTGGAAAATGAACCGCTAGGTTTATTCTGCATTTGTTCAAGCCTAAACCGTAATTATTTTAAAACGCCTATTCACCCCCCCCCCTCTAGGCGACATCCACGATCTTTCAATTGGTATCAGAGCCTCGTCTCTCTTTATAGGGCTTAACCGCCTAGAGAGTAAGGATGTCGACTAGGGGTTTAGGATTCTCTGACACTCTTAGTTTTGATGGAACAAATTTTGATGTTTGGGTAATTCGCATGCTTAATCTCTTTAGGGTCATGGACCCAAATTTAGAGCAATTCTAGATATGGGGTTTTCTCCTCCAAAGGATCCCCAAAGATTATCTTTAGAGGATGAGAAAAACTCTTATATCAATGCTCAAGCTTCTAATGTTCTTTTCAATGTTTTGAGCAATGTAGTTATATTTCAACTCATGCCGTTCCGGGATGCTCATGAGTTGTGGATGAAGCTTCAAGATAAATATGGTGTGTCCAAGATTTGTGGGGATGATTGTTCTCCCTCCACCCCCGGTCGTATAGTATTCTCAACTTCTACTTCACCTACATGTGGTTTGCCACAAGGTAATGATATGGTGAGTAGTGTTGGTCATTGCAATGATGATAGTGTGCTTATTGTGGATGATCCTGCATCACTATCTTATTGCAATGCTCCTTCTTTGGGCTTTAACACTTCGAGCACTCTAAATATTTTACATGCTTGTGTTGATAGTCCTTGCATATCATGTAGAAATTGCTTGACTAAATCTCATGATGATATGTTTACTATGTCTTGTTGCCATGATAAAACTGCATATATTTCCTCGAATTGTTGTGCTAACAATGTAGAGGAAACCCAACACCCCATGGAACAAGATGTGGTCTTGAACGGTGCTTTAAGGGATCCTACATCATCAACGATTGCTTTTTGCCTTATGTCTAAGGCTTCAAAGGTATCTCCTACTTTGAAACCCAATATGTCTCTTGATGATGATGTTGATGCTAATGATGATGAGGATAATGATGAAGAGAATGATAATGTTGCCTCCTTAAAAATTAAGGGGGAAATAGTTTTTAAAGCTCTTCATAAAAATGAAATTGCTCGTTCCAACTTCATGGAAATCATGTCCATTGCCATTGAGGGCAAGAAGTATATTGATGAGTTGGAATCTCGTCTTGAGGAGCATGAGGTCACCATTGATAAAATGGAAGGTTATGAGCGTGATTACGCAAATGAAATTGCGGACCTCTCTCAAGCTCTTGAACTTGAACAAACCACCAAGGAATCTCTTGAGGAGACTTTTTCTCTAGAATTATCTAGAGTGAGGGAATCTCGTGGTAGAGCTCTTGAGGTGGCCAATGATTTTGAAACTAAAAATGAGGAGCTTGAAGTTGCGCATGCTAAACTCCTTGAGGACTTTGAGCACCTCGAAAATGGCTCAAGGGTCATTAAGAGTGAGCTCATCAAACTCACCGAGTCTGATGCTCAACTTAAAGCTTCATATTCTAAAGAGCTTACCAAGTTGTCTTCTCCTCTTGTTGCTAATGATGATGCTTGTGCTACTAACTCTATCTCTTGTGAAGCATCCATATTGAAGGAGAATGTTGAGCTAAGGGCTCAACTTGAGTTGCTATCTAGCAATTATGGAATGTTGGAAGAAAATCATGTAAAGCTCACAAGCTCTCATGATGATCTTCTAGTATCCCATAATGTGCTAAAATTAGCTCATGAGGCCATGCTTGCTAAGGTAACATCTAGTGAGCCTCATGTGGATACTAGCACTACTTCTATTCAAAATGCTATATTGCCATGTGCTAGTCCTTGTAATTCATCTACTCACAATGTTGGTACATCTTGTGATGAATTGCTTTTCTTGCCTTGTTGCTCTAACGATGAATCTTATACTTCCTCTAGTACTTGTGTTGAGACTAACCATGTAGAGGAAATCAAAGAGCTCAAGGCCCAAGTCACTTCTTTGAAGAAAGACTTGGAAAAGAGTCATGAAGGGAAATCCACACTCAACAATATCTTGAGTGTGCAAAAATCCCCCAATGACAAAGGTGGACTTGGATTCAACTCCAATAAGAAGAAGAAGTCCAAGATGATCAAGAAGAAGGGCCAAGAACAAGTCAAGAATTCGGCCAAGATTATTTGCTTCAAGTGCAAAGTAGAAGGGCATCATGTTAGATCTTGTCCATTGAAGAAGAAGCCCATTAGTGACAAGCAACAAGGGAAGCGGCCACAAGTTCACTCTCATTCTTAACCTCAAGTTGAAGAAAGGCCTCTTCCCAAGAAGACTCAAGCTAATGCTTCTCAAGTTGAGAAATCAAGTGAGAAGAAAGTGAAGAGTAGACGTTGCTACCTATGTCGTGAGAAAGGTCACCTCGCTTCTTCATGCACTAGTGGTAACTTATCCAACCCAATTATTATTGATTATGTCTATTCTCTTGGGAAGGATAAGGTTGGTAATGTGTTCGCCAAATTTGTTGGTGCTCAAAGGGGTGTCAAGAAAAGAACCATTTGGGTAGCCAAGCCTATTGTGACTAACCTCTTAGGACCCAACTTGGTTGGGGACCAACTATATCATACTTGATCAATAGGTGTTGTTGGAGGTCACTTGGAGACTTGGCTACATTATGAAGAATTAAGGGGACTTCATCATTCTTAGTGTCTCAAGCCAAGTCATTCGGATTATCAAGTTTCTATCTTATATCCAATGTTCCTCCTTGCGGTAACTCGTGCTTAAATTGTGTACATTGATAGTTACTTGCCCCTTTGCATGTTTGGTTTCGTTCCTTGCATATGTTTGTATATGTTGTGCTTCCAACTTGATTATCTTCAGCATTCAAGTATGTATGTGTTGGTTTGCACATCATGTACGTGTGTGTCGTGCGTAGAGCCTTTATGCTTCTTATTCATATCTTAGTTGGCTCTTGTGAGAGATTAATGGAATATCCCATTATGGGGTAGTGATGTGCTTTGTGCACTTCACAATCCTATAAAGGTGGGTACATGGGGAATACCACTTAGTATTGATATTGCAAGCTTATCTAGTCGCTATGTGGTATGTCTTCTCATGAGAAATTCAAATTCTAAATAGTCCATTAATTATCTCTTGTTGGATTCTTTTATTTGCCTCTTGTTCATCCTTAATTGGTATCACATTATGGGGTAGCAATATGCTATGTGTATATTACTAGCCTAGAAAATGTGTACATTTGAGATATTGTCACCTAGAGTTGATATTGTAAATTATCTTGTTCCTAGGTGGCATGTTAGCTCTACAAGTTGCTTTTTTTCTTTTTGTTTGGTGTGAAGATGATGTTGGATATCCTTGTTATCTACCACCGGGAATTATTTCCAAATACTTCTTGTCTTTTGACAATTGGTACTCACTTATGTGTGGTAGAATTTTTTGATCATCTTTACATTGGCCTTTTCTTTTATTTGCTTTATCTCTTGCCTAGGAGTGTGTCAACTCCCATTGTATTCCATACCACTTGTGGATCTTGTCAATTTCTTGACCTTGTCTAGTGTTTTCTAGATATAGTGAAAGTGGTGATCCCACCTCGTGCATTTTGTATTCAAATGCAAATTCTCTATAATGCACTAGTCTTGGGGGAGCTATCCTATTCTCTATAAAACACTCATCTTGTGATCCTTATCAAGTGTGTGTTTGTGGAAGGCAAGCCATTTCTTTTTGGTGCTTTGTTCCATCATGAAACTTTGTAGAGGGCTTGGTTTGTTTGGAACCATTCTCACTTTTGGGAGTTTGACATCCTTCTTTTTGAGTGTATCAACGGATATCTCATTCCTTGATGTATCTTTTATGGATATCCTCCAAGTGATGATTTATTCATTTGGTATCTTCTCTTCGCTTGGTATTTATTTGTCTTTTGGTCTCGGTTCTTGAAAGTCTTGAGCATGCATATTAACTTCGTGTAGTATCTTTGGCATGCTTCCTTTCTTTGACCCAATATATAGGGGAAACTCCACCATGTCTCAAATTGGATGAGATGTGCATGTAATTCATTTTCATATCTATGTGCACATATTTATGTGGAGTTTGTCCTATGTATTTTTGGTGTTTCTAACTCTTGGTCCCAATGAGTTTGGGTACCAGTTTGTTTGTGTTGTTGTTCTAGGAACAATTGGAGATGCATTGGATGCTCGGTTCACTCACAAGGAAGGTGGTGTCACCATGTGCTTATTGGAGTCAAGCTAGGATGATCAATGAACTACTATCTACCCTTAATTGGTATCTACTACATCCTTCCAATGTTATCTCGGTAACAAGTATCTTCATATACTTCATGCACACATTTCTTGCATCAACCTTGTGTAGGTTGTATCATGGCATGTTATTCATTCCATCTTGTGATACTTGTTTCCTTTCTCAAAGCATCTCAACGATGATCTCATGTTGCTAGTTGCGATGTCTTTGATGGTTGTGTAGTAGGAATTCATTTATATACAATAAGACCGTATCTAGCCATGTGCTATGCTTTCAAGCAAATATCTTGTTGGTATATTTATGATTTCCTTGTGGATATCTTGTTCCTCGTGTTGCAACTATTTCGGGTGTACATCCTTCTTTGTAGACATATATCATCATGATTTCGTCAACCTAGAATCTTATACACTTGAGAAAAGTTGCATATCTAGTTGATATCCTTCCTTTCACGTCCACCTTGTCTTTCTTATGTTATTTCTTTGGTGGCTTCGTGAAAGCTTTTGCCTTGAGTGCGTGTCTTATATCGTTGCATCTTGATGCACTCTTGTGTGGTGAATATTATTTTCCTCATGCTTATCTTTACGAGGTTTTTGCCATCTTAATTGGCATCCCTCGTCTTGATGCGCCTTTCATCTTCTATCTTCACCGCGGGTTGTCACAAGCATAGGTTCTCTATATGCTTATTAGTAAGCTTGTGAACCCATTTGCTAGTTGTGTGTGGGAATGACAGGCCTTGCACCGTGTGCCTCATTCTTTGAAGACTTTATTGATGCTTAATGTTCTTCTGTACATTGGTCTTCTCAAGTGCATTGCCTTGAATCACACACATCTTTTTGGTTGAGCCCACTCTTAAGTTGCCTCTCTTACTTGTTGCTGAACCATGTGTTTGTTGCAAGTACTAGGCTTAGTTTCCTATATGCTCTCTGGCACTTGTTGTAAGTTTCTATTGATTTTGGGGGAGCTATGATCCTATTTTGTGCACTTTGTATCCAAATACAAAAATCCTTGATGTGCACAAATCATGGGGAGCTTCTCTAGTTTCTCTAGAACTCTGCTCCGCTCTTATCATAATATCATTTATTCTTGTGGCTCTTAGGATATCTGGTCTAGTTGGTTCTATTGATATCCGTTGATTGCTTGCTTCAATTGGTATCTTTTGATTGCTTGATTGCTTGTGTCTCTCTTTGTTATGTCCTTGTGGCATATCTTTCCTTTAGCAATCTTGGTGCCTCAATATAGTTGGTCTTCCTCCGAGTATTACCGTTGGATATGTGTATTGCATTCCACTTTGTTGTTCAGAAATACACAACTTATGGAGGAACTCAATCTATATTGTACTTCTAAGCTTTTCGCCCATTTTGGCAATCGATGCCAATGGGGGAGAAGTTTCAGAGAGTTTTGTGGAGGTTTCAGAGAGTTTTGTGGAGAAGTATTTAGTGTTTTCTCCTTGCTTTGGTTTTGTTCCTAAGCATTTGCATCTCATACGCATGCTTTATTGGTTGTTGCATTGCATGGTGATGCATAATTCCTTGTATTAAACTCTCTTGAAAGTGATTGTCATCAATTACCAAAATGGGGGAGATTGAAAGAACATGCGGTGCCCCCATGTTTGGTTTTGGTAATTGATGACAATCTCTATGGACTAATGGTTTCCTTGAGTTATATTTGAAGGTTTTGTCCATAGGCTTTTCTTGGAGTACATGTGTTGATTTCAAGGAGAGTTTGTGTCGACCAAGGTGTTATTCAAGGAATTATCCAAAGATTGGTCATGTGAGAGTTGAGCTTATTGCAAGCATGTCTTGAAGAAGAAGATTGTGTGATCATTCATGTCTACCTTCAAGACATCATCCAAATGAAGAGAATTGGAAAGGTTCAAGGTTGATCAAGACTAAGTCAAGAGTGAATCAAGTTGATCAACTCACAAAGCGCAGAAGATGTACCGAGAGGGATCAAGTGATCCCATGGTATGGTTTTGCGGTGTGCAAGTTCAAGTGGAGCATCACGAAGAGATCAAATGCTTGAAGCTTGCCGTCCTTTGTGGTGATAATGGACTTGTGAAGATGTGCGGAAGAGTGGCTCACCCATAGTGGAGTATGGGGGAGCAATCAACTAGTCTTCATCGAGTCAACACAATCAAGAAAGGTGGTCCAACTTGAGGGAGTCAAGATTGTCATCATCTAGCTCAAGTGGACCATGTGCAAGGCAAAGGTTTGCCCTTGATAGGTTTTCTATTTTACCGGTCTCATGATGGTAGTTGGGAGACCGGGTTATAGGATCGTTTTCCATACTATCAAGGGGGGCTCTCGATGAGTAGCTTGATCGTATCGTTCGTAGAGAGCTCAAACCTTTGCATCCTTGTATCATCTTTCTTGGTTCTTGTTTGGTTCTCTTTGTGAGTCTTAGAGCTTATGGTCATCTTGATGACAAGCTTGAGTTCATCGAAAACGGAGTTCGCATGCATCTTCTATGATGTTTTCGATGTTGGAGGTTTTGCCGATTCTTCTCGGTTGGAGGTTTCACTCCTCTTTTTGTTTTGATGCTACTCGTCGTCTTGTTTCCAACAAGCTTGAGTTTGCTCAATTCGGAGCTCATATGCAGAAGTTATGGCAGTTCTTGTTTTCTTGAGTGTGGTTTTTGTCAGGGTCCCAGCGGTAGTACCGTGGTACCCAGCGGTAGTACCGCTGAGGGGTCACAAGCGGCAGTACCGCTCCGCAGCGGTAGTACCGGCGGTGACTCCGCAGCAGTACTACCGCTGGCTTACCAGGTCCCTACCACGTCGATTCGAGGGGTCTTTTTCTGTGTCGGATTGGGCAGTACCTCGCTGCGGCAGTAGTGCGGCAGTACCGCTCCTCAGCGGCAGTACCGCCCTTCCTCCGCGGTAGTACAGCCCGGTTCCCTCTTTCCCTTTCCCCTTCGCTCTACGCGGTAGTACTGCCGAAGGGAGCGGTAGTACCGCTTAACCCAGCAGTAGTACCGCTGTCTCTTGCGGTACTACCGCCCCAAGGTTCATGTTTTGTTGCTCCTTTTCCCTGTTTCTTCTGCCTGAGCGGTAGTACCGCTCGTGGAGCGGTAGTACCGCTCGTGTGCGGGCTGAGCACATAACAGTTGCATTTTCCCCCTCCTATAAAGGGGGTCTTCTTCCCCAATAAATCTTATCCTTTAAGCTCATGTTCTTCCCCCATTATTGACCTTCTTCGAGCTTGCTAACTCTCAATCCCTTCATGGATTCTTGCTAGTTTTTGAGGGAAAAGAGAGAGGAGATCTAGATCCACATTTCCACCAATCACTTTCTCCTCTATGTGAGGGGAACCCCTGGGACCTAGATCTTGGAGTTCTTGGTGTTCTCTTTCTTGTTCTTCCTCTCATTTTCCTCCCTAGCATTAGTTGCTTCGGTGGGATTTGAGAGAGAAGGACTTGGGCACTCCGTGTTCCCTTGCCATTGCATTTGGTGCATCAGTTTGAGTTCTCCACGTGATACGTGGAAGTTACAAGTTGAGAAGCTTATTACTCTTGGGTGCTTGGTACCCTTGAGCTTGTTCCTCTTGGGTGCTTGGGCGCCCTAGACGGTTGTTGGTGTTCGGAGCTCAATCATTGTGGTGCAAAGCTCCGGGCAAGCGTCGGGATCTCCAATTAGGTTGTGGAGATCGCCCCGAGCAATTTGACGGGTACCGGTGACCGCCCCCAACGGTTGCCAAAGTGTATGGGTTCGGTGACCACCCCCAAGGGTTGCCATTTGTATGGGTTCGATGACCGCCCTGAAGGGTCCCTTAGTGGAATCACGGCATCTTGCATTGTGTGAGAGCGTGAGGAGATTACGGTGGCCCTAGTGGCTTCTTGGGGAGCATTGTGCCTCCACACCGCTCCAAACGGAGATTAGCATCCGCAAGGGTGTGAAGTTCGGGATACATCATCGTCTCCTCGTGCCTCGGTTATCTCTTACCCGAGCCCTTTACTTATGCACTTTACTTTGTGATAGCCATATTGTTTCTTGTCATATATCTTGCTATCACATAGTTGCTTATCCTTCTTAGCATAAGTTGTTGGTGCACATAGGTGAGCCTAGTTGTTTTAGGTTTTGTGCTTGGAAAATTAACCGCTAGGTTTATTCCGCATTTGTTCAAGCCTAAACCGTAATTATTTTAAAACGCCTATTCACCCCCCCCCCTCTAGGCGACATCCACGATCTTTCAGCTTGTCACTAGGGCCCGAGTGCCATGATTTCAGATCTGAACCTATTATGTTTTCATGAATATATGTGAGTTCTTGATCCTATCTTGCAAGTCTATAGTCACCTACTATGTGTTATGATCCGGCAACCCCGAAGTGATAATAATCGGGACCACTCCCAGTGATGACCATAGTTTGAGGAGTTCATGTATTCACTATGTGCTAATGCTTTGTTCCGGTTCTCTATTAAAAGGAGGCCTTAATATCCCTTAGTTTCCAATAGGACCCCACTGCCACGGGAGGGTAGGACAAAAGATGCCATGCAAGTTCTTTTCCATAAGCACGTATGACTATATACGGAATACATGCCTACATTACATTGATGAATTGGAGCTAGTTTTGTGTCACCCTATGTTATGACTGTTACATGATGAACCGCATCCGACATAATTATCCATCACTGATCCGGTGCCTACAAGTTTTCCATATATTGGTTCTCACTTAATTACTTTCCCGCTGCTACTGTTACAATCACTACTAAATACCAAAAACATTACTTTTGCTGTCTTTACTTTTGTTGCCGCTACCACCACTATCATATTACTTTGCTAATAAACACTTTGCTGCAGATACTAAGTTTCCAGGTGTGGTTGAATTGACAACTCAGCTGCTAATACTTGAGAATATTCTTTGGCTCCCCTTGTGTCGAATCAATAAATTTGGGTTGAATACTCTACCCTCAAAAGCTGTTGCGATCCCCTATACTTGTGGGTTATCAAGACAAATTTGTGGCGCTGTTGCCGGGGAGCATAGCTCTATTCTTTGAGTCACTTGGGATTTATATCTGCTTATCATTATGAAGAACTTAAGAGATCCAAAAACCAAGATTTATCCCTCAACTACGAGGGGAGGTAAGGAACTGCCATCTAGCTCTGTACTTGATTCACCTTCTGTTATGAGTAAGTTTGCGACACCTACACCTGCTTCTGCTATTCGTTCTGATATGTCGCATGTTATTGATGATGCCACTTCTGCTCTGCATGATACTTATGATGAAACTGCTTCTATGCCTGATACTACTGTGCCCCTTGGTGAATTTCTTGATGAACAAATTGCTAGGGCTAGAGAAAAAGAAATTATTGAATCTGAATACGATGATGATAGTGATGATGAAAATATGCCTGTTATTCCTGAGGGCTATCTTTTTGATATGGAATCTTCTGCCGCTATTTTAGCTTGCAAAGATAGATATGAGGTCAAGAGGTTATTAGTTAAATGGAACAAAGAATCACTTAGAGATAAAATGAAACCCGACCCTGCTTTTGCTACTTCACCTATTTGTGTTCCTGATAAGGATTATGAATTCTCTGTTGATCCTGATATAATTACTTTGGTTGAATCTGATCCGTTTTATGGCTATGAAACTGAAACTGTTGTGGCACATCTTACTAAGTTAAATGATATAGCCGCCCTGTTCACTAATGATGAGAGATTGTGTTACTTCTATATACTCAAAATATTTCCGTTCTCATTAAAGGGTGATGCTAAGATATGGTTTAATTCTCTTGATCCTGGATGTGTGCGTAGTCCCCAGGATATGATTTATTACTTCTCTGCTAAATATTTCCCCGCTCATAAGAAACAAGCTGCTTTCAGGGAAATATACAACTTCGTGCAAATTAAAGAAGAGAGTCTCCCATAAGCTTGGGGGAGGCTTCTCAAGTTACTTAATGCTTTGCTTGATCATCCTCTTAAGAAACCCGAAATACTTGATATCTTTTATAATGGACTAATCGATGCTTCCAGAGATTACTTGGATAGTTGTGTTGGTTCTCTTTTCAAGGAAAGAACACCGGATGAAGCTGAAATTCTATTGAATAATATGTTGACAAATGGAAATAATTGGGCACCTCCTGAGCCAGCTCCTGCTCCAATTACTGAGTCTATTCCTAAACCAACTCCGAAGAAGAGAGGTGTTCTATTTCTCAGTCCCGAAGATATGGAAGAGGCAAAGAAATCTATGAAAGAAAAAGGTATTAAAGCTGAAGATGTTAAGAATTTACCTCCTATTGAAGAAATACATGGTCTTAATATACCTCTTGTTGAAGAAACATATGATCTCAGTTCTTTATTTACTGAAGAACCTCCTGATCCTGATATCCCGACACAGGTAGTAAAGGTAAATTCTCTCTATAGATATGATAAAGCTGAAGTCCCTCCTACTAAAATTGCTAGTCAGTGCTTGGATGAGTTTGATAACTTTATGTTTAAGCAAGACGACTTCAATGCTTATTTTGGTAGACAATTAAAAGAAAATGCTTATATGATTAGACGCTTGGGTGATTATATGGCTAATATTAAAGGTGAACTTAAACTTGTTAGCAAACATGCTTCTATGGTTACCACTCAAGTAGAACAAGTACTTAAGGCTCAAAAAGAAGTGCTGGATGAAATGAATAGTAAGAAAAATGATTATGCTGTTAGAGTGGCTACTAGAACTGGTAGAATGACTCAGGAACCTTTGTATCCTGAAGGCCACCCTAAGAGAATCGAGCAAGATTCTCAAAGAAATAATATTGATGTTCCTAGTTCTTCTAAAAAGAAGAAAAAGAAAAATGATAGAACTGTGCAAACTTCTAGTGAACCTATTGCTGAACCACTTGATAATCCAAATGATATATCTATGTCTGATGCTGAAACACAATCTGGTAATGAACATGAACCTAGTGAAAATATTAATGATGATGTTCATGATGATGCTCAACCTAGTAATGATAATGATGTAGAAATTGAACCTGTTGTTGATCTTGATAACCCACAATCAAAGAATCAACGTTATGATAAAAGAGACTTTGTTGCTAGGAAACATGGTAAAGAAAGGGAACCTTGGGTTCAGAAACCCATGCCTTTTCCTCCAAAACCATCCAAGAAAAAGGATGATGAGGATTTTGAGCGCTTTGCTGAAATGATTAGGCCTATCTTTTTGCGTATGTGATTAACTGATGTGCTCAAAACAAATCCTTATGCTAAATATATGAAGGATATCATTACTAATAAAAGAAAGATACCGGAAGCTGAAATTTCCACCATGCTTGCTAACTATACTTTTAAGGGTGGAATACCAAAGAAACTTGGAGATCCCGGAGTACCTACTATACCTTGCTCCATTAAAAGAAATTATATTAAAACTGCTTTATGTGATCTTGGAGCCGGTGTTAGTGTTATGTCTCTCTCTTTATATCGTAGACTTGACTTGAATAAGCTGACACCTACTGAAATATCTTTGCAAATGGCTGATAAATCAACTGCTATACCTGTCGGTATCTGTGAGGATGTGCCTGTTGTGGTTGCAAACGTTACTATTTTAACGGACTTTGTTATTCTTGATATTCCCGAGGATGATAGTATGTCTATTATTCTTGGAAGACCTTTTCTTAATACTGCAGGGGCTGTTATTGATTGCAACAAAGGCAATGTCACTTTTCATGTTAATGGTAATGAGCATACGGTACACTTTCCGAGGAAACAACCTCAAGTTCATAGTATCAACTCCATTGGAAAAATTCCATCAATTATAATTGGAGGTTTTGAATTTCCTCTTCCTACTATCAAAAAGAAATATGATATACTTATTATAGGGGATGTGCATATCCCCGTTGAGGTAACTTAGTGTTATTCGAAATTTCTCCTGTTCCATGGTTATCGGGATGAGTTTGTTAACAAGACTTGATCAACCTTGTTAGTGGATTCTTTTTGATGAGCATGAGATGGATGAAACTAGAGGCACAAACTTCTGTACCCTCTCTATACTTTCTGTTAATTAGTAGAAATAAAGTAAAAATAGTATTTTTCTGTCTGTTTCCTGACTTATCCGTACAATATAAAAATATCCCGAAAATAAAAGTCCTCAGAATGCCATGCCAATTAAATTTGATTTTTTCAGGAATATTTGAGGATTTACTGTGCAAAATTACCGCGGGAGGAGCTGCCACCTGGCCACGAGGGTGGTGGGCGCCCCCCCCCCCTCTAGGGCGCGCCCCCTGCCTCGTGGGCCCATGGTGGCCCTCCTCCACTTATCCCAGCACCCATCTTCTTCCTCTGTCTCACACAAACCCGAAAAACCAACTCAAGCACGAGTTCCAGCCACTTTTGTTGTGATTTTCGATCTCCTTGCTCAAAGCACCTCTCGGAAAACTGCTTGGGGAGATTGTTCCTTGGTATGTGACTCCTCCATTGGTCCAATTAGTTTTTGTTCTAGTGCTTTATTTTTTGCAAATTTGTGCTGCATAGGTGACCATGATCTTGAGCTTGCATGTCAAATTTATATGGTTCCAAGTAGTTCTAATGCTTGATTTAGGCTCCAGGCACTTGTAGGAGTAGTTCCTATCAGTTTTATTGAAGTTGGTTCACTTTTGTTTGAAGTTACTAAAAATTTCAGAATTTTTCAGAGAAAAACATTATTCTTAGGAAGATGTTCCAAGGTGGTTCCTCTAAGAAGCAAGGACCCGGGATTGCTATGCGCGATGCCGACGAGGATCCACCAAGAGACGCTCTGGTACGGCCTTGCGAATGGCCGTCGGAAAATTTTATGGACCATGCGGGAATTAAAGAAGAATTCAAAGCATATTTGTGCAATGCCGGTCTTGAGGATTTTGAGGCTAACAAATGCCCCCGGTATCATGATCTCACAAGTTCATTTGTGAGGAGGTTTGAGTATTCATCTTCGCGTAATTCTCCTTCAGTCATGTTTGATCTTTATGACAAATCTTATACCATGGACCTAGAGGATTTCACTCTTGCATGCAAACTTCCATCATGGGGCAGTATTAGGGATCCCCCAAAATCTGAATTTAGAAACTTTCTTGCTAGTATAACTGTAGGGGAATCTAGAGATATAACGCAGGCTACCATAGGGAGCATTCACTTTCCTGCTATACATTATTTTGCTCTCTTCATCGGTAGATGCATAAATGCTAAGGATGAAGCATGTCACATGTGTGTCCCTGATCTTAGCATTCTTATGAGTGCTGTGTTAGGAGACCAATCTTATCATATGGGAGCCATTGTAGCTCGTAGGTTGCATCATAATAGACATAATGGAGATTTCTTTGGAGGAATTTATGCAACCCGCTTAGCTCATTTTCATGAGATAGACATTCATGAGGGTGATACAGAGTTGCCTCCTGCATATTTACATTATAACTCTATGGCTTCGCACCAGTTTGTCGAGAGGCCTGAATCACCTCTCTTATATCGTTTAATTTTTTATAAACAACGTGTTTTCCGTATTACTCTCCCTGCTCCTGCCTTCTTTGATTCACAAACAAAAAGAAGATATGTTATTATCAGAGAGGAGGTAGAAGAGTACGAGAGGAGAGCGGAGGCAGCTCGACTCCACGCTGCAGCTCAACAGGTGATAACCTCTGCACATCAGTATGATCCCAACTATTCCTCGTCGCAATACGATCCCAGCCACACCTATGGGTATCCGCCAGGCTATCCCTGGCAATAGACCAACTTAGGTCAAAAGCCTAAGCTTGGGGGAGTACGTATTTCTCACCGACATTACATTTATGTTCACACACACTCGTTGCTAGATGTCGGTGCTCATACTTTTTCTCTGTAATATCCATGCTAGTTTAGTTTCTTTTTCCTGCTTTCTTCTTGTGTGTTTGTTAAACCTTAAGAAAAACCAAAAAAAATTAGTAGTAGTTTATTTTTTCTGCTTTAGTAGTAATAATTAAAAAGAAAACCCAAAAATATTTCCCGTTCTTCTTTTGCTTGTTGGGAGCTTTCCCGTGTAAATAGTTTTATTTCTTTTCTTTTCTTTGGGGGTCAGTAGGAGAAGACCATAATTAAATTGTTGAAGTGGCTCTTATATGCATTATTGTTGATTTAACCAAGAGCCCATATTGCCTTGTCTTCTCCTGTTTATTGAATGCTCGCATATTCCAGCTTAGTCCAATGCACGTACACTCTTATTATTATTCACACCATTCGGTCGTGCAAGTGAAAGGCAATTATGATGATATATGATGGACTGACTGAGATGAGAAAAGTTGGTATGAACTCGACCTCTTTTGTTTTTGTAAATATGATGAGTCACTCGTTCTTGATTCAACTTATTATGAATAAACATGTTTGCAATGACAATTAGAGATCATAGTTGCTTGTGTCATGCTTGATTAGCTATGAGTTATAATGATTTACCTTGTGTGCCAACATGCTATTGAGATAATTATGATGTGGTATGATGGGGTGGTATCCTCCTTTGAATGATTTAAGTGACTTGACTTGGCAGATGTTCATGCGTGTAGTTGAAACAAATCAACATAGCCTTCACGATATTTATGTTCATGGTGGATTATATCCTACTCATGCTTGCATCCAATGTTTATTAATTTTAATGCATGTACATGGCTGTTGTCACTCTCTAGTTGGTCGCTTCCCAGTCTTTTGCTAGCCTTCACTTGTACTAAGTGGGAATACTGCTTGAGCATCCAATCCCTTAAACCCCAAAGTTATTCTAGATGAGTCCACTATACCTTCCTATATGCGGTATCTACCTGCCGTTCCCAGTAAATTTGTATGTGCCAAACTCTAAACCTTCAAATAAACATTCTGTTTTGTATGCTCAAATAGCTCATGTATCAACCAAGGTTGTCCTTATCTTTCGTGTTAGGCAGGTTATTCTCAAGAGGAGTGGACTCCGCTCCTCACTCACGAGAAAATGGCTGGTCACCGGGATGCCCAGTGTCATGCTTTATGCAAACTAAATCAAAATTAATTGCAAATAGAACTCCCCCTGGGACCTGATGTATGTTGGAGGCACTCGTTGTTTCGAGCAAGCCATGGATTGATGCTTGTTGGTGGAGGGGGAGTATAAACTTTACCATTCTGTTTGGAACCGCCTATAATGTGTTTAGCATGGAAGATATCGCCATTTCTTAGTTGTTACGTTGACAATGAAAGTATATCGCTCAAAATACAATTTATCTCTATTTCAAAACCGAGCTCTGGCACCTCTACAAATCCCTGCTTCCCTCTGCGAAGGGCCTATCCATTTACTTTTATGTTGAGTCATCACCCTCTTATTAAAAAGCACCAGCTGGAGAGCACAGCTATCATTTGCATTCATCACTATTAATTTATATTGGGTGTGACTATGATTGGATCTCTTTTACCATGAATTACAATGTCTAGTCAGTCCTTGATCTTTAAAGGTGCTCTGCATTTATGTTTTGCGGTCTCAGAAAGGGCTAGCGAGATACCATCTTGTTATATCATATTATGATTGTTTTGAGAAAGTGTTGTCATCCGAGACTTATTATTATGGCTTGCTAGTTGATTATGCTATTGATATGAATAATTATGAGACCTGAGAATTATTGCAAATGTGGTTAGTTATGATCTCTGCTAAAAACTTGAATACTGGCTTGACATAGTTACAACAACAAGAGCAAACAGAGTTTGTAAAAGTTTTTCTTTCTTTCTTTCAGTTTGTCAACTGAATTGCTTGAGGACAAGCAAGGGTTTAAGCTTGGGGGAGTTGATACGTCTTTGTCGTATCTACTTTTCCAAACACTTTTGCCCTTGTTTTGGACTCTAACTTGTATGATTTGAATGGAACTAACCCGGACTGACGCTGTTTTCAGCAGAATTGCCATGGTGTTGTTTTATGTGCAGGAAATAAATATTCTCGGAATGACCTGAAACTCCATGGAACATCTTAGAAAAAATAATAAAAAATCCTCGCCAAAGATGAAGACCAAGGGGCCCACACCCTGTCCACTAGGGTGGGCGCCCCCCTAGGGCGCGCCCCCTACCTCGTGGGCCCCCTGGATGCCCTCGGATGTCAACTCCAACTCTATATATTTGCTTTTGGAGAGAAAAAATCAGAGGGAAGAAATCATCGTGTTTTACGATATGGAGCCGCCACCAAGCCCTAAAACCTCTCGGGAGGGCTGATCTAGAGTCCATTCGGGGCTCCGAAGAGGGGGATTCGTCGCCGTCCTCATCATCAACCATCCTCCATCACCAACTTCATGATGCTCACCGTCGTGCATGAGTAATTCCATCGTAGGCTTGTTGGACGGTGATGGGTTGGATGAGATTTATCATGTAATCGAGTTAGTTTTGTTAGGGTTTGATCCCTAGTATCCATTATGTTCTGAGATTGATGTTGCTATGACTTTTCTATGCTTAATGCTTGTCACTAGGGCCCGAGTGCAATGATTTCAGATCTGAACCTATTATGTTTTCATGAATATATGTGAGTTCTTGATCCTATCTTGCAAGTCTATAGTCACCTACTATGTGTTATGATCCGGCAACCCCGAAGTGACAATAATCGGGACCACTCCCGGTGATGACCATAGTTTGAGGAGTTCATGTATTCACTATGTGCTAATGCTTTGTTCCGGTTCTCTATTAAAAGGAGGCCTTAATATCCCTTAGTTTCCAATAGGACCCCGCTGCCATGAGAGGGTAGGACAAAAGATGTCATGCAAGTTCTTTTCCATAAGCACGTATGACTATATACGGAATACATG
Source organism: Triticum aestivum (assembly GCF_018294505.1). NCBI lineage: Eukaryota > Viridiplantae > Streptophyta > Magnoliopsida > Poales > Poaceae > Triticum > Triticum aestivum. The sequence continues at coordinate 200,046,558 of NC_057812.1, forward strand.
CCTACATTACATTGATGAATTGGAGCTAGTTTTGTGTCACCCTATGTTATGACTGTTACATGATGAACCACATCCGGCATAATTATCCATCACTGATCCGGTGCCTAAGAGTTTTCCATATACTGGTTCTCGCTTATTTACTATCTCGATGCTACTATTACAATCACTACAAAATACCTAAAACATTACTTTTGTTGTCTTTACTTTTGTTACCGCTACCACCACTATCATATTACGTTGCTACTAAACACTTTGCTGCAGACACTAAGTTTCCAGGTGTGGTTGAATTGACAACTCAGCTGCTAATACTTGAGAATTTCTTTGGCTCCCCTTGTGTCGAATCAATAAATTTGGGTTGAATACTCTATCCTCGAAAGCTGTTGCGATCCCCTATACTTGTGGGTTATCAATGGACTAACTGATGCTTCCAGAGACCACCTGGATTGTTGTGTTGGTTGTGTTTTCAGGGAAAGAACACAAGATGAAGCAGAAATTCTATTGAATAATATGTTGACTAATGAAAATAATTGGACACTTCCTGATCCAATCCCTGATCCAATTCCTGAACCAACTCCCGAGCCAGCTCCGAAGAAAAGAGGTATTCTATTTGGGAAATTTTCATTTTTGCCACTCTAGATTTTGCCAATTTTCCTTATGCCACTCTAGATTTTGACATTTTACTTTTGCCACTCTTAGTTTTTGAAAAATATCACAATTGCCATTCCTGTGGCAAAAGCAAAATTTTCAGAGTGGCAATTGTGATAATTGTCAAAAGCTAAGAGTGGCAAAAATGAAATTAAATTATTTTGCTTTTGCACAGAATGGCAATCGTGATAATTGTCAAAAGCTAAGAGTGGCAAAAGTGAAATGTCAAAATCTAGAGTGGCATAACAAAAATTGGCAAAATCTAGAGTAGCAAAAACAAAAATTTCCCATTCTATTTCTCAGTCCTAAAGATATGCAAGAGGCAAAGAAATCTATGAAAGAAAAAGGCATTAAAGCTAAAGATGTTAAGAATTTACCTCCTATTGAAGAAATACATGGTCTTAATTTACCGCATGTTTAAGAAATACATGGTCTTGATAACCCGACACAGGTAGTAAAGGTAAATTCTTTCTATAGATATGATAAAGCTGAAATCCCTCCTACTAAGTTTGCTAGCCAATGCTTAGATGAGTTTGATAACTTTATGGTTAATCAAGAAGATTTTAATGCTTATGTTGGTAGGCAATTGAAACATAATGCTTATATGATTGAACACTTGAGTGATTATATGGCTAATGTTAAAGGTGAACTAAAACTTATTAGTAAACATGCTTCTATGGTTACCACTCAAGTAGAACAAGTACTTAAAGCTCAGAATGATTTGCTCAATGAATTAAATAGTAAGAAAAATGTGAATTAGATAGTAAGAAAAATGATAATGTTGTTAGAGTTATGACTAGAGGTGGTAAAGTGACTCAGGAACCTTTGTATACTGAGGGCCATCCTAAGAGAATTGAGCAAGATTCTTAGAGAAATAATATTGATGCACCTAGTCCTTCTAAAAGGAAGAAAAAGAAAAATGATAGGACTTTGCATGCTTCTAGTGAACCTGTCGTAGACACACCTGAGAATCCCAATGATATCTCTATTTCTGATGCTGAAACACAATCTGGTAATGAGCATGAACCTAGTGATAATTTAATAATGATGTTCATGTTGATGCTCAACCTAGCAATAATAATGATGTAGAAATTGAACCTGTTGTTGATCTTGATAACCCACAATCAAAGAATCAACGTTATGATAAGAGAGACTTTGTTGCTAGGAAGCACGGTAAGGAAAGAGAACCATGGGTTTAGAAACCCATGCCTTTTCCTCCTAAACCATCCAAGAAAAAGGATGATGAGGATTTTGAGCGCTTTGCTGTAATGATTAGACCTATCTTCTTGCGTATGTGTTTGACTGATATGCTTAAAATGAATCCTTATGCTAAGTACATGAAAGATATTGTTACTAATAAAAGAAAGATACCGGAAGCTGAAATTTCCACCATGCTTTCTAATTATACTTTTAAGGGTGGAATACCAAAGAAACTTAGAGATCTAGGAGTACCAACTATACCATGCTCCATTAAAAGAAACTATGTTAAAACTACTTTATGTGATCTTGGAGCCGGTGTTAGTGTTATGCCTCTCTCTTTATATTGTAGACTTGATTTGAATAAGTTGACACCTACTGAAATATCTTTGCAAATGGCTGATAAATCAATTGTTATATCTGTTGGTATTTGTGAGGATGTGCCTGCTGTGGTTGCAAACGTTACTATTTTAATGGACTTTGTTATTCTTGATATTCTTGAGGATGATAGTATGTCTATTATTCTTGGAAGACCCTTTTTGAATACTGCAGGGGCTGTTATTGATTGCACCAAAGGCAATGTCACTTTTCATGTTAATGGTAATGAGCATACGGTACACTTTCCGAGGAAACAACCTCAAGTTCATAGTATAAACTCTATTGGAAAAATTCCATCGATTATTTTTGGAGGTTTTGAATTTCCTATACCTACTGTCAAGAAGAAATATAATATTCTTATTGTTGGGGATGTGCATATCCCCATTGAGGTAACCTAGTGTTATTCGAAAATTCTCCGGTTCCATGTTACTCGGAATGAGTTTGTTAACAAGACCTGATCAACCTTGTTAGTGGATTCCTTTTGTTGAGCATGAGATGGATGAATTTAGAAAGCACAGCTCTCTGTACCCTCTTTTTACTTTCTGTTATTTAGTTGAAATAAAGCAAAAATAGTATATTTCTGTTTGTTTTCTAAATTATCCATGCAATAAAAAATACCCCGAAAATAAAAGTTCTCCAAATGCCCTGAAATTTAAATATGAATTGTTCTGGAATATTTGAGAATATCTCGCACTGAGAACACAGCAGGGGGAGCAAGCACCTGGCCACGAGGGTCCAGGACGCGCCCTACACCCCTGGGTGCGCCCCCCTGCCTCGTGGGCCCATGGTGGCTCCCCTCCACTTATTCCAGCTACCACACACTCCTTCTTCCTCCCACAAAAATCACCAACCAGCTCAAACCCGAGTCCAAGCTCATTTTGCTGCCATTTTCGATGTCCTTTCTCAAAGCTCCATTCAAAAAACTGCTTTGGGGGATTGTTCCTTGGTATGTGACTCCTCCAATGGTCCAATTTGTTTATGTTCTAGTGCTTTATTCATTGCATATTTTTGCTGCTTAGGTGACCCTGTTCTTGAGCTTGCATGTCAAATTTATTTGGTCAAAATTAGTTTTGATGCATGATATTGTCTCTAGGCACTTGTAGGAGTAGTTGCTATCAATTTTGTTGAGTTTGGTTCACTTTTATTTTGAAGTTACTAAAAATTTCAGAAATTTTTCAGAGGAAGAAATATGTTTTGGAAAATGTACCAAGGTGGTCCTTCAAGGAAGCAAGGACCCAGGCTCGCAATACGCGATGCCGATGATGAACCGCCGAGGGAAGCTCAGGTGCGGGCTTGTGAATGGTCGTCAGAGGACTTTATGGATCAAGCAGGAATCAAGGAAGAATTTAACGCGTATGTGTGTAATGCCGATCTTGAGAGCTTCAAGGCAGATAAGTGCCGCCAATACCACTATCTCACTGATTCCTTTGTGAGAAGGTTTGAATTTTCATCATCACGCAATTTTAAAACTGTCCTGTTTTATCTTTATGAAAATTCTTATACTATGGACTTAGAGGATTTTAATACTGCTTGCAAACTTCCACAATGGGGCAGCACTAGTGAGCCTCGCAAATCTGAGTTTAGAGATTTTCTTGCTAGTATAACTGTGGGGGAATCTAGAGATACAACACAAGCTACCATAGGGAGCATTCATTTTCTTGCTATACATTATTTTGCTCTCTTCATAGGTAGGTGCATAAATGGTAAGGATGAAGCATGTCACATGTGTGTCCCTGACCTCAGTGTTCTCAGGAGTGTTGTATTAGGAGATAAACATTATAATTTGGGAGCCATTGTTGCACGTAGGTTGCATAATAATAGAATTAATGGAGATTTCTTTGGTGGAATTTATGCAACCCGTCTAGCTAATTTTCTTGCTGTACCCATACGTGGGTATGATATTGAGTTGCCTCCTGTTTATTTAGATTATGAGGCTATGGTTCATCATCAGTTTGTTGAGAGGAACAATCAGTTTCTCCAGTACCGGCTAATCTTTGACAGACGACGCACCTATCACGTCGCTCTCCCTGCTCCTACTTTCATTGACTTTCAGGAAAAAGGGAGATATGTCATAACCAGGGAAGAGGCGAATGAGTATGAGAGGAGGACTGAGATAGCTCGCCTCTATGTTGCAACCCAAGATACAATAGCCACTGCATCTCAGTACGATGCCAGCTACAACTTTGGATATCCGTCAGGCCAGCCGTGGCCATAGACCAACTTAGGCTAAAAGCCTAAGCTTGGGGGAGTACGTATTTCTCACCGACATTACATTCATGTTCACACACTCATTGCTAGTTGTCGGTGCTCATACTTTTTCACTGTAATATACATTCTAGTTTATTTTCCTTTTTATGCTTTCTTTTTGTGTGTTTGATAAACCTTATTAAAAACAAGAAAAAATTAGTTGTAGCTTTTAGGTAGTTTACTTTTCATGTTGAGTAGTAATAATTAAAAAGAAAGCCCAAAAAGATTTCTTGTTCTTCTTTTGCTTGTTGGGAGCTTTCTCGTGTAAATAATTTTATTTCTTTTCTTGTTCTTTGGGGGTCGAGAGGAGAAGACCATGATGAAAATGTTGAGTGGCTCTCATATTCATGATTGTTAATCTAACAAAGAGCCCATATTACCTTGTCTTCTCTCTTGAATTGAATGCTTGCAGATTCCAGCTTAGTCCAATGCATGTGCACTATTATCATTATCCACACTATTCGGTCGTGCAAGTGAAAGGCAATAATGATGATTATATGATGAACTTATTGAGATGAGAAAAGCTGGTATGAACTCGACCTCTCTTGTTTTTGTAAATATGATTAGTCCATCGCTCCTGATTCAGCCTATTATGAATAAACATGTTTGCAGTGACAATTAGAGATTATAGTTGCTTATACCATGCTTAATTAAACTAGGAGCTTATAATGGTTTACCTTGCGTGCCAACATGCTATTAAAATGGTTGTGATGTGGTATGATAGGGTGGTATCCTCTTTTGAACGATTCGACTGGCTTGACTTGGCACAATTCACGCATGTAGTTGAAACAAAATCAACATAGCCTCTACAATATTTATGTTCATGGTGCATTATATCCTACTCATGCTTGCATTCGGTGTTGATTAATTTTAATGCATGTTCATGACTGTTGTCGCTCTCTAGCTGGTCCCTTCCTAGTCTTTTGCTAGCCTTCACCTGTACTAAGCGGGAATACTGCTTGTGCATCCAATTCCATAAGCCCCAAAGTTATTCCATATGAGTCCACCATACCTACCTATATACGGTATCTACCTACCGTTCGAAGTAAATTTGTATGTGCCAAACTATAAACCTTCAAATAAACATTCTGTTTTGTATGCTCGAATAGCTCATGTATCAACTAGGGCTGCCTGTATCTTCCATGTTAGGTGGGTTATTCTCAAGAGGAATGGACTCCGCTCCTCACTCACGAGAAAATGGCTGGTCACTGGGATGCCCAATCCCATGCTTTATACAAATCAAATCAAAATAACTGCAAACAAAACTCCCCCGGGACTGTTGTTAGTTGGAGGAACTCGTTATTTCGAGCAAGCCATGGATTGATGCTTGTTGGTGGAGGGGGAGTATAAACTTTACCATTCTGTTTGGGAACCGCCTATAATGTGTGTAGCATGGAAGATATCGCCATCTCTTGGTTGTTATGTTGACAATGAAAGTATGCCGCTCAAAATATTATTCATATCTATTTCAAAACCGAGCTCTGGCACCTCTACAGATCCCTTCTTCCCTCTGTGAAGGGCCTATCTATTTACTTTTATGTTGAGTCATCATCCTCTTATTAAAAAGCACCAGTTGGAGAGCACCGTTGTCATTTGCATTCATTACTGTTAGTTTACATTGAGTATGACTTGACTGGATCTCTTTTACCATGAATTACAATGTCTAGTCAGTCCTTGATCTTTAAAGGTGCTCTGCATTTATGTTTTGTGGTCTTAGAAAGGGCTAGCGAGATACCATCTTGTTATATCATATCATGATTGTTTTGAGAAAGTGTTGTCATCCGAGATTTATAATTACTGCTCGCTAGTTGACTATGCCATTGATGTGAGTAAACATGAGACCTAAATGTTATTGTGAATATGGTTAGTTCATAATCTTTGCTGAAAACTTGAATGTTGGCTTTACATATTTACAACAACAAGAGCAAACAGAGTTTGTAAAAGTTTTTCTTTATCACTTTCAGTTTATCAACTGAATTGCTTGAGGACAAGCAAAGGTTTAAGCTTGGGGGAGTTGATACGTCTCCGTCGTATCTACTTTTCCAAAAACTTTTGCCCTTGTTTTGGACTCTAACTTGCATGATTTGAATGGAACTAACCTGGACCGATGCTGTTTTCAGCAGAATTGCCATGGTGTTATTTTTGTGCAGAAATAGAAGTTCTCAGAATGACCTAAAAATCAACAGAGAATTATTTTGGAATATATAAAAAATACTGGAAGGAAGATCCACGTCAGGGAGGGGGCCTCCACCTGTCCACGAGAGTGGGGGCGCGCCCTACCCCCCTAGACGCGCCCCCCTGCCTCGTGGGCCCCCTGACGCTCCACCGACCTCAACCTTGACCCCATATATTCACTTTCGGGGAGAAAAAAACCAGGCAGAAGGATTCATTGCGTTTTACGATACGGAGCCGCCGCCAAGCCCTAAACTCTCTTGGGAGGGCTGGTCTGGAGTCCGTTCGGGGCTCCGGAGAGGGGAATCCGTTGCCATCGTCATCATCAACCATCCTCCATCACCAATTTCATGATGCTCACCGCCGTGCGTGAGTAACTCCATTGTAGGCTTGCTGGACGGTGATGGGTTGGATGAGATTTATCATGTAATCGAGTTAGTTTTGTTAGGGTTTGATCCCTAGTATCCACTATGTTCTAAGATTGATGTTGCTATGACTTTGCTATGCTTAATGCTTGTCACTAGGGCCCGAGTGCCATGATTTCAGATCTGAACCTATTATGTTTTCATCAATATATGAGAGTTCTTGATCCTATCTTGCAAGTCTATAGTCATCTACTGTGTTATGATCCGGCAACCCCGAAGTGACAATAATCGGGACCACTCCCGGTGATGACTGTAGTTTGAGGAGTTCATGTATTCACTATGTGTTAATGCTTTGTTCCGGTACTCTATTAAAAGGAGGCCTTAATATCCCTTAGTTTCTGCTAGGACCCCGCTGCCACGGGAGGGTAGGACAAAAAGATTGTAACGCCCCAAGACCGATGTGCCAGGTGTCCTCAAGTTATTCGCTGTTGTTGCGTTGTCATTTCTTGCGTGTCATGCATTGCATATCATGTCATCATGTGCATTGCATTTGCATTCATGTTCATCTCACGCATCCGAGCATTTTCCCCGTTGTCCGTTTTGCATTCCGGCGCTCATATCTCCTCCGGTGGTCCTTTCTACCTTTCTTTCATGTGTGGGGGTTAAACATTTCTGGATTAGACCGAGACTTGCCAAGCGGCCTTGGTTTACTACCGGTAGACCGCCTGTCAAGTTTTGTGCCAGTTGGACTTCGTTTGATACTCCAACGGTTAACCGAGGGACCGAAAAGGCATCATGTGTGTTGCAGACCAACACCCCTCCAAAGTGGCCCAAAACCCACCTAAACCTCCTCCATCATCTCGATCGTTCGATCACGATCGCGTGGCCGAAAACCGCACCTCATTTGGACTCTCCTAGCTCCCTCTACCTATAAATATGTCCTCCCCGTCCATTTTCGCGGACGAAACCCTAGTCTTCCTCTACCCCGCGCCACCGGACACATCTCCGCCACCAGCCGGACATGTCCGCCGCCCTCAGCCACCTCACTTCAACCAATGGCGTTGCGCCACGTCGCCTTCCCCGCCGCCACAGCCAACCGGCGTCTGCCACCTCACCCCGCGCCGCGCCCTCTCTCTCCTCCCCCGCCACCAGGCCCGCTGTGGCCCGGATCTGGCCCTTCGGGCCCGCTCCGCTGAGGCGCCGCGCCCCGCCGCCTGGGTCTCCCTACCGCCTGCGACGTCAGCCGCGCCGCCGACCTGTTCGTCGATGCTCGCCGCCGCCGCTTCTCCGTCACCGACCGGCGCCACCTCCGCCGCGCAAGCTCGCTGCCGCCCTCGCCGTCCGGCCGCCGCCATCGCCCTGCGCCTCGCCGCCTCGTCGCCGGCGCCCCGCCGCTCGTGCTCCGACGGCCGCGCCCGCGCCGGCCCCGCCTCTTCTCGCTGCTGCCCACGCCCTCGTCGCCGGCCATCGCCGGAAACGGCTACCTCGCCGGAGTCCTCCTCCCTCGCCGGATCCGGGGAAGGTGGATAAGATCCACCAACCCCGGGAACCAAACGCGACCCCTCGATCCGGATCTCCTCGTCCTGGATATCCTCGTCCCGTTGACTTTCGCGGAGGTATAATTCCACTAAGTCCCCGAAATTCCCAGATTCATATGCCCATGTTCATCACGTCGTAACTTTGCATCCGTAGCTCCGTTTTGCGCGTGTAGCATATCAAAATGTTCGCCTCAGAGAGCACATCATTTCATCTAATTGCATCATTTTCATTTGAGTTCATCTTGATGCCAGAAATGCTGTTGGAAGAATGCTATTTGAGTTAATTGTCAGATCTGCTGCTCCAATTAGATATTTGTCATTTTTGCCATGATTAATGTGTGGATGATATGCCCCTGAGCTCTTCATGAGTTTTGTTATATGCTTTGCCATCTTTCCAGAGGTGCAACCCATGTATTTTTGTGATATGTGTGGTGACTAGCACAAGCTTGCAAAGTGGAGCATTCGTTAATGCTGATTTCAGGGACTTAGCATTTCCACTAACTCCTTGATCTGTTTATCTCAATATGCCATATGTTCATGTTGTTTCCTAGTGATCCGTGCCTCTTTTGAGGATGATCAGTAAGGATGATTTGTTAATCTAGTAGTTCTCTATCCATCCATGTCTTTGTTTGCAATTATGGAGTACCCTAGCTTGAGTCAATCGAGCTCTATTTTTGCTATTTCGTGAATCTGGGCAGATTGTCTACTTGTTAGCAATTTTGCCGAGGATGTTGTAGTTGATCCGTGCATGATATGTTATTGTTCTTGCCGTATCTAGCTTGTATAATGTGTATTCTTGATGGGTGTATGCTTAGATTGTCATGACATGCTCTGTAGTGAGTGCATCGAGCTCGTAAACATGCCTACTCGCTATCTGATTTGCATGCTCCAGTTTTTCACTAAGTCTGTGATTTGATTATGTTTTTGCCATGTTCACATGCTTGCAAATGTATTTTCTGATCCCTTTTGGCTCAAGGTCACTAAGGGACTTTTGTTAAGCTCTTTGAGTAGCTCCATGCCATGCTTTACTTTGCCATGTTTAAGCCCTGCAGCATATAGTTTTCATGCTCCAAAGTGTGCTACCTGATCTGAAATTCCAGGCTTGTGTTAATTTCACAAGTCTGAAATCTGTTTACCATTTGCATTTTTGCCATGCTTGTTTGAACCTGTTAATGAATGAATTAGCCGTAGCTCAGTGTTCATCTTTTGTTAAGAGTCATGAATGGATCCCTGCCATGTATTTTGTTGCCATGTTTGGGTATTGTAGCATGTTCATCTTGTTGCATTTAGATAGCTACTTGTTGTATATCGTAGACCAGTGTCATATTTGAATTGCTTGCCGTTTCCAAACCGTAACTCCGATTCCGGCGTTCTTTATATCGTTTTCAAGCGATTTCACCTCACATTTCCAGTGGCACACTTGGATTTCCAAGTTGAGGCCAGGTTCATTCATCTCTTGTCAAATCTTGCATATGCATCACATACCGCATCCCGCATATCATACCTTGTTCATGTGTTGGTTGTTTACTATATTGTGTGCTTCTTTCCGGTGTTTGCTTCTTTGGGTTGGTTCCGGTAACGTCGCGTTTGTGAGGACCCGTTCGTCTATGTCCGTTGGTCTTCTTTATGGACTCGTTCTTCTTCCTTGCGGGATTTCAGGCAAGATGATCATACCCTCGAAATCACTTCTATCTTTGCTTGCTAGTTGCTTGCTCTTTTGCTATGCCTATGCTACAATACCAACACTTGATTACCATGCCTCCTATATTGTTGAACCAAGCCTCTAACCCACATTGTCCTAGCAAACCGTTGATTGGCTATGTTACCACTTTGCTTAGCCCCTCTTATAGCGTTGTTAGTTGCAGGTGAAGAATGAAGTTTGTTCCTTGTTGGAACATGGAGATGTTGTTCCTTGTTGGAACATGTTTACTTGTTGGGATATCACAATATATCTTATTTAATTAATGCATCTATATACTTGGTAAAGGGTAGAAGGCTCGGCCTTATGCCTGGTGTTTTGTTCCACTCTTGCCGCCCTAGTTTCCGTCATATCGGTGTTATGTTCCCGGATTTTGTGTTCCTTACGCGGTTGGGTTATAATGGGAACCCCTTGATAGTTCGCTTTGAATAAAACTCCTCTGGCAAGGCCCAACCTTGGATTTACCATTCGCCACCTAGCCTTTTTCCCTTGGGAGTCGCGCATCCCGAGGGTCATCTTTATTTTAAACCCCCCCCCCCCGGGCCAGTGCTTGTCTAAGTGTTGGTCCAAACTAGAGCCCCTTGCAGCGCCACCTCGGGGAAACTCGAGGGCTGGTTTTAGTTGTACGGATTGCTTATCCGGTGTTGCCCTGAGAACGAGATATGTGCAGCTCCTATCGGGATGTCGGCGCATCGGGTGGTCTTGCTAGACTTGTTTTACCATTGTCAAAATGTCTTGTAACCGGGATTCCGAGTCTGATCGGGTCTTCCCGCTAGAAGGAATATCCTTCGTTGACCGTGAGAGCTTGTCATGGGCTAAGTTGGGACACCCCTGCAGGGATTTGAACTTTCGAAAGCCGTGCCCGCGGTTATGGGAAGATGGGAATTTGTTAATGTCCGGTTGTAGATAACTTGAACCTTAACTTAATTAAAATGAGTCAACTGTGTGTGTAACCGTGATGATCTCTTTCCGGTGGAGTCCGGGAAGTGAACACGGTGTTGGAGTTATGCTTGACGTAGGTTGCTATAGGATCACTTCTTGATCATAGTTCTTCGACCGTGATTTGCTTTCTCTTCTCGCTCTCTTTTGCGTATGTTAGCCACCATATATGCTAGTTGCTTGCTGCAGTTCCACTTCATACCTTTACCTTACCCATAAGCTTAAATAGTCTTGATCGCGAGGGTGCGAGATTGTTGAGTCCCCGTGACTCACAGGTACTTCCAAAACCAGCTTGCAGGTGTCGTTGAACCATGCAGATGATGCAACCAAGCTCAGGAGGAGCTTGATGAAGATCTTGTCCTTTGTGTTGTTCCGTTCTAGTTGATCAGTAGTGGAGCCCAGTTGGGGTCGATCAGGGACCTTGTCGCATTTGGGGGTGTTGGGGAACGTTGCAGAAAACAAAAAATTTCCTACGGTTTCACCAAGATCCATCTATGAGTTTATCTAGCAACGAGTGATCGGATGCATCTACATACCTTTGTAGATCACGAGCGGAAGCGTTCAAAGAACGGGGATGAGGGAGTCGTACTCGACGTGATCCAAATCACCGGAGATCCTAGCGCCGAACGGACGGCACCTCCGCGTTCAACACACGTACGGTCAGCGTGACGTCTCCTCCTTCTTGATCCAGCAAGGGGGAAGGAGAGGTTGATGAAGATCCAGCAGCACGACGGCGTGGTGGTGGATGCAGCAGTCACCGCAGCAGGGCTTCGCCGTTCTTCTGCGAGAGGGAGAGGTGTAGCAGGGGAGAGGGAGGCGCCAAGACTCAAGGTGCGGCTGCCCCTCCCTCCCCCCCTTTATATAGGCTCCCCAAGGGGGGCGCCGGCCCTAGGAGATGGATCTCCTAGGGGGCGGCGGCCAAGGGGGTGGAGTAGCCCCCAAGGCAAGTGGGGCGCCCCCCCCACCCTAGGGTTTCCAACCCTAGGCGCAGGGGGTGGGCCAAGGGGGGTGCACCAGCCCACTATGGGCTGGTTCCCCTCCCCACTTCAGCCCATGGGGCCCTCCGGGATGGGTGGCCCCACCCGGTGGACCCCCGGGACCCATCCGGTGGTCCCGGTACAATACCGGTGACCCCGAAACTCTCCCGATGGCCGAAACTGCACTTCCTATATATAATTCTTCACCTCCGGACCATTCCGGAACTCCTCGTGACGTCCGGGATCTCATCCAGGACTCCGAACAACTTTCGGGTTACTGCATATTCATATCTCTACAACCCTAGCGTCACCGAACCTTAAGTGTGTAGACCCTACGGGTTCGGGAGACATGTAGACATGACCGAGACGGTTCTCCGGTCAATAACCAACAGCAGGATCTGGATACCCATGTTGGCTCCCACATGCTCCTCGATGATCTCATCGGATGAACCACGATGTCGAGGATTCAGGCAACCCCGTATACAATTCCCTTTGTCAATCGGTACGTTACTTGCCCGAGATTCGATCGTCGGTATCCCAATACCTCGTTCAATCTCGTTACCGGCAAGTCACTTTACTCGTACCGTAATGCATGATCCCGTGACCAGACACTTGGTCACTTTGAGCTCATTATGATGATGCATTACCGAGTGGGCCCAGAGATACCTCTCCGTCATACGGAGTGACAAATCCCAGTCTTGATCCGTGTCAACCCAACAGACACTTTCGGAGATACCCGTAGTATACCTTTATAGTCACCCAGTTACGTTGTGACGTTTGGTACACCCAAAGCACTCCTACGGTATCCGGGAGTTACACGATCTCATGGTCTAAGGAAAAGATACTTGACATTGGAAAAACTCTAGCAAACGAACTATACGATCTTGTGCTATGTTTAGGATTGGGTCTTGTCCATCACATCATTCTCCTAATGATGTGATCTCGTTATCAATGACATCCAATGTCCATAGCCAGGAAACCATGACTATCTGTTGATCAACGAGCTAGTCAACTAGAGGCTTACTAGGGACATGTTGGTGTCTATGTATTCACACATGTATTACGATTTCCGGATAACACAATTATAGCATGAATAAAAGACAATTATCATGAACAAGGAAATATAATAATAATCCTTTTATTATTGCCTCTAGGGCATATTTCCAACAGTCTCCCACTTGCACTAGAGTCAATAATCTAGTTACATTGTGATGAATCGAACACCCATAGAGTTCTGGTGTTGATCATGTTTTGCCCTAGGGAGAGGTTTAGTCAATGGATCTGCGACATTCAGATCCGTATGTACTTTACAAATATCTATGTCTCCATCTTGAACATTTTCACGAATGGAGTTGAAGCGACGCTTGATGTGCCTGGTCTTCTTGTGAAACCTGGGCTCCTTGGCAAGTGCAATAGCTCCAGTGTTGTCACAGAAGAGTTTGATCGGCCCCGACGCATTGGGTATGACTCCTAGGTCGGTGATGAACTCCTTCACCCAAATTGCTTCATGTGCTGCCTCCGAGGCTGCCATGTACTCCGCTTCACATGTAGATCCCGCCACGACGCTCTGCTTGCAGCTGCACCAGCTTACTGCTCCACCATTCAACATATACACGTATCCGGTTTGTGACTTAGAGTCATCCAGATCTGTGTCGAAGCTAGCGTCGACGTAACCCTTTACGACGAGCTCTTCATCACCTCATAAACGAGAAACATGTCCTTAGTCCTTTTCAGGTACTTCAGGATATTCTTGACCGCTGTCCAGTGTTCCTTGCCAGGATTACTTTGGTATCTTCCTACCAAACTTACGGCAAGGTTTACATCAGGTCTGGTACACAGCATGGCATACATAATAGACCCTATGGCTGAGGCATAGGGGATGACACTCATCTCTTCTATATCTTCTGCCGTGGTCGGACATTGAGCTGAGCTCAATTTCACACCTTGCAACACAGGCAAGAACCCCTTCTTAGACTGATCCATATTGAACTTTTTCAATATCTTATCAAGGTATGTGCTTTGTGAAAGACCTATGAGGCGTCTTGATCTATCTCTATAGATCTTGATGCCTAATATATAAGCAGCTTCTCCAAGGTCCTTCATTGAAAAACTCTTATTCAAGTAGGCCTTAATGCTGTCCAAAAGTTCTATATCATTTCCCATCAAAAGTATGTCATCTACATATAATATGAGAAATGCTACAGAGCTCCCACTCACTTTCTTGTAAACGCAGGCTTCTCCATAAGTCTGCATAAACCCAAACGCTTTGATCATCTCATCAAAGCGAATGTTCCAACTCCGAGATGCTTGCACCAGCCCATAAATGGATCGCTGGAGCTTGCATACCTTGTTAGCATTCTTAGGGTCGACAAAACCTTCCGGCTGCATCATATACAGTTCTTCCTTAAGATAACCGTTAAGGAATGCCGTTTTGACGTCCATTTGCCATATCTCATAATCATAGTATGCGGCAATTGCTAACATGATTCGGACGGACTTCAGCTTTGCTACGGGAGAGAAAGTCTCATCGTAGTCAACCCCTTGAACTTGTCGATAACCCTTAGCGACAAGCCTAGCTTTATAGATGGTCACATTACCATCCGCGTCTGTCTTCTTCTTAAAGATCCATTTATTTTCTATGGCTCGCCGATCATCGGGCAAGTCAGTCAAAGTCCATACTTCGTTTTCATACATGGATCCTATCTCGGATTTCATGGCTTCCAGCCATTTGTCGGAATCCGGGCCCGCCATCGCTTCTTCATAGTTCGAAGGTTCACCGTTGTCCAACAACATGATTTCTAAGACAGGGTTGCCGTACCACTCTGGTGCGGAACGTGTCCTAGTGGACCTACGAAGTTCAGTAGCAACTTGATCTGAAGTTTCATGATCATCATCATTAACTTCCTCTCTAGTCGGTGCAGGCACCTCAGGAACATTTTCTTGAGCTGCGCTACTTACCGGTTCAAGAGGTAATACTTCATCAAGTTCCACTTTCCTCCCACTTATTTCTTTCGAGAGAAACTCTTTCTCTAGAAAGGACCCATTCTTGGCAACAAAGATCTTGCCTTCGGATCTGAGGTAGAAGGTATACCCAACAGTTTCTTTAGGGTATCCTATGAAGACGCATTTTTCCGACTTGGGTTCGAGCTTTTCAGGTTGAAGTTTCTTGACATAAGCATCGCATCCCCAAACTTTTAGAAACGACAGCTTAGGTTTCTTCCCAAACCATAATTCATACGGTGTCGTCTCAACGGATTTCGACGGAGCCCTATTTAAAGTGAATGCGGCAGTCTCTAAAGCATAGCCCCAAAATGACAGCGGTAAATCGGTAAGAGACATCATAGATCGCACCATATCCAATAGAGTGCGATTACGACGTTCGGACACACCATTACGCTGAGGTGTTCCAGGCGGCGTGAGTTGTGAAACTATTCCACATTTTCTTAAGTGTGTGCCAAATTCGTGACTCAAGTATTCTCCTCCACGATCTGATCGCAAAAACTTGATTTTTCTGTCACGTTGATTCTCAACCTCACTCTGAAATTCCTTGAACTTTTCAAAGGTTTCAGACTTGTGTTTCATTAAGTAGACATACCCATATCTACTCAAGTCATCAGTGAGGGTGAGAACATAACGATAGCCACCACGAGCCTCAACACTCATTGGACCGCACACATCAGTATGTATGATTTCCAATAAGTTGGTTGCTCGCTCCATTGTTCCTGAGAACGGAGTCTTGGTCATTTTTCCCATGAGGCATGGCTCGCACGTGTCAAATGATTCGTAATCAAGAGACTCGAAAAGTCCATCTGCATGGAGCTTCTTCATGCGTTTGACACCTATGTGACCAAGGCGGCAGTGCCACAAGTATGTGGGACTATCATTATCAACCTTACATCTTTTGGTATTAACACTATGAATATGTGTAGCATTACGCTCGAGATTCATTAAGAATAAACCATTCACCACAGGAGCATGACCATAAAACATATCTCTCATATAAATAGAACAACCATTATTCTCGGATTTAAATGAGTAGCCATCTCGAATTAAACGAGATCCTGATACAATGTTCATTCTCAAAGCTGGTACTAAATAACAATTATTGAGGTTTAAAACTAATCCCGTAGGTAAATGTAGAGGTAGCGTGCCGACGGCGATCACATCGACCTTGGAACCATTCCCGACGCGCATTGTCACCTCGTCCTTCGCCAGTCTCCGCTTATTCCGCAGCTCCTGCTTTGAGTTACAAATGTGAGCAACCGCACCGGTATCAAATACCCAGGAGCTACTACAATACTGGTAAGGTACACATCAATTACATGTATATCACATATACCTTTTGTGTTGCCGGCCTTCTTGTCCGCTAAGTATTTGGGGCAGTTCCGCTTCCAGTGACCACTTCCCTTGCAACAAAAGCACTCAGTTTCGGGCTTGGGTCCATTCTTTGGCTTCTTCCCGGCAGCTTGCTTACCGGGCGCGGCAACTCCCTTGCCGTCCTTCTTGAAGTTCTTTTTACCCTTGCCTTTCTTGAACTTAGTGGTTTTATTGACCATCAACACTTGATGTTCCTTTTTGACTTCTACCTCTGCTGATTTCAGCATTGAAAATACCTCAGGAATGGTCTTTTCCATCCCCTGCATATTGAAGTTCATCACAAAGCTCTTGTAGCTCGGTGGAAGCGACTGAAGGATTCTGTCAATGACCGCGTCATCCGGGAGATTAACTCCCAGCTGAGTTAAGCGGTTATGTAATCCAGACATAGTGAGTATGTGCTCACTGACAGAACTATTTTCCTCCATCTTACAGCTGAAGAACTTGTCGGAGACTTCATATCTCTCGACCCAGGCATGAGCTTGAAAAACCATTTTCAGCTCTTCGAACATCTCATATGCTCCGTGTCTCTCAAAACGCTTTTGGAGCCCCGGTTCTAAGCTGTAAAGCATGTCGCACTGAACGAGGGAGTAATCATCAGCACGCTGCTGCCAAGCGTTCATAACGTCTTGGTTCTCTGGGATGGGTGCGTCACCTAGCGGTGCTTCTAGGACATAATCTTTCTTGGCAGCTATGAGGATGATCCTCAGGTTCTGGACCCAGTCCGTATAGTTGCTGCCATCATCTTTCAGCTTGGTTTTCTCTAGGAACGCGTTGAAGTTGAGGACAACGTTGGCCATTTGATCTATAAGACATATTGTAAAGATTTTAGACTAAGTTCATGATAATTAAGTTCATCTAATCAAATTATATAATGAACTCCCACTCAGATAGACATCCCTCCAGTCATCTAAGTATAACATGATCCGAGTTAACTAGGCCGTGTCCGATCATCACGTGAGACGGACTAGTCAACATCGGTGAACATCTTCATGTTGATCGTATCTTCTATACGACTCATGCTCGACCTTTTGGTCTTCTGTGTTCCGAGGCCATGACTGTACATGCTAGGCTCATCAAGTCAACCTAAGTGTTTGCATGTGTAAATCTGTCTTACACCCGTTGTATGTGAACGTTGGAATCTATCACACCCGATCATCACGTGGTGCTTCGAAACAACGAACTGTCGCAACGGTGCACAGTTAGGGGGAACACTTTCTTGAAATTATTATGAGGGATCATCTTATTTACTACCGTCGTTCTAAGTAAACAAGATGCAAAAACATGATAAACATCACATGCAATCAAATAATAATAGTGACATGATATGGCCAATATCACATAGCTCCTTTGATCTCCATCTTGGGGCTCCATGATCATCTTGTCACCGGCATGACACCATGATCTCCATCATCATGATCTCCATCATCGTGTCTCCATGAAGTTGCTCGCCAACTATTACTTCTACTACTATGGCTAACACGTTTAGCAATAAAGTAAAGTAATTTACATGGCGTTTCTCAATGACACGCAGGTCATACAAAAAATAAAGACAACTCCTATGGCTCCTGCCGGTTGTCATACTCATCGACATGCAAGTCGTGATTCCTATTACAAGAACATGATTCATACATCACATATATTTCATTCATCATTCATCACAACTTTGGCCATATCACATCACAAAGCACTTGCTGCAAAAACAAGTTAGACGTCCTCTAATTGTTGTTGCAAGTTTTACGTGGCTGCAATAGGGTTCTAGCAAGAACGGTTTCTTACCTACCTAAAAGCCACAACGTGATTTGTCAACTTCTATTTACCCTTCATAAGGACCCTTTTCATCAAATCTGCTCCAACTAAAGTGGGAGAGACAGACACCCGCTAGCCACCTTATGCAACTAGTGCATGTCAGTCGGTGGAACCAGTCTCACGTAAGCGTACGTGTAAGGTCGGTCCGGGCCGCTTCATCCCACAATACTACTGAAGCAAAATAAGACTAGTAGCAGCAAGAAAGTTGACAACATCTATGCCCGCAACAAATTGTGTTCTACTCGTGCAAAGAGAACTACGCATAGACCTGGCTCTGATACCACTGTTGGGGAACGTTGCAGAAAACAAAAATTTTCCTACGGTTTCACCAAGATGCATCTATGAGTTCATCTAGCAACGAGTGATCGGATGCATCTACATACCTCTGTAGATCGCGAGCGGAAGCGTTCAAAGAACGGGGATGAGGGAGTCGTACTCGACGTGATCCAAATCACCGGAGATCCTAGCGCCGAACGGATGGCACCTCCGCGTTCAACACATGTATGGTCAGCCTGGCGTCTCCTCCTTCTTGATCCAGCAAGGGGGAAGGAGAGGTTGATGAAGATCCAGCAGCACGACGGCGTGGTGGTGGATGCAGCAGTCACCGCAGCAGGGCTTCGCCGTTCTTCTGCGAGAGGGAAAGGTATAGCAGGGGAGAGGGAGGCGCCAAGACTCAAGGGTGCCGCTGCCCCTCCCTCCCCCTCCTTTATATAGGCTCCCCAAGGGGGCGCGCCGGCCCTAGGAGATGGGATCTCCTAGGGGGGCGGCGGCCAAGGGTGGAGTAGCCCCCAAGGCAAGTGGGGCGCCCCCCCCCCACCCTAGGGTTTCCAACCCTAGGCGCAGGGGGTGGGCCAAGGGGGCGCACCAGCCCATTATGGGTTGGTTCCCCACCCCACTTCAGCCCATGGGGCCCTCCGGGATGGGTGGCCCCACCCGGTGGACCCTCGGGACCCATCCGGTGGTCCCGGTACAATACCGGTGACCCCCGAAACTCTCCCGATGGCCGAAACTGCACTTCCTATATATAATTCTTCACCTCCGGATCATTCTGGAACTCCTTGTGACGTCCGGGATCTCATCCGGGACTCCGAACAACTTTCGGGTTACTGCATATACATATCTCTACAACCCTAGCGTCACCGAACCTTAAGTGTGTAGACCCTACGGGTTCGGGAGACATGTAGACATGACCGAGACGGTTCTCCGGTCAATAACCAACAGCAGGATCTGGATACCCATGTTGGCTCCCACATGCTCCTCAATGATCTCATCGGATGAACCACGATGTCGAGGATTCAGGCAACCCCGTATACAATTCCCTTTGTCAATCGGTACGTTACTTGCCCGAGATTCGATCGTCGGTATCCCAATACCTCGTTCAATCTCGTTACCGGCAAGTCACTTTACTCGTACCGTAATGCATGATCCCGTGACCAGACACTTGGTCACTTTGAGCTCATTATGATGATGCATTACCGAGTGGGCCCAGAGATACCTCTCCGTCATACGGAGTGACAAATCCCAGTCTTGATCCGTGTCAACCCAACAGACACTTTCGGAGATACCCGTAGTATACCTTTATAGTCACCCAGTTACATTGTGACGTTTGGTACACCCAAAGCACTCCTACGGTATCTGGGAGTTACACGATCTCATGGTCTAAGGAAAAGATACTTGACATTGGAAAAACTCTAGCAAACGAACTATACGATCTTGTGCTATGTTTAAGATTGGGTCTTGTCCATCACATCATTCTCCTAATGATGTGATCTCGTTATCAATGACATCCAATGTCCATAGCCAGGAAACCATGACTATCTGTTGATTAACGAGCTAGTCAACTAGAGGCTTACTAGGGACATGTTGGTGTCTATGTATTCACATATGTATTACGATTTCCGGATAACACATTATAGCATGAATAAAAGACAATTATCATGAACAAAGAAATATAATAATAATCCTTTTATTATTGCCTCTAGGGCATATTTCCAACAGGGGGTTCTTCTTTTATTTTGGCGCCATAAGGTCGGTGCCAATGATTGTTTGGTTGTATGTAATGCTATTTACTGTACTTTGATTGACGTGGCGAGTTGTAAGCCAGCCTGTGTATCTCTTTCCCTTATGTATTACATGGGTTGTTTTGCGAAGATTACCCTCACTTGCGACATTGCTTTCAATGCGATTATGGCCTTCTTAAGTCGTGCTTCGACACGTGGGAGATATAGCCGCATCGAGGGTGTTATAAAGATCTCATGTAAGTTCTTTTCCATAAGCACGTATGACTATATTTGAAATACATGCCTACATTACATTGATGAATTAGAGCTAGTTCTATGTCACCCTATGTTATGACCGTTACATGATGAACCGCATCCGGCATAATTCTCCATCACCGATCCATTGCCTACGAGCTTTCCATATATTGTTCTTCGCTTATTTACTTTTCCGTTGCTATTGTTACAATCACTATAAAACACCAAAAATATTACTTTTGCTACCGTTACCTTTTGCTACCTTTACCACTACTATCATATTACTTTGCTACTAAACACTTTGTTGCAGATATTAAGTTTCCAGGTGTGGTTGAATTGACAACTCAGCTGCTAATACTTGAGAATATTCTTTGGCTCCCCTTGTGTCGAATCAATAAATTTGGGTTGAATACTCTACCCTTGAAAACTGTTGTGATCCCCTATACTTGTGGGTTATCTATGCATTTTAGGTTAGTTGTTGTTAGTGCATTTGAGGTTAGTAGATTTTAGGTTAGTGGAGAGGAAAAAGGAAAATAAGGAAAAAGAAGAAAAGAGGAAGAAGGAAGAAGGAAGAAGAAGAAGAAAAAGAAGTAGAGGAAAAAGGGAAATAAGAAGAGGAAGAAGGAGGAGAAGAAGGAGAAGAAGAGGAGTTGAAGAAGAGGAGAAAAAAAATAGAAGATGAAGAAGAAGATAAATAAAGGAGAAGAAGAAGGAATAGAGGAGAAGAAGGAAAAATAGAATTATTCTATTTTTTCTTCTTCTCCTCTTTTTTTTTGTTCTTCTATTTTTTCTTCTTCGAGCGTCGATCAACCCCCTCTCGCTTGACTAACTCTCCGAGGATCGCCGAGCGGTCGAGGGTCGGGAACTAGGGTAGAGGGTCGAGGGTCACCGAGGGGTCGAGGGGGGACGTCGATCAACCCCCTCTCGCTCGACCAACTCTCGAGGACATCCAAACCCTAGAAATAAACGTTGTCGATCTCCTACCCCCTCCCGCCCCTACCCGACAAACTCTCTTGAGATTTATCAAGAATGCCCCCATTATGGATGTGCATAATTAAGTTGATCCATATTTTTTCTAATCTCATCTACCATTTTATATGTGCACATTCTCTTGTGTCAAAGTATTGAAGAAATCCATGGTTTCATAATTAGCCGGAAGTAACAGGCGCATGATGGTATGAAGCTCTCCAAAATTATTTTGAAACGGAGTCCTGATAGGATAATTCGCTTTTTGGTACGAAGTTCAGCAAAGGCCTTCCAAATAGCGATATTCGTAAGGCCCTTGCTGAACTTCGTACCAAAAAGCGAATTATCCTATCAGGACTTCGTTCCAAAATAAATTTGGAGAGCTTCATACCATCATACACCTGTTACTTCCGGCTAATGATGAAGCCATGGTTTTCTTGAATCCTTTGACACTAGACAACATGACATATAGAAGGGTAGATGATATCAGGAAAAATAGGGACCATTTTCTGCACATCCAGAATGGCACCATTTTGTTAAATCCTAGAAGCATCAAGGCCACCCCAAACCCTAGAAGCATTGTCGAGGCCACCCCAAATCGTAGAAGCATCGAGATAGCTAGGTCTACGTTTGCCACTAATATATCCATCTGTCATGTTTGTATATTAATTGCCATGTTGTAATATTTGCAGAAACTATGGAGCACCGAGACTTGGAAGCAGAACAATTGTTGGGGGACATAATCCTTGGCGGAGGTGATGTCATGTCCTATCTCAACGACACCGATGGTTTGGAAGGAGAGGGTGAAGCAGGCTCCGGTGATCGAACAATGGAGGAGGAAGGACATGATCATGATGGCTCTGGTGACCGAATGCCGGTGGAAGAAGGAGACCGTGATGACGGCTCCGGTGACCGAACGGAGGAGGGAGCTGTTGCAAAGTCCAGCGATGTATATATATTAATTAAGCCTGTGCTGACTAGCTAATTGATGCATTAATTGTTTTGGTATGTACACATATTAACTCTTCTTTCTTCTTTTCTAGCCCTCCAGATCGAGCCAAACTTCGGTAACGAGACAAGGCCCGAAGAAAAGGTTGCGCCAGGATGAAAGGTTCACGATCATAGCAATCGCGGGCGATGGCCAACCGATTGAACCCAGCCGGACCAAGGAAGCATTTTCTCCTTAGTGCAGGGTTCTTGTTAGGGACATGATCCCGATTAGCATCCACCAATGGAATAAGCCTAGGAACAAAGACCCTCAAGTTCCATATGTCAACGATAGACAGAAAGATGATCTTTGGACCGCGCTGAAGGCAAATTTCACCCTACCGCCAGAGGAGGATCCGGATAAGACAGTTATAGGGCCACTGGTCAAGGCTCATACTCTTAAGAAGATGGCAGATCTATTCTGGAGGTGGAAGAATGAGTTGAAATCAACGTATGTCAACAAAGGGAAGACTCCAGAATTCATCGACCGATTTGAGAAGATAAGAGATCGCTGGCCCACATTTGTGGCCTACAAGACATCGAAGAAGAGTAAGAAGATGTCAGCAACAAATAAGATAAATGCTACAAATAAGGAACATCACCATCACACGGGGTCAGGTGGCTACCTCAAAGACCGGCCATTGTGGGACAAGATTGAGAATGACCTGATTGCTAAGCTATAAAGAAGGAGCGTCACCATCACACGGGGTCAGGTGGCTACCTCAAAGACCGGCCGTTGTGGGACAAGGTTGAGAATGACCTGATTCCTAAAGGGGTCGAACCAGAGACATTGAACTGGCCAGACCATTCAAGGACTTGGTTCTTTGGGGTTGGGGAAACCTTGGACCCTGAAATAGGGAAGTGCGTTTGGACGGACGAGCAACTTGAAATACCCATCAAGAAGCTTCAGAAGTATATCGCCCCAGCGCAGCAAGGGACGTTCATTCCCAACAGAGAGAACGATGAGCTCATAGAGGCCCTCAGGAATCCTGAGCACCCTGGACGAACACGAGGCACACCAGGCTCTGTTGCGTGGAAGGTTGGGTTTCCTGGTGCAGGCAGTTACAAAACCCGGGAGAGGAGGAGGAAAGTGGAGCCGAGCGAACTGCAGAAGCTGAATGCAAGGGTAAGAAAGCTAGAGGAACAAGTTGACAGCCAGCAACCTGCTGGAGCTACCACAAAAGCTACCCTGCCATCTCAGCGGAGAAGCAGCGTGGCTTCCACCGAGCTCGTTCAATAGCCTAACTTCGCGGCTCCTAGCTACCCCGTGGATGCTATCACGGAGGATCAACATTGGCACCTTATGACGCAATGGCAGAACCTCAAAGTCAAGGTGGCTGTCGGCTCTGTTGCACCTCCTGAACCCGACGCAACTTTTCACTGCCATCCAATTCCACAAGGCTATGTTGTTGTGATGGTGGATGAAATTACGGAGGGATTTGAGGAGCTCGAGCTTGACCACCCTACCAATGAAGGGGAGACTCGGTGGGGTCTTTCTCTGAAGACTTCATGTCTATGGCGGAAGGAGCACATCAAGCTTCCGAACTAGACGCCTCCGTCTCCTCCTCCTCCTCCTCCGGCGAGTGATCAGGGCACTCCGCCTCCTTCTCCGACGTGTGGCGGCACTCCGCCTGCTCTGGCACGTTCGAGCAGCCCGCCTCCTCCTCCGCCTTGTCAGCAATGGCGGAAGACAGCCGCCGCCGATCCGGTTGCTCCGGCGCGTCATAGCACTCCGCCTCGTAAGCAATGAAGGAAGACAGCCGTCGCCGCTTTGGCTGCTCCGGCGTCTAGCAGTACAACCAGAGGCGGGAGGCAATACAGATTCGGTCCATCTCTCAAGCCTCTAGAGAAGTTACCATACAAGAGGGTCGTGCAGGAAAACACGGAGATCTGTGAAGCCTATGTGAAGGACTTCTTTGAAACGCGAACAGCTATGACACATCCAGCTCCGGAGGAGAAGATAGATTCCATGAAAATTCAGCGCACTATCAATGCCCTGAAGCGACCACCACCACCTTCATCGGATGACAACCATGTTCGCTGTCTTAAAAAGACAATGCAAGCAGCGCGCCGGTTGGGAACTACTTCAAGTGACAACAAGTTAGCAGAACGAAGAAGTGGGAAAAAAATTCTCCAGCTCAGAGAACAGGAGAACCAATCGTGCCCCCCCACTCAAGGTGTCTAGCGATATCGTCGCAAATCTGCTGGGGATGGTGCTAGCTACCAATCCTGGTGATTACCTGCCCGACGATGCATATTTTGATACAAGGGAGGTGGACGAATTCAGATACTAGTACGAAAAGCCTCTCGTCAAAGATGGAAGTCCTCCACTAACGACGATGATGCGAAGATTCCATGAATGGTACATGCAAACCTGCAGCGAGTCTGGGAAGGATGCTTTGACGATGAGAATTAAAGATGACCACGACTTCATTGGACAAGATGTGTTAACTGTTGATTTTGACGAGTTTTTTCAGTTCTACAATCTAAAGGCCCTCGACAAATCACTCATGGCTTGCTACTGTCTGTAAGTACTACTTTCTGTAATTAAGTCTCTATATATAGCTCAACTCTTTCATTGCATGTATATATAATTATCCTCACTATATTATGCAGATTGAAGATCGTCGAATGGAGAAAAGCACAAATCTATGACATTGGGTTCATTAACCCAAATACCATACATGAATATACGGCTAAACACAACGTCTCATAAACCGAGGACAACTTGCTAAAATCGTTGCTCAAAAATCAAAGCAAAGATAAAATACTCTTTTCTTACAACTTCAAGTGAGTGTTACTGTCTTGTGCACATTTGGTTTCCCTTATTACTCGAGGTTATAATAAATGTAACTTATGAGTTATGCATGCGTGTGTAGTTTTCACTTTATTCTCCTAGAGATTAAGCTTGAGTGGGAAGAAGTGATCTTCTTAGACTCTAGATGAAAAGATCCCGAGGAGTATGGGAACATGACTCGAATGCTCGAGAAGTAAGTTCAATCGATCATTATCGCATCATAGCGGTAACTTTGTTCATTTTCTGATATCAAGTAATTATTTTCTTTGTCTGGCAGAAAGAGTTCACCACAATTTCTCTGGGACTGCTGACTAAGCTGCGATTTAAACACCCAAAAGTAAGTACTACTACCTAGTTCCGCGCATCTCTCATTGATTCTAGCTAGTTTCATCAATAC
Source organism: Triticum aestivum (assembly GCF_018294505.1). Taxonomy (NCBI): domain Eukaryota; kingdom Viridiplantae; phylum Streptophyta; class Magnoliopsida; order Poales; family Poaceae; genus Triticum; species Triticum aestivum. The sequence goes on from NC_057812.1 coordinate 200,072,300, forward strand.
CATTTAGTATGTTTGCTTATCAGTTTGATTGACCTCTATTTCTCGTAAAGTGCTTATGGTGGGAAGCCGGGAATGATTTATGTGGATACTACGTTTGCGAGTTCATCTACAGGGCGACAACCTCTAATAAGCGAGGCTACTCTGAAAAACAATATGAAGTGTGTAAGCAAAAATATTCACAATTTTATTTTATTACCATCATTTGTGTTGAGTTCCATTCATACACGTGTATTGACCCTCTTCTTCAATTTAGATCTGGCAGATGCGGGATGGACTCCTACCACATGATCGCATAAAAGCAATTCAAGAGGAATTGGCGGGATTTTTTTCTTGACCACGTCTCAATAAAGCCGGAGAATATCATGTGGAACTTGACTTCAGATGTTAGGGATTGTAAGAGATCTTATATTGTATATATGTAGCTAGTAGCGTCAGATAGATTTATGAAAACTTGTTGTTCGACCAATCTCTCGGAGAAGGAGGAGGTCGATCACTTCTCTTTGTATATGTTCATGACGATCTTGTGTGCTTAATGGTTTCCTTCATTTGCTTACTAGCTAGCGTGTTGCGAGTTCTCTCTATACATATAGTACGTAGCGTCGACCAAGCACGAAGATAAGAGAAGTCACTTCTCTCTATTAGCTAGCTAACACAATATATGAAACCCCTAAATTAATCCTCCAAAACCCCCAACCCCCCCCCCCCCCTCGAAAACAAAAAAACAAAAACCCCAGCCCCTGAGCTGTTGACACATGGATGCTTTTTGGTCCTGGTTGGTGTTACCAATCGGGACCAAAGGCCCTCCTGTCTGGGCAAGCCGCAGCGGCCACGTGGAGCCCCATCTATCCCGGTACGTAAGCGAACCGGGACTAAAGGTATTGGGCTTTAGTCCCGGTTTCAGAACTGGGACAAATGGGCCTCTGGAACCGGGACAAATGGGCCTCTGGAACCGGGACAAATGGGCCTTTTTCTACTAGTGACCCTAGCCGCCGCCGCATCGTATGGTTTCACACCACCATTCCAGAGCATTGCGCCGCCACGCAAGTCTTCTGCATCCCTCCTTCCGGCGTGCACCGCGAGAAGCGACAACATGCCTCCAGAACCCCGCCTCTCGTGATCCTGTACGGGAGAGGGGCAATCAGGTTTTTGGGGAGTGCACTCGCACGACTACTGGCAGCGACGACTTTGCCAACGACGACTTCTTCCCTGACCTCGGCAACCTCATCCTCAACGACATGGGCGACAACATCAACACCGGCGGTGCTGCTCCCACTGTACTATATGTGATTCTATCCTTCTTGTTCGAGTTCGTGATAGAATTCATGTTTCTAATATGTGCCCCAGATGTGACATGTTCATCTACTATGCTAGTTCACATGATTAGTTTAATCTCTGCTATTGCTGTTATGATTTATCTTCTGTTTATTCGGATTAAATCTCGTAGTAATTCGCTCATATATTCAACATATAGTACAGCATGTAAACCATGCTACAGGTTTGCCATCGACAACACACATTAAGATTCGACATGCGACAGGACCAAAAGGTGTTCGCTATCTTAATCGTCCGAACATTCTATCAAGATTCTTCATAGCAGACAGACACCAATCAAAGCAACATATATGTATTGCACGAACAAGAACTTTTCAATTACCAAGACCTGAATGCGGGGCTGACTCCGGGTTGTTTATACTCCATTAGTGAAGAGCCCAAGACAAAACACGGAGATGGCGGTTTGAAAGCTCAGAATCACGCGCAAGTTGCCAAAAACAAATCTATGATTACTTTAGTCTTCGGAAGCCGACGCACTGTGGAAATTGTCAACCATTTCAACAATGAAAGCTTTAGTTGCTCATCTCTAAGGGCAGGACAAAAGTCAGAACTATTCCGTACTAGACTTATATCTTCGCGTTGTCAAGAAACTCAAATTAGTAAAAACCTGACTGGATAGCTAGATACCAAAATAATTTGTGTCTTAATCTCGACATTTGACTTTCCATAGTCGCCACTTTGAATTAAGACCGAGTAAGAGGCATGACACATCAGTGCCAGCTGCTAGTGGGACTAGTAGTTAACAAGTGACATGTTGGAACATCCACATCCATCCATTCCAAGCACCCTATATAAACTGTCCATCTCAGCGTGTAGAAGCACACAAAGCTTATAGCTAGCTAAAATGGCTTCCAAGTCTCTGGCCTTCGTGTGCGTCATCTTCGCCTTCCTCGTCATCATCTCGCAAGGCGTGGTTGCTGCTAGGGATCTCACCCATGGTAATGTTTCTCCCCCTGAATTAATCTCTACCTCGTTTCTTTGTATTTCTGTGTTCTTTCTGTGGCACATACGGAGGAACTTGATTACCATATGGCTAAGGTTGGCTTGGGTGTGCTGCAAATTCTCCATGGAGGGAATAGCTCTACATGCCATGGTTATTTCTAATGATGTTGCCCTACCATGGTTGCAGTTAACAGAGCAGGTAGCAGCTACCGTGGTGGCTGGTCGGGCTCGCTCTTCGTAAGAATCTGACAAAATAAATGCAGTTTCGGTTCGCATTTGCAGATCATTCGTGTGTATGGTATACAATTTCTGTATACAAGTAAGCTAGGTAGACACCCCTGGAATGGTTTGCGAGGGACTGGTATATATGTGCCCTGTGTATTCAATATGAATTTGTATCAAATGTATTGACCGTTCTAGTGCTTAAGGATCATTTTTCGACAAAGGGGCCGTGCCTTCACTCCAACTCGTCCAATTTGCCCAAACTATTTCTCAAAAGTGTGTTAGAATAAATCTGAGGCATACCGTCGATTATTCGAGGACCAAGCAATCACAGGAGCACGACACCGAGATTTGTTAACGAGGTTCACCGATATGGCTACATCCTCGGGGCATGACTACGGGCGCTCCTTCCCGTGACACCGTCATAATGCCGCACATCGGCCACCCGAGCGCCGGCACACGCCGCCGGCTCCCACTTGCGCGTCTCTACTATTATGTTGGCATAGGTTACATCGTGTGTCTACCCCCGCAATATATGAGAGGCCTAGGATACAAGTGTCCTATTAGGACACAACCCCACATCCTATGTAAACACAATACAACTCCTAGTCCAAATGTAACCTACTTTGTACACAATATTTGACACAACTCTAACAAACTCCACCTTGGCGAATATTATTCACCACCTTGAATTCATCCATGCGTCAAACTTTCATGTACATTGGACTTGAGTTTATCCCATGAATACCGCTGCTACTCCAATAACTCCATGTGACTCCACCTGCAACTTGTAGTCCCTTCTTTCTTGATCACAGTCAACGCTCGAGCAAAATCAAATTCCTTATTACTCTAAGTGCTCCCAACTTCCAGAGTATCAGTCCAACGTCATCACACACTGATCACTGACCTGCGTGAAAGTGAACAACTCACATATTGGGTGTCACACGTAAGAGTTACCTGAACTCAACATCACCGCTCCTTTCTTGACCGCCTGTCTGAAACTTGAAGGAATTTCACCATTGCTTGTAGTCATCCCGAATCAAATTCGCAGTTGTCTCACCACATGTATGACCACCAAAGCGCTGGCCCGTCTCCATGCCCCGTGCATACCACACGCCTCGCCGCTATTACCGCGTCGAGCCTCTGCTGTCCTGGTCGAGTCTCAAGGGTCGCGAAACCACACCACTCAACCCCCACTTCAGAGTACCACCGATCATGACCGACCCATGACGAGTTTCACGCTTCCATCAGACCACTGGGCTCCAGTCCAAATTACGTGTCCCTCGCTTTTCCCCGCTGAATAGGCTTCGATTCTTTGGATCCTTACACCGTAGCCCCTCAATCCAGCTCCACCTTCAACATGACTCCATGGTAGATGATCAGTCCACCCTCGCGCCCCGTCGACTTCAAGCTCTCATGTGCGCACCGTCTTGAATCAATCCCGCGCCATAGTCTTGTCGAAGCCGCACAAGCCTCAGGCATGTGCACCACGTGTTTCCACGCCCAGAAGTCGGTCACATCAGCATCACGCCCCTATGTCGTCGTCACCGATTCCACCACCGTCTTCTGTACCAACCGACATCCAGTCGATTCGTCAGACAGTCCAGTCCGACCCAGGCTCGCAAATCTTCTTCGGCAAATTCTAATCCATCACATGATGCTTCCATCTTAGCTGACTTTACTTTCCGCAACGCCTTCAAGCATCCCTGTCGTGCCAACAAATTTTCACCTTTGTCTACCATAACCCAAGATTTTTAGTTCCGTGAATTTCTCCACCTCAAACCTAGTACCCGATGGCGTCATAGTTTTTTGTATGGCTGACCTGTAAAAAATTATCCGAGCTTCCCACGCGATGCCCCAAGTACACAATCAAAACCTTCACATACTATTTAACGAAACCAAATATTTCTTTGGCCTTCACGTGATGCTCCCTTAGCTTCAACTTCCCATGCTTAGCTTGCTTTGCCAAAGTCAACGCCTCCTGCCAATTCCGATGGATGCCAACGTAATGGATTATTTCCCTGGCCAAATTGATCTGCTGCCTCTCGTGTCTTTGTCTCCTTTGCCGGCTGCTGCCGCTCCTATTAACCGCGTGCAGGTCTCCGCAATAGAGACGAGGAGAACACGGCTCCTCTCGGACTCGGTCCTGATTTTTTGTTCCAAAATAGAATCTCGTACGCTACCTTTTTTTTTAGAAGCTTCCACGTGTCATTCAAACAAAGGGTCAGGATACAACACACGCAGAACACTCGCGAACAGACCGGAGAGCACAGGTGCCCGGACACAACAGCAGATCACACCCCCACCAAAGAAAAATTACAACCAAGTCCCTCGAGGAGGAAAAGCTGAACGAAACCCACGCCTGCCACCAACCACCAACGCCGCCGGAGAGCACGCCGAAAGAAGAGAAGACAGGATCCGCTTGCCAAAGAGCCGTCGTCGCACCATCGCTTCGCAGCTTTGAGAGCCGAAGAAAGCAACCACTGTAGCCGGAGGAGCACATATCTCTGTGGCACGTCGGCCGGGGGTCAACCCCGTGCAACTCGAGCCCCGGATCCACCGTCTCCCAGTGACGTCGTCGTGGAGGAGCCCCAGATCCGCCACCAAACAACCACCAACCCTGCGCAGGAGCAACCTCCACCCTTAGCAGACCGACATGGCCTCCCGAGACGACGAGCGCCAGCAAACTCCTGTACATCCTCCCGGATCGACAAACGATGGAGGAGGGAGCCATCGTCGTAGCAGAGGCAGATCCGGAGGTCAAAATCCCACTGGCGTGGTCGCCGCCGCCGCCCTGACGACCAAGCCCAGGAAACGCAATCCCACTGGCCGGACTGACCAGTGAGAAGACAACGCCGCCAGCTCTCCAAAGTGGGGGGAAAGCTGCGGCCGCCCTACCTCGACGAAGCGCCGTCACCCACCACACGGCGGCGCCCCTCGAACACCTAAAACTACCCGTATGTACAGACCGGATGCGACACCTCAGGGCTCCCCCATCCTCCCGTCGCCGGAGCGGCGGACGGAGGAAGAGAGAGCCCGCAGGCTCGCCGGCCGACACCGGAAGAACACCAGTCGCCTCCCTTTTCGCCTTTTGGAGAAGAGGAGAAAGGGGAACGAAAGACACCTGCCCTAGACTGAGATTGTGGCATCTCGTACGCTACCTTGCAGTCACGGTCGAACGCCCGCACCGGCTTCCTGAGCACTGCCATCATCTGGCCGCTCCACGACCTGGCGTAGCTGCACAATCCCAATCGATGCATCGTTGCCGCCTTCTGAAGTGCACTTTCGCTGCCGCCGCTTCCGCGTTTGTGACCGCTGTACGCTCGCCCGATTGATCCTTTTGATCCATCGCCACACATCAAGCTTGCTGCACGTACACGTGCTTTTTACTGATATGCTTTCTTCAATCTTCCCGAGAACCACGCCGTACCCGGCTGCATCTCAAACTTGATTCTTCCCGCAGATCAACAATCCACAGCCTCCGAACAACCTCGCTCATGATACCACTTGTTAGAATAAATCCGAGGCATACCGTCGATCATCCGATGACCAAGCAATCACACGAGCACGACATCGAGATTTGTTAACGAGGTTCACCGATATGGCTACATCCCTGGGGCCTGACTACGGGCGCTCCTCCCCGTGACACCGTCACAATGCCGCACACCGGCCATCCGGACGCCGGCACACGCCGCCGGCTCCCCCTTGCGCGTCTGTGCTATTATGTTGGCATGGGTTACATCGTGTGTCTATCCCCGCTATATATGAGAGGCCTAGGATACAAATGTCCTATTAGGACACAACCCCACATTCTATGTAAACACAATACAACTCCTAGTCCAACTGTAACCTACCTTGTACACAATATTCGACACAACTCTAACAAAGTGGGACTCGGCTGGATTTTGTTCTACAACAAAAGGAAGCAGGTATCTAAATATAGCCTGAACATGAAAACATATTTTTCTGTTCTTTTTAAGAACCAGAATTCATTTCTGATTTTAACCAGACCATAAAAAATGGGTGAACCTAGGGGCCGGCCGGCCTGCAGAACGCCTGGATCGGTCGCCTTCCGCACTGTAGGACATGCAACGATAGCCATTCGATGAACTCCAGCTTCCTCACGTGAATCATCTTTCCTCTCACGCGCACATGTCACACCCGAAAAAGAAAACGTCACAGCCTATGAGCAGCTCTAGGCGCGCGACAACAGCCCCGTCTCTGGATACATCATCGACACCCGCCAACCATCTCTCGTAGCACATGTCGCCACCGTCGCAGCAGTGCCATCCCAACAACGTCGCAGCACTGACCAGCCCTGCTTGCATGACCATCAACTGCCTGTCGCCGCACAAAACATCATGTCGTAAAAAAGATTAGAACACCCATCGTCTGCACTGCAGCATTAGCGGCAGCCTTTTGCAACTCCACCGGTCGCCCATCGACATCACCATCACCAAGCTTGAGCACCAGCCGTCGCCACTAGTAGCACATACCATCGTGGAATGCAACATCGATGGCAGCCCGTTGCAGCACCATGCCGACCCCCGCCCTTTGCAACACTATGGCCACACTTCATGAGGCCCTCTCTTGCAGAAGTTCGCGGGTGGCTTGCTGCACCCCCCCCCCCCCCCCCCCTCGCCTGAAGCAGTCTGCGGCGCCCCATCGGTCAATAGTGTGTGGCGAACTGTTGTGGAGGAGAGACTGTTGGCCACAACATGAGGTACCGACGGGTGCTCGTACGGCGGAGCTAGCGGCTGATCAACTAGAGCTGGAGCTAGCAAGAAAGAGATAATGGAGGAAGAATATACACGTGGACAACATTTTTTGGGGAGAAAAACTCGAGAGGAGAATTGAGAGGATATGTAGGGTGGAAAGGTGGGGATGCGTTTGTGGGCCATGCATCGATCAAGCAACACGATCCAAGCGCGCGCCGTATCGGCAGGCCAATAGCGATCATTGTGCCATAAAAATCTGCAGAACGCTACACGTCAGCCCGTTGACCTTTTTAAAATATTGACCGGTCGTGAGCCGTTGGATCCACGATAGGATAGTCGTCCGATCTGATGAGGTTTGCAACATGTGTCATGTTGCGCTCGAAGGTTTGCAACATGCGTCATGTTGCACTAGAAGGTTTCCAACATGAGTCATGTCACACTTGAAGATTTGCACCACGAATGCTTTGCAACATGAGCCATGTTGCGTTTGGGAGCTTTGCAACATGAGACATGTTGTGTTTGGGAGCTTTGCAACATGGTTGACACTGTGGTCGTCGCCAATGTCGATACGTCATGTGCATCGTTGATTCGTCGCATGGAGGTTTCAACATGGCCAATGTTGCAGACTGCCATTGCGCATCGTCATCTCCCATTGCCCCCTGCGTCGTCGTCGTTGCAGCACCTCCAATGTTGCTGAAGCACAACCACCGTTGTAGAAGTATGGGGTGGTAGCATCAACACCGTTTGCAACAAACCATTGTAGAAAGGGGGCACTTGCAGCATCGAGAGCCATTCATGTCCGACTTCCCAAAATCAGTCAATTTCTTCCATAAAATCAGTCGGTGGAATTAATGACTTCCCAAAAGTCATCTCAATATGTCCGTCAAGGTTGTCAGAATCGCGATTTTGTTGTACGATTCTACGACTTTACGATCTAAACTAACCCCTCTGATTCTACGATTTTGGTTCATAGAATCTACGTTTTTACGATCCTGATAGTGAAGATTCTATAATTTGCGATCCTGTCATTGGAGCTCCGATCCGATTCAGAATCGCGATTCTGACAACCTTGATGTCCGTTATGTTGCTTTTTAGTGTCCTATTTTTAAATTTACCCATTAAATTTGACAAAAACCATCTTAATATGTTCCCTCTCTAATTTCAAAATGTGTGGCACGTAGGTGGGGGAAGTACCCAAATTCGTGGCCGTCTAATTCCTCGCCATTCAGAAATCGATTTGGTCTTTGCATGTGTTTTAGCACTTAATTACCTTAAATGAGGTCTATGTGTGCAGCTTTTGGCAGCTCACCCATCCCAGCTCTCATGCTTTTACTTTTGACTTTCAAAATTAAATCTATTATTCTTTTGACGGAAAGTCCAAATTATGATTCATTTGCATATTCGTGTTCCTTGCTACTAGGGCTTTGAAACAAGACCATTCTTGAATGTGTTTTGACAAGTTTTAAAAACTTCACAAAGTTTCAACTACTGAAACTTGGTAGGAACAAATGATAAATTCATGAAATTTCAAAAGTAAACTTAAACCCTAAGCTCTACATCCGGAAAAAGTGAAACTTGGTGAACGTTGATAAAAATTTAATATTACGACCGTCAAGTTTTAAATGTTTGAAACTTAGTAAATTTTAAAAGTTGTCAAAATGTATTGAAAAGTGGTCTTGTTCAAAAGTTCTTGTCTGAACGAACACAAATACGCAAATGAAACATAATCTAGACTTTCGCTTCAAAAGATATAATAGGCTGAAATTGGGAGATAAAATAAAATGGCATAGGAGGTGGAATGGGTGACAGATGCAACTCTGCCAAAAGCATGCACATGCATGCCCCCCCCCCCCCCCACACACACACACACAATAATGAAGGGGCATAAGATCAAACAAGTTTGTCGATCTCAAATCAGATGTGTGGGCATATGCATGTGTGCTTTCTCACCTGCGTACCCTTTGGGATTTCACATACTACTCCTATATGGAAGATCATTTCACCCATATCCAGCTAGTAGTTATTGTATGATGTGATATTAGTAACAAAACTTTTGGAGTACGTTACTACAAATTGGGGGCACTTACCCACGTTATATACTGTCTATAAAGGGCAATAGCCAGGATGGTTTGTTTCATCAGTCCTTATGTTTGTTCATGTTGTTTAATTTGGGTTGCTTGAGAGTCTAGTATGTAATATCCTCTTACACAAAGCAAGTCATATATACGGTTTTTTTCTCATTTGTGACATAAGGTTATTCTTATTTTAATATGTTCCTGATATAGTGTTGTCTGGCGTCGAACTCATCTGTTTCAACACTTGGATTGAATAGTTAGGAAAGCATAGAAAAATTGTACATAGCAATGCAGAAATGGTTTATCCAGCTAGAGAACAACAAACTAGACATTTATTCCTTTATGGAACTCCTTACAACATGTGCCACAATATTTAGAATCTATTTGACATATCGTGCATAAACATGAGACTACAAAATGCTCTTATAGGTACCTTGCTCGTATATGCGAGCATAAGGAGCAAATTTTATTCAAGCACATCAAGCATGTTTTTGTGGGACTGAACATGTTTTATTTAAAACACATATATATGTCTAGTTGTTTCTTGGTGACATCCACCATTTTGACCCCTTTCACCATATCCACCCACCTCAAGGATAGCCACCACCACCACCGGAGCCTCCACCGTAACCTCCACCCCCGCCAGACCCGCCACCAGAGCCATACCCTCCACCAGAGCCACTGCCATACCCACCATTGTTGCCACCACCGTAGCCAGGATTGCCGTACCCACCACCACGTCCTGGGTCACTGCCACCATTACCATATCCACCGTTGTTGCCGCCACCATAGCCAGGATTGCCATAACCACCGCCATATCCAGGATTTCCAGACCCTCCACCATACCCACCACCATTGTTTCCAGACCCTCCACCATTGTTTCCGTATCCTCCACCATGCTGGTACCCACCACCGTTGTTTCCGTATCCTCCACCATGCTGGTAACCACCACCGTTGTTTCCATATCCTCCGCCATTGTTTCCATATCCTCCGTTGTTCCCATATCCTCCGCCATTGTTTCCGTATCCTCCATTGTTTCCATATCCTCCCCCATTGTTTCCATACCCAGGTTTCATATTCTTCTCCTCGGATTCTGCATGCATACAAGAAAATATCATTTATCAATCAAGTGGAGGTGCCGCTCAGTGTCCGTACATATTTGGATGAACAATAATTATATTAGGTTAAATGATTTTTCGTTGTTGCGGGTAGGTAAATGTTATTTGTGTGTGTGTGTGTGGGGAGAGAGAGAGAGAGAGAGAGAGAGAGAGACCTTTAGGTTTAGTTTCGGTGAGCTCTCTAGCATCTGCTCCATCCTGGCAGAGAAGCAGGAAAGACGCTAGTACGACACCAAACAGAAGTATACACTTGACAGCCATTGTGGGTGATCAGATTGATCAAGCTAGCTAGCAAGCTTAGGATGAGTTGGTAATGGTATAAGCTTCCAGTTAGGCCCTATTTATAGGAGGCAATGCACCTTTTGCCTGTAATAGCTGAGATAATGGTAGGAGCTAAAGTTTCAGTAACTAGATGCCATATACGGTTGGGCGTTCGCACATCTCGTTGTCGAACTTGATTAGCTAGCCCATGGAGCCGGGCATTGACATTCATCCCTGGGTTTACGTGTGATCGACAATACAGAACAACTTGTTGATTAAGGCAGCTAAAAAAGTAGAGATCGTCGTGGCGCATCCGTGCATGTATGGATAATTGCCGGATTTCAATGATTGATGTAGTAGTATATCATATCCAATTTAATTGATTGGCTTTGCAAATATTGTAGAGTGCTTGCGTAATTCATGAAAATGAAGTACTCCCTCTTATCCAAATTAATTGATATTGTTTTAATACAATTGTGTATCAAAGTTGTACTAAAGTAGCGTCAATTGATATGGATCGAAGGGAGTATAAAAAATTCTTAGCATTGAGCGATTAGCCTTTGGATTGGTTCTCCTTCTCCTTAGACTGTATTGTATTTCTTTTGTGTCAAGCTACGATATGCGTTCTCGATGTGTAAGAGCCGACCGTATGGCATGCCCACCAGTAGCTACACTGAGGCCGCGAATTGAGTGCACCTTGGTTTGTCAGGTTCAGTTTCTAGACTTGGCATGGGTGTTCATATTTTTCTTGATTTATTTCAAAATTCATTGGTTTTATTTTTTTAGTGGTAAACAGCGCGCTCGTCAATAATGAGGCCCATATTGCTACTTCGTCACGCTTGCTTGGTCTCTCGAATAAGCTCATAGAGATAGGGTATGCATGTGAGGAAATGCATGGATGAATCCGGATGCATATGAACTCACTTTGAAAAACACATTTTAAAGTGCCAAAAAAATTCGGAAAAAAGTGTATGTGGACGTCTCCATATTCTATGTGTGCATAGAAAGTTTCATGGAAAACAACCTTTTTTGTGACCCGTGCAAAAAAGACAAAACATTGTTTCATGAAATACTATTTAGAAGCACTAAAGATTGTCTTTTTTGCAATGACAAAATAAAAAGACTATTTTCTCACAAAACTTTGTGCCATGAACATATTTTTGCAAACATGTATGCACGGAATTTTGTTTAAATTTTTTAGAATACTTTTCTGAAAAGCGGGTTCATTGCCGACTCCATGCGTTCATATGAGTGAGTTATGTAAGTGTTTGTGAGCGCCTGCAACTATATTGTGCTCCACAAAAAAAATTATATGATGAGGCCAGAAATCACATTGATGCAACATTAAGAGTAAATAAAATCTCTTTTTATCAGAAGTATTTCGAGAATGTTTATGCATGTATAGAAAAATAAATTATCAACGGTGTATATTTGGTGCTGGATGTGCCGGTACTTTTGAATTACAAGAAGTGCACTCCATGTCCATACATACGCGATGTAGGCTGTCGGCACGAATAATATGTGCAGGGCATCAAGAACAAATAATAGGTTCCTTTTCTATCGTGGTCCGAGCAAGTAGCTGCATGTGACCATTTGCCGCTAAATTAATACGGTGATGGAGCTTGCTAGGATTGACTCAGCACTCCGTGGACACGTCGAAAGGATGAAGTGCCCTAGCTGGTACGTGATACATAGAATGGTCGGCAAAGTGGGACATGGAAGCATTTAATATCAGATCAATTTGCAAAAATAGTTGCACTCTGTTGCACAGATCTCAGTACGCGGCGAGGCGATTTGTGGCCACGCAAATGCGGGGGCACGACCCATCTCTCATGCTATTTTTTTTTTAACTTTTAAATTTGAATCAGTTATATTCAGAAGTCTAGTTTATATTTCGTTTGCATGTTCAGGTTCCTTGTTATGAGGGCTTTGAAATAAAACCACTTTTGAATATATTTTAACAAGTTTTTTTTTAAACTTTACTAAGTTTCACTTGCTAAAACTTGGTAGGAAGAAATGATAAATTCACTAAGTCGAGAAGGTAAAACTTAAAATTGTGCAGGGAACTGCAGGGAATTAAACGAGTTTGTGGATCGCGAGAAAATTGTATGGCTAAGTGCGGCCAGGCAGGTGCATGTCCCCACACCTGCATGTCCCTGCAAATTTTCGCGTACAAGTAGTGATGTATACACCCCTACAACATGGTCCATCTCTAGCAACATATCTTTGGCCGACGAATCTGATGAACCGCCTGAGTTACACCTATCTCAGGCAGCTTAACCAGGAAAACAACAAAAGATGGATCACAACGGACAAATTGTGTCTCTGATGTGTACTCTCTTAGTCTATATTTATATTATGACTCACGCATATTTTCGCTGTTCAACTTTGATCATTAAATTGACCAACGAAACGTGGATTACATGTCATATAAAATAAACTTCTCTTTTTTTTATTGGAAAACAACTTCCAATGGCATAATTTGTATGGCATATAATTCATATGTTATCGGTGAAGTTATGATCAAAGTCTAATCACAATTAATGATACCGTGATTTAAATAGGGATAGAGGGAGTGGAGGAGGATGTTTGGAACCTGGGTGTATGTGCACCCCCTTCTCAAAAAATAGTAATTGCGAAAAAGGTCGAAAAATCTTGATTTTCTTTGGCAACAAACATGACCATGTGTTTCACTACTGTAAAAAAGTTTCGCTACTAAATGACTTTGATGGTATTGTGGTAAAAAAAACAAAGTCAGCATCATATTGAGGTTATTGTTCACACTTTTATGTCCTCAAAATTATGCCTTTTTTGCCGAAAGATCGATGGGAGTTTTCCATGGGTGAATTTTTTTTATTCGTGTACAACAAAATATTGAGTTTGCTGTAAAAAAATCAGGAGTTTTTGTCTTTTCCATAGTTTCCTATTTTTTGGCATATGAGATGCATGCATATGGGCAGGTTCATCCATGTATTTTCCTAAATGGGTGACATATAATGGCACATGTTGTGACTCATATCCACCAAAATAGGGGCTCCATATATTGTCGCATCTCAGTTGAGAGCTCGTAACGTTGGGTCCAGATGCACCACAATTATGCATATCGTCTAAGTCGGTTTGCATTTTTGAACCACACGAGACTTTTGTCGATCTCTAGCAATGTTGACATATGTATTCCCTCTTCTCATCCTTAATGGAAATTCAGGAGACATGTTGAAGCCACCATTGAACCCTCTGCCTCTACCAGATATCCGCCTCGCAAAAGTTGAGCAGAGCCCGTGTGGCTGTGAATGTGGTGTGGCCTCCGTATTCAACTTGTTGCAGCAAAACCTTACGTTGCTTCGATGGGCAGGGCATATCTAGGAGGGCATTGTGGATCATCATGCATTGTTGCGACAGCATGGGTTGGCGCTGAGGGGAACAGTCATAGTCACTGTTTGAGCGGTGGCCTCTAGTCCAGGTGAGGACGCCTTCATATTTTGAATTGGGTTTCGGTGACAATGGTGGGATGGCAATGCCCGGTCGGGTGCTCTGAGGCGATGGACACTAGTACATGTAGGTGTTGCTATGGAGGCGGCTTGATGGTGGCAGGGTAGGACAATGGTCTGCCCTGGCCATGTCCCAATTGTTGATTGGGTCGAGGTTGTGATATAGTATGTCGAGGACGCAACGACGACCCTCTCACTCCATCTAGTCTTTTGCTACTTTAGCAATAAGAATCGACAATCACACGGTAGTAAAGGATGTGAGATACTTGATGTCATCAAGCTTGATAGCCTACAAGTGCACATAGTTTAGTTGTAGTCTTTTCGAAGTAAGAGTATCAATCTCACTGGGAGCACGGGAATTAGACTTTGTCTCTTGTAGAAGTTTAAATTATAGTGCCTACAAGTTCGTTGAGATCCAAAAGCAGAGCCAAACAGAAGGTTTTAAATATTGGGTGAATGATACAAACAAGGAAACAAAGAACATGGTTAACATAAAAGAGCGCGAGAATTAAGTAATGGTGGTTGCAATTGATAGAACTAAAGCATTCCCGGGGAGCCCGGATTCCCCACTAGTATATTTCTACCATGACCGGTGCCTAAGTATAATTCTAAGTCAGATTTCTAAGCCACTTTATATGTTTCTACAAGTGGGCAAAGCCAAATACATATACAAGCATACAATGCAGCAGCCCCGTATCCCATGCGCCACTACCATTCATCCTCAGTACTCTAGTCACGGAATGGTAATTAAGCGTTTCCCCGTGGCTAAGGCGGTCTCTGTTTATCTTCTATTGCAATGATCCGAGAAGGAGGAAGATAAGTACTATCACCACCGACCTCCTCTTTCCTCTTTCCACCTTGACACAAATAGTAAAAACATTTTGTCCAAAGAAGACATATGTTGGATGGTCGACTTCACCAAACATCAAGAAAATCATTAACATAAACATATAAAGAGCATCTTAAATCATATTATCATACAATCATAAACATACTAGGGTTCCTCCATATCCCCGAGTACTAGGTAAACTACTTGCACATCGAGGGTGCAGACATCGTGGTATGAATCCTGATGAACACGGGGGTAGTGTCAAGGTAATACAAAAGTGAATCTACACCGGCTAATGTATTACAAGGAGATGGTGATGGGGTGGTGATGATGAAGACGGATGTTGATAATGCCCTCTTGATGTGGTGATGCGGCGGTGGAATCCTGTGGTCGATTCCCCCTCCAGAATCCTTTCGGAGGCTACGTTTCTTTGTTCTGGATGTGTTTCTGGTGGCTAGAGGTGTCCTCTCGATCCTTGTTCCATCTGCACGGGGGTAAAATAGTTGACCTGGAGGAGGCGGCAGCGGATGGTACGATCTCCGGTACGAGCGCACGCGGTCATACCAGATGTCGTCTTTCACTCTGCCGGCTTCTACGTGCATTATTTTCTTCTCCCAGGTGTTTTACTCTTTTATGGCAATATCTTATCATGTTAATTGATGTGATTTTATCACCATAAATTGGCATTCTTTACTTAAACTCTAAAATATTTCAGTGCAAGACAAAACATACAAAAAGAGGTGCGCAGAGGCGGTAAAATCTGAAGAAACCTATACTACAAAATGAAATTAGAGGTGTAAACATCACCAAAATTTGACTCGTCAACTCCCCCAAGCTTAGATGCTTTTGTTGGGGAACGTAGTAATTTCCAAAAAAATCCTACGTACACGCAAGATCATGGTGATGCATAGCAACGAGAGGGGAGAGTGTTGTCTACGTACCCTCATAGACCGGCAACGGAAGCATTGACACAACGTAGAGGAAGTAGTCGTACGGATTCCCGATCCGACCGATCCAAGTACCGAACGTACGGCACCTCCGAGTTCTGCACACGTTCAACTCGGTGACGTCCCTCGAGCTCCGATCCAGCCGAGTGTTGAGGGAGAGTTTCGTCAGCATGACGGCGTGATGATGGTGATGATGTTATACCTATGTAGGGCTTCGCCTAAGCACCGCTACGATATGACCGAGGTGGAATATGGTGGAAGGGGGCACCGCACACGGCTAAGGAACGATCACGAAGATCAACTTGTGTGTCATGGGGTGCCCCCCTGCCCCCGTATATAAAGAAGGGAGGGGGGAGGTGTGGCCGGCCCCTAGGGGTGCGCCTGGAGGAGTCCTACTCCCACCGGGAGTAGGACTCCCCCCTCTTGCCTTGTTGGAGAAGGAAAGGGGAAGGGGGAAAGAGGAAAGGGGGGCGCCCCCCCCCCCTTCCTTGTCCTATTCGGACTAGGGGGAGGGGGCGCGCGGCCTGCCCTGGCCGGCCCTCCTCTTCTCCCTTAGGGACCATGTAGGCCCATTAACCCCGGGGGGGTTCCGGTAACCCCCCGGTACTCCGGTAAAATCCCGATTTCACCCGGAATGATTCCAATATCCAAATATAGGCTTCCAATATATCAATCTTTATGTCTCGACCATTTCGAGACTCCTCGTCATGTCCGTGATCACATCCGGGACTCCGAACAACCTTCGGTACATCAAAACACAAAAACCCTAATTACGATCGTCACCGAACTTTAAGCGTGCGGACCCTACGGGTTCGAGAACTATGTAGACATGACCGAGACACGTCTCCAGTCAATAACCAATAGCGGAACCTGGATGCTCATATTGGCTCCTACATATTCTACGAAGATCTTTATCGGTCAGACCGCATAACAACATACGTTGTTCCCTTTGTCATCGGTATGTTACTTGTCCGAGATTCGATCGTCGGTATCTCAATACCTAGTTCAATCTCGTTACCGGAAAGTCTCTTTACTCGTTCCATAATACATCATCCTGCAACTAACTCATTAGTTGCAATGCTTGCAAGGCTTGAGTGATGTGTATTACAGAGAGGGCCCACAGATACCTCTCCGACAATCAGAGTGACAAATCCTAATCTCGAAATATGCCAACCCAACAAGTACCTTCGGAGACACCTGTAGAGCACTTTTAAATCACCCAGTTACGTTGTGACGTTTGGTAGCACACAAAGTGTTCCTCCGGTAAACGGGAGTTGCATAATCTCATAGTCATAGGAACATGTATAAGTTATGAAGAAAGCAATAGCAACAAACTAAACGATCAAGTGCTAAGCTAACGGAATGGGTCAAGTCAGTCACATCATTCTCCTAATGATGTGATCCCGTTAATCAAATGACAACTCATGTCTATGGCTAGGAAACATAACCATCTTTGATCAATGAGCTAGTCAAGTAGAGGCATACTAGTGACACTCTGTTTGTCTATGTATTCACACATGTATTATGTTTCCTGTTAATACAATTCTAGCATGAATAATAAACATTTATCATGATATAAGGAAATAAATAATAACTTTATTATTGCCTCTAGGGCATATTTCCTTCAGTCTCCCACTTGCACTAGAGTCAATAATCTAGATTACACAGTAACGATTCTAACACCAATGGAGCCTTGGTGCTGATCATGTTTTGCTCGTGGAAGAGGCTTAGTTAGCGGGTCTGCAACATTCAGATCCGTATGTATCTTGCAAATTTCTATGTATCCCACTTGGACTAAATCCCGAATGGAATTGAAGCGTCTCTTGATGTGCTTGGTTCTCTTGTGAAATCTGGATTCCTTCGCCAAGGCAATTGCACCAGTATTGTCACAAAAGATTTTCATTGGACCCGATGCACTAGGTATGGCACCTAGATCGGATATGAACTCCTTCATCCAGACTCCTTCATTTGCTGCTTCCAAAGCAGCTATGTACTCCGCTTCACATGTAGATCCCGCCACGACGCTTTGTTTAGAACTGCACCAACTGACAGCTCCACCGTTTAATATAAACACGTATCCGGTTTGCGATTTAGAATCGTCCGGATCAGTGTCAAAGCTTGAATCTATGTAACCATTTACGATGAGCTCTTTATCACCTCCATATACGAGAAACATATCCTTAGTCCTTTTCAGGTACTTCAGGATGTTCTTGACCGCTGTCCAGTGATCCACTCCTGGATTACTTTGGTACCTCCCTGCTAGACTTATAGCAAGGCACACATCAGGTCTGGTACACATCATTGCATACATGATAGAGCCTATGGCTGAAGCATAGGGAACATCTTTCATTTTCTCTCTATCTTCTGTGGTGGTCGGACATTGAGTCTTACTCAACTTCACACCTTGTAACACAGGCAAGAACCCTTTCTTTGCTTGATCCATTTTGAACTTCTTCAAAACTTTGTCAAGGTATGTGCTTTGTGAAAGTCCAATTAAGCGTCTTGATCTATCTCTATAGATCTTAATGCCCAATATGTAAGCAGCTTCACCGAGGTCTTTCATTGAAAAATTCTTATTCAAGTATCCTTTTATGCTATCCAGAAATTCTATATCATTTCCAATCAGTAATATGTCATCCACATATAATATCAGAAATGCTACAGAGCTCCCACTCACTTTCTTGTAAATACAGGCTTCTCCAAAAGTCTGTACAAAACCAAATGATTTGATCACACTATCAAAGAGTTTATTCCAACTCCGAGAGGCTTGCACCAGTCCATAAATGGATCGCTGGAGCTTGCACACTTTGTTAGCTCCCTTTGGATCGACAAAACCTTCCGGTTGCATCATATACAACTCTTCTTCCAGAAATCCATTCAGGAATGCAGTTTTGACATCCATCTGCCAAATTTCATAATCATAAAATGCGGCAATCGCTAGTATGATTCGGACAGACTTAAGCATCGCTATGGGTGAGAAGGTCTCATCGTAGTCAATCCCTTGAACTTGTCGAAAACCTTTCGCAACAAGTCGAGCTTTGTAGACAGTAACATTACCGTCAGCGTCAGTCTTCTTCTTGAAGATCCATTTATTCTCAATTGCTTGCCGATCAACGGGAAAGTCAACCAAAGTCCACACTTTGTTCTCATACATGGATCCCATCTCAGATTTCATGGCTTCTAGCCATTTTGCGGAATCTGGGCTCACCATCGCTTCTTCATAGTTCGTAGGTTCATCATGATCTAGTAGCATGACTTCCAGAACAGGATTACCGTACCACTCTGGTGCGGATCTTACTCTGGTTGATCTACGAGGTTCGGTAGTAACTTGATCTGAAGTTTCATGATCACTATCATTAGTTTCCTCACTAATTGGTGTAGATGTCACAGAAACCGGTTTATGTGATGTACTACTTTCCAATAAGGGAGCAGGTACAATTACCTCATCAAGTTCTACTTTCCTCCCACTCACTTCTTTCGAGAGAAACTCCTTCTCTAGAAAGGATCCATTCTTAGCAACGAATGTCTTGCCTTCGGATCTGTGATAGAAGGTGTACCCAACAGTCTCCTTTGGGTATCCTATGAAGACACATTTCTCCGATTTGGGTTTGAGCTTATCAGGTTGAAGCTTTTTCACATAAGCATCGCAGCCCCAAACTTTCAGAAACGACAACTTTGGTTTCTTGCCAAACCACAGTTCATAAGGCGTTGTCTCAACGGATTTCGATGGTGACCTATTTAACGTGAATGCGGCCATCTCTAAAGCATAACCCCAAAACGATAGCGGTAAATCAGTAAGAGACATCATAGATCACACCATATCTAATAAAGTACGATTACGACATTCGGACACACCATTACGATATGGTGTTCTGGGTGGCGTGAGTTGCGAAACTATTACGCATTGTTTCAAATGTAGACCAAACTCGTAACTCAAATATTCTCCTCCACGATCAGATCGTAGAAACATTATTTTCTTATTACGATGATTTTCAACTTCACTCTGAAATTCTTTGAACTTTTCAAATGTTTCAGACTTATGTTTCATTAAGTAGATATACCCATATCTGCTTAAATCATCTGTGAAGGTGAGAAAATAACGATATCCGCCACGAGCCTCAACATTCATCGGACCACATACATCTGTATGTATGATTTCCAACAAATCTGTTGCTCTCTCCATAGTACCGGAGAACGACGTTTTAGTCATCTTGCCCATGAGGCACAATTTGCAAGTACCAAGTGATTCATAATCAAGTGATTCCAAAAGTCCATCGGTATGGAGTTTCTTCATGCGCTTTACATCAATATGACCTAGACGGCAGTGCCACAAATAAGTTGCACTAGCATTATCAACTTTGCATCTTTTGGCTTCAACATTATGAATATGTGTATCACTACTATCGAGATTCATCAAAAATAGACCACTCTTCAAGGGTGCATGACCATAAAAGATATTACTCATATAAATAGAACAACCATTATTCTCTGATTTAAATGAATAACCGTCTCATGAAGTATCCCTTCTTTCCCTTGCCCTTCTTGAAACTAGTGGTTTAACCATCAATAATTGATGCTCCTACTTGATTTCTACTTTCGTGGTGTCAAACATCACGAGTTGCTCAAGGATCATCATGTCTATCCCTGATATGTTATAGTTCATCACGAAGCTCCAATAGCTTGGTGGCAGTGACTATGGAGAACCATTGTGACGCCCCCGATTTGACCGTACACTAATCATGCATGCAAGTGTGTACGACCAAGATCAGGAACTCACGGGAAGATATCACAACACAACTCTAGACACAAATTAAAATAATACAAGCTTTATATTACAAGCCAGGGGCCTCGAAGGCTCGAATACAAATGCTCGAAGGCACAAGAATCAGCGGAAGCAACAATATCTGAGTACAGACATAAGTTAAACAAGTCTGCCTTAAGAAGGATAGCACAAAAGTAGGAACGATCGAAAAGGTGAGGCCTCCTGCCTGGGACCTCCTAACTACTCCTCGAAGTCGAACTAAACATAGAATCATCCTCGGGATCCTCTGGCTCCTGGATTCCATCATCTGGTCGCAACAACCGGGTACAGAAAGGGGGAAAAGGGGGAGCAAAGCAACCGTGAGTACTCATCCAAAGTACTCGCAAGCAATGAGCTACACTACATATGTATGCATTGGTATCAAATGGAAAAGGGGTATCATATGTGGACTAAACTGCAGAAAGCCGGAGTAAGAGGGGGATAGCTAGTCCTATCGAAGACTACGCTTCTGGTAACCTCCATCTTGCAGCAGGAGAAGAGAGTAGATGGTAAGTTCCCCAAGTAGCATCGTGTAGCATAATCCTAACCGATGATCCTCCCTTCGTCGCCCTATGAGAGAGCGATCACCGGTTGTATCTGGCACTTGGAAGGGTGTGTTTTATTAAGTATCTGGCTCTAGTTATCATAAGGTCAAGGTACAACTCAGGGTCGTCCTTTTACCGAGGGACGTGGCTATTTGAATAGATCAACTTCCCCGCAGGGGTGCACCACATAACCCAACACGCTCGATCCCATTTGGCCGGACACACTTTCCTGGGTCATGCCCGGCCTCGGAAGATCAATACGTCGTAGCCCTACCTAGGCACAACAGAGTGGTCAGCACGCCGGTCTAGATCCTATGGCACAGGGGTCTAGGCCCATCGCCCTTTGCACACCTGCATGTTGCGAACGCGGCCGGAAGCAGACCTAGCCTAGCAGGCGTTCTAGTCCAATCTGGCGCGCGCCGCTCAGTCGCTGACGTCACGAAGACTTCGGCTGATACCACGACGTCATAACTGTCCCCGCGTAGATGGTTAGTGCGTATAGGCCAGTAGCCAGACTCAGATCAAATACCAAGATCTCGCTAAATGTGTTATCTTGAAATAACCGCGAACGCCGACCAGGGCCAGGCCCACCTCTCTCCTATGTGGTCTCAACCCGCCCTGTCGCTTCGCCACAAAGATCCACTTAGAGGGCCGTCGGGAAAGTATGTCCTTCCAGCCCCCAATTCGTCAATCAACCACGGGTACTCCTTGAGCCAACCCGACTTTAGTCATCACATGTATCATGTATAAAGTATATAGTATATACCCATGATCACCTCCCGACTGATCACGGCCCGATAGTATAGCAAGGCAGACGGACAAGAATGTATGGCCACTCATGACAAACTAGCATCCTATACTAAGCATTAGGATTGCAGGTAAAGGTAATAACAGTAGTAGCAAGGACAGGCTATGCATCAGGATAGGATTAACGGAAAGCAGTAACATGCTACACTACTCTAATGAAAGCAGTATAGAGAAGAGTAGGCGATATCTGGTGATCAAAGGGGGGGGGGCTTGCCTGGTTGCTCAGACAAGGAGGGGTCGTCGTTAACGTAGTCGGATGGGGCACCAGCAGCGGCATCGGTCTCGTAGTCTACCGGAGAGAAGAGGGGGAAGAAACAATGAATATAATGCAAATAGATGCATAACGATGCATCACAAAGCAAACAGCGGTGTTGGGTGTGCCCTAACACGGTACGAGGTGGTACCGGTGAATGGGGAAAACATCCAGGAAAGTATTCCCGGTGTTTTGCGTTTTCGGACAGATGAACCGAAGGGGGAAAGTTGCGTGTTTCCTATGCTAAGGATGCGTGGCGGACGAACGGGCTGCGTATCCGGATTCGTCTCGTCGTTCTGAGCAACTTTCATGTACCAAGTTTTTTCATCCGAGCTACGATTTATTTTATATTAATTTTAAAAGGATTTTATCATTTTCTAGAATTAACAGAATTAATTTAATCCTAAAATGCATTTATGATGTCAGCATGATGGCAGCATGATTTCAGCGGTCAAACGTGGACTTTGACTAGTCAACAAACCTCTCGGTCCCACATGTCATTTACACACGTTAACTAAACCGGCTTAATTAGACTAACTAAGTGATTAGGCTAATTTATTTTAATTAGATTAGTTAAACATGATTAATTAACTTAATTAATTCATTAGTTAATTAATTAATAACTAACTAATTTTATTAATTCATTTTTATTTTTTATTTAAAATCGTTCTGGGGGTGGGCCCCGTTTGTCATTGGCCCTGGGGGCCAACCGGGGCGGGTGCGGTATAACGAGTAGCGGGCGCGGCCGTAACGAGCGACGGGCGCCCGTAGCCTGCCCGGGGCGGGGCGGGGCCACCGTGGGGGTTGCCGCAGCGGGGCACGAGGGCCACGGTGGGCGGAGGCGGGGCGAGGGGATCAGGGGCGGTGTGGTGGTCGTGGCCCGTGGAGAGGCAGCCGCGGGCGCGGGAAACGGCGTGCAACGGCAGGCAACGAGCGCTATGGGAGAAGCAGGCGTAGCGGCGAGCCTGTGTGCGGGAGGCCCGACTGGCGAGTGCGGCAGCAGGAAGCGCGGGCGCGTGCGGCGGACAGGGGGTGCGGGGCAGGCGACACAGCGGGGGCGGCGAGCGAAGGCAGCAGGACGGTGCAAGGCGGCGGCGGCCGCGAGCGCGTGCAGCGAGGAGCGCGGGTCGCGGCCACGACGACGCGGTGCGCGGGTGGGGAGGGAGTCGTGGCCGCACGACAGTAGGGCAGCGCAGCCGTGGGCGCGTGCGAAGGCGCTGCGGGCGAGGCGAGGATGCGGTGAGCGCGGCCAGCGCGCGTACGAGGCGGTGGTCCGAGGCGTGCGCCGGCGCGGTGAGCACGTTCAGGGCCCGGTCGGCTAGTGTGCACGGCGACAGAGGGGAAGAGGAGGAGGGAAGGCGGAGGCCGATGGCCTCACCGGCGTTGCAGGGGCACAGAGCGGCGAGGCTTGGTGACGCGAGTCGGTGATGAAGACGAGGAAGGCGGCGACGAGGTGGAGGCGATCCAGTGAGGTCCTCCGATGGCAGAGTCATTCCGGGCGGCAAGAGCGCAGTTGGGGATGGCGCCTGCGTCGGGATCGGGCGCGACCCCGATCTAGATCGGGACGAGGGAGAGAGAGACGTGGGGGGGAGGAGTGGGGATCGTGCGGGAGCGGTGGGGGTGGACCGGGCTAGGGTTTTCAACGGTGGGGGTTATGGAGGGGGTTAGGTGGGCTGGCCCGGCTAGATGGCCAGCTGGGCTGAGGCCTAGTGTGGGGGGGTCTTTCTTCCTTTTCTTTTTTTTTGTTGTTTTGTTTTTGTTTAGACCTTTTCTTTTTATTTATTTTCTTTTCTGTTTTATTTATAGTTTCTTTTAATCTTTAGTTTTTACAAAAATCACCACTAGTACCTAAAGTATTATTTATAAACAAGCTGCTGTCACATCAATTCTTAACCCATAATAAAATATTTTTAATATTTTATAAAATCCAATAGGTATTTGTTTAATTGTTCTCACTACTGTTTTAATTAGTTTAGAGCCCTTAGACGTTTTATCAAGGTTTAGTTTCTCCATCGTATTTACACATGATTTATCGGACCCACCTTGAACATTTTGGTTTCATTGTTTGAAAACTTTTATTTTTTGCCTTTAATTGAATTTGAATTTGAATCGGTTTCGAACTAACACGAGATTAGCGATAGTAATCAAAGTGACATGGCATCATTAGCAGAGAATTACTATAGCTTAATTATCCGGGCGTCACAATTCTCCTCCACTACAAGAAATCTTGTCCCGAGATTTAAGAGGTAGAGTAAGGAGGAAAGGTCTGGTTACGAAATTATAACAAATCTTCCCGGTCTTGGTTGCTCTTCTTGAAGTGGTCGATCCATAGTGCTGATGTCTTCATTCCTATGCATCAATGCATCATGATGAGGTTGTCGTCCTTTCTCCAGGAACTCCACCGTACTTACGATAATGCTAAGGGGTAACTTCGGAAGAACGGGCCTCTACAAGGTTGCTTAGCCGGTAGATAACACCAGGGAAGGTGGCGGAAAGTAACTCTTGAATTGAAACTTAAGAAAACATCGAGAGCAAGTAAGACGGTGCAATAAGAAGTTTCGAGCGGATAGGCAATCGTTTATTGCCCGAAACAGAGTGTGAAAGGGGTTCAGAGCAACAGGAATAAGTATTGTGTCCGATGCCAGAATTGATCACTAGGAAGGTGGCTCGCGAATTACATACGGAATGAAGCGCAAGGGATAACTCCGAAACGGGGATGTACAGGAGAGTCAGGTTTCGATCCTGTGGAACTGTGGGTTATGGGCCCACCACGTGGGATAAAATTAGGAAGGGCACTCACATCTTGCGTGGTCATGAAAGCCAGGCCTGTCAGGGAATAGCCTGTCAGTTATGTCAGCAACAACATCGATACCAAGGGCGAGGGACGAAGAGAACCATTTTCCTGCTCGTTGAACAAGGCGGACCAGTAGGCAAGATTCCCGTCAATCGGTGGTTACCGAAATATCATCAACAAAAGTAACAGGGTCTTTCTAACATAGTGGTACAATGAGGTGTTTACAAAAGCAGGGAAACCAATGGAAAGGAAAAGTGATTATCAGGTTTAAACAGAACAATGGAAAGGAAAATGTGTTTAAACACATATTTCAAGGGTATATTCTTCCCAAGGACAAGCAGAACATGATATCCATGACAGGATATAATGTAGAAAACCCTTTTGGTAAGGGGAGAGAAATCTCATGACATCACCCATGCAAGAGTGTTTGGATAATTGAGCTAGAAACATTTAGCATTGGGCTTGAAATGTTCTTGTTGAAAATCATAATACCATAGACATGCTTCGAGATAGCATTGACATGGTCAACGGGTGAAGATCAGACTTTGGAGACATAAAGGATCCATCAAGAATAACTTGTAGAATAGGTCTTACAATTCCCTCATGGAAGAAGGGATAACCTTGCTGAAAAGGAATCTATAACAACAAGTCCTCCGGCCAGGTGTGATGGGCATGACATCACCTTACTGATATATAAGGTCCAATGTAATAACTATTGGAAATATATTCCAACCATCATATCTGACCGAGATTTAGATCTGGTTGGTGCCAGGATGCCTGAGAAGAAAAGGTGCAACACAATCGACGAGACGACATTGTAAGATTCTCGGGATATGTACTATGGAAGCGAGTTCTGAAACAAGAGTTCATCATTAAAACCAAGTAGAGGATGAAGAGGTGGCTGATGAACTCAACGACAATTCATTGAGATTTTCAAAAGATGGATTTCCACACTTATGTGAACAAGGAGATAACATTTGTTGGATCAAATGATATAAGGGTGTATGCTTGAGGAAAACATACACAATTAAGCATTGGTTGAAAATGCACCCAAAATATGGTCTTAGGTAGCATGATCAATGTTATAAAGGTGATTCAACAACCAATATTCTAAGAATGAAATATCGATCATTAACTTGAAAGCAATAGGGTTGCTAGAAACACGAACAAGTTTGTGTTGAACGGAAGGCAATAAAGTGGTTGATGATAACACAAATCATCGAGGGCAAGGATGGTATTTCTCAACACGAATTCGATCGATATCCTGGAAGACCTCAGAATGTTGATGATGATCACGACACATTTGTCGAGAGGTTTCAAGAAGATGTAACCGATCTTGATGACATCAAGTCAACGGAATGATGAAGCGAAAAGTTATTGAAACCATAGGTAGGACACAAACTCGAAATCAAGCTTGCTGCTCAAGGACAAACGATATGACAAGGAAGATCGATTGTAAGATTAGCTCACCATCGAAATTTGTGCTTCGGGAAGAAGGAACAGGTAGCACAGTTAAGAGCAGCACGATAAGGATATAGCTGATCAACCTAGGAATGGCTTGAAGGATTATTTAAACTCGTAAGCAACGAAAATTATTTAGGGTTATTGAATCGGAGTGCGGACTCGAGTCACTATTCGGTGTTCTCGGTTGACGACAACCCAGAACCTAGGAACAATTGGATCCGCTGAGTAATAATAGTTGATGAAGAACCCATAAGAAGTTATGATGTCCCTTGATATCTCGAGATACCATGGGGTAATACTCGACGACAGACCAAAGTGGAGGTTCGACTGGGGTATTGCTCTGCAGAAGACAAATGCTTAAACTTGCACGAGTAATGGTATTTAAAGGAAAACATGGTCGAAACCACATCCACAGATACAATGTGAACTTATAATAAGGGAATAATTATTTTAAAAGAAGCTTCCATGATAAGGTATACATCGTGTCCATGGGAATGAACACAGGGTTCAAGGTCGACTCCCACTTCTCCAATGCATAACCTTTCATTCACTTCTCTTTTTCGAAGAAGTTGTAGTGTTGAATTACCTGGCAAAATACTAGACGAGTATGACTCGTGAAAACTCTCGAGTTCACACATAATATGGAAGGCATAGGTTCAACCCATCGAGGCATCTTAGGAGCATATACCACAATTTCAGGAATAAATAACACAAGCTCGATAGTAGAGCATGCTGGAGAAAGCATAGGATACAATTTTACCAAAGGCATTATGTATCCGAGGAAAGGCTCACAAGCTTATAGAATATGAAGGACACTATCGGATAAGATCCAACAAAGGATCTGGTGGTCCACAAGGGGTCTGATGTGAGCATCGGTACTCAACCAGAGGAAGAAGGAATGCAAGGACAACAGTTTACGGAAACAACTGACTAACTCAAAGCTCCAATGCAAAGGAATTATGAATTCCAAGACAAGGGATCAGAAGCAATGCTCTAATTAGGGATGGATAAGCTGAATAGCCTTAGGGGTACAATCGATGGCAATTTGATTGGTCGAGATCCAGCTCATGTCCGGAATGACGTCTGAATTGGAAGGATAAATTCCAGGGAACAACTGATGATTGTGTGCATTCACACACATGTTGAATCAAGAGGATCAGAATGACAATCACAAAGGTTTTTTTAAGTAAATAGCTAGACAAATGGAATTAACCGGAATGCAAGTATGCAAGAATTCCAAGAACAACAGGCTGTTGAGGATTTTCGAAAGACTAAATAGTATTTCGAAGTCCTTTGCAGAACACAAGAATAACTGGGGAGAAACAAATCCTCGGTATGTGTGAGGATTAAGTTGTAGGTGTATTTAGGTGACAAGGAACTGCAAGGAAGCATGCACAAGGATTCTCGGAACAACGACGAGTACTTCGGGGTATCTTGTACTAACAAGAGCAACTGGGGACTAGTGTAAGAATGGCAAGTGCATGTAGTTATCTATAGGGGGTGACAGTGGAAGGAAATTGCAAATGCAATGAGCAAAAGTTCTCGGGATAACATCGGAGAGTATCTTCGGAATCCTTCGGTGCACCATGCAATCATCTGGAGTGAGGGGCTCTTCAGGAGGAAGTAATTACGAGAACCTAGAGTCAGAGTTCGTAAAATCATTTAACCCGAATAGAAGAGAGATTAGAGTCCTAGAGCATAGACGAGAAATAAAAGATCCTAATACCACCCAAATGGCGACGTGGGCCCGTAAGGCACACAGCCATGTTAGTAAAAAGTTTTGTAATGTCTAGACTCGACTTCGGCCAAGGAGTTGGAAAGGGGAATTCCTACAGGCAGTCGGCTCTGATACGAACTTGTGATGCCCCCGATTTGACCGTACACAAATCATGCACGCAAATGTGTACGACCAAGATCAGGAACTCACGGGAAGATATCACAACACAACTCTAGACACAAATTAAAATAATACAAGCTTTATATTTACAAGCCAGGGGCCTCGAAGGCTCGAATAAAAATGCTCAAAGGCACAAGAGTCAATGGAAGCAACAATATCTGAGTACAGACATAAGTTAAACAAGTCTGCCTTAAGAAGGCTAGCACAAAAGTAGGAACGATTGAAAAGGCGAGGCCTCCTGCCTGGGACCTCCTAACTACTCCTCGAAGTCGAACTCCATGTAGAATCATCCTCGGGATCCTCTGGCTCCTGGACTCCATCATCTGGTCGCAACAACCGGGTATAGAAAGGGGGAAAAGGGGGAGCAAAGCAACCGCGAGTAGTCATCCAAAGTACTCGCAAGCAAGGAGCTACACTACATATGTATGCATTGGTATCAAATGGAAAAGGGGTATCATATGTGGACTGAACTGCAGAAAGCCGGAGTAAGAGGGGGATAGCTAGTCCTATCGAAGACTACGCTTCTGGTAACCTCCATCTTGCAGCAGGAGAAGAGAGTAGATGGTAAGTTCACCAAGTAGCATCGTGTAGCATAATCCTAACTGATGATCCTCCCTTCGTCGCCCTGTGAGAGAGCGATCACCAGTTGTATCTGGCACTTGGAAGGGTGTGTTTTATTAAGTTTCCGGTTCTAGTTATCATAAGGTCAAGGTACAACTCCGGGTCATCCTTTTACCGAGGGACACGGCTATTCGAATAGATCAACTTCCCTGCAGGGGTGCATCACATAACCCAACACACTCGATCCCATTTGGCCGGACACACTTTCCTGGGTCATGCCCAGCCTCGGAAGATCAACACGCCACAGCCCTACCTAGGCACAACAGAGAGGTCAGCACGCCGGTCTAAATCCTATGGCGCAAGGGTCTGGGCCCATCGCCCTTTGCACACCTGCATGTTGCAAACACGGTCGGAAGCAGACCTAGCCTAGCAGGCGTTCCAGTCCAATCCGGTGCGCGCTGCTCAGTCGCTAACATCACGAAGGCTTCGGCTGATACCATGACATCGAGTGCCCATAATTGTCCCCGAGTAGATGGTTAGTGCCTATAGGCTAGTAGCCAGACTCAGATCAAATACCAAGATCTCGTTAAACGTGTTATCTTGAAATAACCGCGAACACCGACCAGGGCCAGGCCCACCTCTCTCCTAGGTGGTCTCAACCTGCCCTGTCGCTTCGCCACAAAGATCCACTCAGAGGGCTGTCGGGAAAGTATGTCCTTCCAGCCCCCAATTCTGAATCAACCGCGGGTACTCCTCGAGCCAACCCGACTTTAGTCATCACATGTATCATGTATAAAGTATATAGTATATACCCATGATCACCTCCCGAGTGATCATGGCCCGATAGTATAGAAAGGCAGACGGACAAGAATGTATGGCCACTAATGATAAACTAGCATCCTATACTAAGCATTAGGATTGCAGGTAAAGGTAATAACAGTAGTAGCAAGGACATGCTATGCATCAGGATAGGATTAACGGAAAGCAGTAACATGCTACATTACTCTAATGAAAGCAGTATAGAGAAGAGTAGGCGATATCTGGTGATCAAGGGGGGGGGGCTTGCCTGGTTGCTCAGACAAGGAGGGGTCGTCGTTGACGTAGTCGGATGGGGCACCAGCAGCGGCATCGGTCTCGTAGTCTACCGAAGAGAAGAGGGGGAAGAAACAATAAATACAATGCAAACAGATGCATAATGATGCATGGCAAAGCAAACAACGGTGTTGGGTGTGCCCTAACGCGGTACGAGGTGGTACCGGTGAAGGGGGAAAACATCCGGGAAAGTATTCCCGGTGTTTTGCGTTTTCGGACAGATGAACCGGAGGGGGAAAGTTGCATGTTTGCTATGCTAGGGATGCGTGCCGGACGAACGGGCTGCGTATTCGGATTTGTCTCGTCGTTCTGAGAAACTTTCATGTACAAAGTTTTTCCATCCGAGCTACGGTTTATTTTATATTAATTTTAAAAGGATTTTATAATTTTCTAGAATTAACAAAATTAATTTAATCCTAAAGTGCATTTATGACGTCAACATGATGTCAGCAGTCAAACGTGAACTTTGACTAGTCAACAGACCTCTGTGTCCCACATGTCATTTACAGAGGTTAACTAAACCGGGTTAATTAGACTAACTAAGTGATTAGGCTAATTTATTTTAATTAGATTAGTTAAACATGATTAATTAACTTAATTAATTCATTTGTTAATTAATTAATTTTATTAATTCATTTTTATTTTTTATTTAAAATCGTTCTGGGGGTGGGCCCCGTTTGTCATTGGCCCTGGGTGCCAACCGCGGCGGGTGCGGTTTAACGGGCCGCGGGCGCGGCCGTAATGGGCGACGGGCGCCCGTAGCCTGCTCGGGGCGGGGCGCAGCCACCGCGGGGGTTGCCGCAGCGGGGCACGAGGGCCACGGTGGGCGGAGGCGGGGCGAGGGGAGCAGGGCGGTGTGGTGGCCGTGGCCCGGGGAGAGGCGGCCGTGGGCGCGGGAAACGGCGTGCAGCGGCAGGCAACGAGCGCTATGGGAGGAAGCAGGCGCAGCGGCGAGCCTGTGCACGGGAGGCCCGACTGGCGAGTGCGGCAGTAGGAGGCGCGGGCGCGTGCGGCGGACGGGGGGGTGCGGGGCAGGCGACGCAGCGGGGGCAGCGAGCGAAGGCAGCAGGACGGTGCGAGGCGGCGGCGGCCACGAGCGAGCGCTGGAGCGCATGCGGCGAGGAGCGCGGGTGCGCGGGTCGCGGCCACGACGACGCGGTGCGCGGGTGGGGAGGGAGCCGCGGCCACACGACAGTAGGGCAGCGCGGCCGTGGGCGCATGCGGAGGCGCGGCGGGCGAGGCGAGGATGCGGTGAGCGCGGCCAGCGCGCGTACGAGGCGGTGGTCCGAGGCGTGCGCCGGCGCGGTGAGCACGTTCGGGGCCCAGTCGGCGAGTGTGCACGGCGACAGAGGGGAAGAGGAGGAGGGAAGGCGGAGGCCGATGGCCTCACCGGCGTTGCAGGGGCACAGGGCGGCGAGGCTTGGTGATGCGAGTCGGGGAGGAAGACGAGGAAGGCGGCGATGAGGTGGAGGCAATCCAGCGAGGTCCTCCGACGGCGGAGTCATTCCGGGCGGCGAGGGCGCAGTCGGGGATGGCGCCTGCGTCGGGATCGGGCGCGACCCCGATCTAGATCGGGACGAGGGGGAGAGAGACGTGGGGGGAGGAGTGGGGATCGTGCGGGAGCAGTGGGGGTGGACCGGGCTAGGGTTTCCATCGGTGGGGGTTATGGAGGGGGTTAGGTGGGCCGGCCCGGCTAGATGGCCAGCTGGGCTGAGGCCCAGCGTGGGGGGGAGGGGTCTTTCTTCCTTTTCTTTTCTTTTTGTTGTTTTGTTTTTGTTTAGACCTTTTCTTTTTATTTATTTTCTTTTCTGTTTTATTTCTAGTTTCTTTTAATCTTTAGTTTTTACAAAAATCATCACTAGTACCTAAAGTAGTATTTATAAACAAGCTGCTGTCACATCAATTCTTAACCCATAATAAAATATTTTTAATATTTTATAAAATTCAATAGGTATTTGTTTAATTGTTCTCACTACTGTTTTAATTAGTTTAGAGCCCTTAGACGTTTTATCAAGGTTTGGTTTCTCCATCGTATTTACACATGATTTATCGGACCCACCTTGAACATTTTGGTTTCATTGTTTGAAATCTTTTATTTTTTGCCTTTAATTGAATTTGAATTTGAATCGGTTTCGAACTAACACGAGATTAGCGATAGTAATCGAAGTGACGTGGTATCATTAGCAGAGAATTACTGTAGCTTAATTATCCGGGCGTCACAACCATCACTATCTCATCTGGAAGATTAACTCCCACTCGATTCAAGCGATTGTAGTACTCAGACAATCTGAGCACATGCTCAACGATTGAGTTTTTCTCCCTTAGTTTGCAGGCTTAAGAAACTTGTCAGAGCTCTCATACCTCTTGACGTGGGCACTAGTCTAAAATTCCAATTTCAGTCTTTGGAACATCTCATATGTTCTGCGATGTTTCAAAAACGTCTTTGGTGCCACAATTCTAAACCGTTAGTATTACATACTGAACTATCACATAGTCATCAAAACGTGTATGTCAGATGTTTCCCAACATCTACAGACGATGCTCGAGGTTCAACACACTGAGCGGTGCATTAAGGACATAACCCTTCTGTGCAGCAATGAGGACAATCCTCGGTTCACGGACCTAGTCTGCATAATTGCTACTGTCAACTCTCAACTAAATTTTCTCTAGGAACATATCTAAAATAGTAGAACCAAAGCATGAGCTACGACATAATTTGCAAAGACCTTTTGACTATGTTCATGATAATTAAGTTCATCTAATCAAATTATTCAATGAACTCCCACTTAGATAGACATCCCTCTAGTCATCTAAGTGATACATGATCCGAGTCAACTAGGCCGTGTTCGATCATCACGTGAGACAGACTAGTCATCATCGGTGAATATCTTCATGTTGATCGTATCCACTATACGACTCATGTTCGACCTTTCGGTCTTCCGAGGCCATGTCTGTACATGCTAGGCTCGTCAAGTTAACCTAAGCGTATTGCGTGTGTAAATCTGGCTTACACCCGTTGTATGCGAACGTTAGAACCTATCACACCCGATCATCACGTGGTGCTTCGGAACAACGGATCTTAGCAACGGTGCACAGTTAGGGGGAACACTTTCTTGAAATTATTGCGAGGGATCATCGTATTTATGCTACCGTCGTTCTAAGCAAATAAGATGTAAACATGACAAACATTGCATGCAAATCATAAAGTGACATGATATGGCCAATATCATCTTGCGCCTTTGATCTCCATCTTCGAGGCATGGCATGAACACCATAGTCACCGGCATGACACCATGATTTCCATCATCATGATCTCCATCATCGTGTCTTCATGAAGTTGCCTCGCCAACTATTACTTCTACTACTATGGCTAACGGTTAGCAATAAAGTAAAGTAATTACATGGTGTTTTCATTGACACGCAGGTCATAAATAAATTAAGACAACTCCTATGGCTCCTGCAGGTTGTCATACTCATCGACATGCAAGTCATCATTCCTATTATAAGAACATGATCAATCTCATACATCACATATATCATTCATCACATCCTTTTGACCATATCACATCACATAGCATACCCTGCAAAAAACAAGTTAGACGTCCTCTAATTGTTGTTGCATGTTTTACATGGCTGCTATGGATTTCTAGCAAGAACGTTTCTTACCTACGCAAAACCACAACGGTGATATGCCAATTGCTATTTACCCTTCATAAGGACCCTTTTCATCGAATCCGATCTGACTAAAGTGGGAGAGACAGACACCTGCCAGCCACCTTATGCATCAAGTGCATGTCAGTCGGTGGAACCTGTCTCACGTAAGTGTACGTGTAAGGTCGGTCCGGGCCGCTTCATCCCACAATGCCACCGAATCAAGATAATACTAGTAACGGCAAGCAAATTGAACAAATTATCGCCCGCAACTACTTTGTGTTCTACTCGTGCATAGAATCTACGCATAGACCTAGCTCATGATGCCACTGTTGGGGATCGTAGCAGAAATTTAAAATTTTCTACGCATCACCAAGATCAATCTATGGAGTAATCTAGCAACGAGGGGAAGGGGAGTGCATCTACATACCCTTGTAGATCTCTAAGCGGAAGCGCTACTAGAACGCGGATGAGGTAGTCATACTCGTAGCGATTCAGATCGCGGTCGATTCCGATCTAAGTGCCGAACAACGGCGCCTCCGCGTTCAACACACGTGCAGCCCGGTGACGTCTCCCATGCCTTGATCCAGCAAGGAGAGAGGGAGAGGTTGGGGAAGACTCCATCCAGTAGCAGCACGACGGCGTGGTGGTGGTGGAGGAGCGCGGTACTCCAGCAGGGATTCGCCAAGCACTACGAGAGACGAGGAGGGAGAGAGGTAGGGCTGCGCCTTGGGAGAGAGAGACTCGTGCATTGTGCAGCCCCAAAACCTCCACTATATATAGGGGCAAGGGCAAGGGGAGGCGCCCTAGGGTTTCCCCTAGGGGGGGCCAGAGCAGATGGGATCTCCCCCTTGGGTGACTTGGCCCCCAAGCCAGGAGGTGGGAACCCTAGATGGGGCGCCCCAAACCCCCTGGTCATGTGGGAATAGGTGTTGGGGGCGCACAGCCCCTTAGTGGGCTGGTTTGCCCCCTTCCCTTGGCCCATGAAGCCCCCCAACACTTGTCGGGGCTCCCGAAACACCTTTCGGTCATGCTGGTCATCACCCGGTACCTCCGGAACACTTCCGGACTCCAAAACCCTTCGTCCAATATATCAATCTTCACCTTCGGACCATTCCGGAACTCCTCGTGACGTCCGGGATCTCATCCGGGACTCCGAACAACATTCGGTAACCGCGTACATACTTTCCCTATAACCCTAGCGTCATCAAACCTTAAGTGTGTAGACCCTACGGGCTCGGGAATAATGCAGACATGACTGAGACATCTCTCTGATCAATAACCAACAGCGGGATCTGGATACCCATGTTGGCTCCCACATGTTCCACAATGATCTCATCAGATGAACCACGATGTCAAGGATTTAGTCAATCCCATATACCGGCAAGTCTCTTTACTCGTTCCGTAACACATCATCCCATGATCAACTCCTTGGTCACATTGTGCACATTATGATGATGTCCTATCGAGTGGGCCCAGAGATACCTCTCCGTTTATACGGAGTGACAAATCCCAGTCTTGATTCATGCCAACCCAACAGACACTTTCGGAGATACCCGTAGTGCACCTTTATAGCCACCCAGTTACGTTGTGGTGTTTGGTACACCCAAAGCATTCCTACGGTATCCGGGAGTTGCACAATCTCATGGTCTAAGGAAATGATACTTGACATTAGAAAAGCTTTAGCAGACGAACTATACGATCTTGTGCTAGGCTTAGGATTGGGTCTTGTCCATCACATCATTCTCCTAATGATGTGATCCCATTATCAATGACATCCAATGTCCATGGTCAGGAAACCATTACCATCTATTGATCAACGAGCTAGTC
Organism: Triticum aestivum; assembly: GCF_018294505.1. Taxonomy (NCBI): domain Eukaryota; kingdom Viridiplantae; phylum Streptophyta; class Magnoliopsida; order Poales; family Poaceae; genus Triticum; species Triticum aestivum. Next base: position 200,107,927 of record NC_057812.1, read on the forward strand.
AACTAGAGGCTTACTAGGGACATGTTGTGGTCTATGTATTCACACATGTATTACGGTTTCCGGTTAATACAATTATAGCATGAACAATAGACAATTATCATGAACAAGGAAATACAATAATAACCATTCTATTATTGCATCTAGGGCATATTTCCAACAGTCTTGACCATATCACATCACAACATGCCCTGCAAAAACAAGTTAGACGTCCTCTACTTTGTTGTTGCAAGTTTTACGTGGCTGCTACGGGCTTAGCAAGAACCGTTCTTACCTACGCATCAAAACCACAACAATAGTTTGTCAAGTTGGTGTTGTTTTAACCTTCGCAAGGACCGGGCCACACTCGATTCGACTAAAGTTAGAGAAACTGACACCCGCCAGCCACCTGTGTGTAAAGCACGTCAGTAGAACCAGTCTCGCGTAAGCGTACGCGTAATGTCGGTCCGGGCTGCTTCATCCAACAATACCGTTGAACCAAAGTATGACATGCTGGTAAGCAGTATGACTTATATCGCCCACAACTCACTTGGCTCGGATGCCACTGTTAGGGAACATAGTAATTTCAAAAAAAATCCTACGCACACGCAAGATCATGGTGATGCATAGCAACGAGAGGGGAGAGTGTTGTCTACGTACCCTCGTAGACCGGCAACGGAAGCGTTGACACAACGTAGAGGAAGTAGTCGTACGTCTTCCCGATCCGACCGATCCAAGTACCGAACGTACGGCACCTCCGAGTTCTGCACACGTTCAACTCGGTGATGTCCCTCGAGCTCCGATCCAGCCGAGTGTTGAGGGAGAGTTTCGTCAGCATGACGGTGTGATGACGGTGATGATGTTCTACCAACGCAGGGCTTCGCCTAAGCACCGCTACAATATGACTGAGGTGGAATATGGTGGAAGGGGGCACCGCACATGGCAAAGGAACAATCACGAAGATCAACTTGTGTGTCATGGGGTGCCCCCTTGCCCCCGTATATAAAGGAGGGAGGGGGAGGTGCAGCCGGCCCCTAGGGGTGCGCCTGGAGGAGTCCTACTCCCACCGGGAGTAGGACTCCCCCCTCTTGCCTTGTTGGAGAAGGAAAGGGGAAGGGGGGAAGAGGAAAGGGCCCCCCCTTCCTTGTCCTATTCGGACTAGGGGGGAGGGGGCGCGCGGCCTGCCCTGGCCGGCCCTCCTCTTCTCCCTTAGGGCCCATGTAGGCCCATTAACCCCCGGGGGGTTCCGGTAACCCCCCGGTACTCCGGTAAAATCCCAATTTCACCCGGAATGATTCCGATATCCAAATATAGGCTTCCAATATATCAATCTTTATGTCTCAACCATTTCGAGACTCCTCGTCATGTCCGTGATCACATCGGGACTCCGAACAACCTTCGGTACATCAAAACACAAAAACCCTAATTACGATCGTCACTGAACTTGAAGCGTGTGGACCCTACGGGTTCGAGAACTATGTAGACATGACCAAGACACGTCTCCGGTCAATAACCAATAGCGGAACCTGGATGCTCATATTGTCTCCTACATATTCTACGAAGAGCTTTATCGGTCAGACTGCATAACAACATACGTTGTTCCCTTTGTCATCCGTATGTTACTTGCCCGAGATTCGATCGTCGGTATCTCAATACCTAGTTCAATCTCGTTACCGGCAAGTCTCTTTACTCGTTCTGTAATACATCATCTCGCAACTAACTCATTAGTTGCAATGCTTGCAAGTCTTATAGTGATGTGCATTACCGAGTGGGCCCAGAGATACCTCTCCGACAATCGGAGTGACAAATCCTAATCTCAAAATACGCTAACCCAACAAGTACCTTCAGAGACACCTGTAGAGCACCTTTATAATCACCCAGTTACATTGTGATGTTTGGTAGCACACAAAGTGTTCCTCCGGTAAACGGGAGTTGCATAATCTCATAGTCATGGGAACATGTATAAGTTATGAAGAAAGCAATAGCAACAAACTAAATGATCAAGTGCTAAGCTAACGGAATGGGTCAAGTCAGTCACATCAATCTCCTAATGATGTGATCCCATTAATCAAATGACAACTCATGTCTATGGCTAGGAAACATAACCATCTTTGCTCAACGAGCTAGTCAAGTAGAGGCATACTAGTGACACGCTGTTTGTCTATGTATTCACACATGTATTATGTTTCCGGTTAATACAATTCTAGCATGAATAATAAACATTTATCATGATATAAGGAAATAAATAATAACTTTATTATTGCCTCTAGGGCATATTTCCTTCAGTATCGTGCAAGAAAACGGAGTCCGGAGAGCACACGAGGTGCCCACGAGGCAGGGGGCGTGCCCAGGGGAGTAGGGAGCGCCCTCCACCCTCGTGGAAGCCTCGTGTCCTTTCCGGTCTGCTTCTTATTTTCCTATTTTCTTAAACATTCCAAAACGGAGAAAATTTTCCATTAGAACTGTTTTGGAGTCGGTTTACTTACCGTACCACATACCTATTTCTTTTCAGAGTCTGAAACATTCTGGAAAGTGTCCCTTATGTATTCCTCCGGGGTTACGGTTTCAATAACATTAGTTTCAACATTTATAGGATTACCTGAGATATAATGTTTGATTCTTTGACCGTTCACCACCCTCGGATTTGTGCCTTCGAAGTTGTTGATTTTTATGGCACCGGAACGGTAGACCTCCTCAATGACATAAGGACCTTCCCATTTAGAGAGGAGTTTTCCTGCAAAAAATCTTAAACGAGAGTTGTATAACAATACATAATCACCTACATTAAACTCACGTTTTTGTATCCTTTTATCATGCCATATTTTAACTTTTTCTTTCAATAGTTTGGCATTCTCATAAGCCTGGGTTCTCCATTCATCAAGTGAGCTAATGTCAAAAAGCCTCTTCTCACCGGCAAGTTTAAAGTCATAGTTGATCTCTTTAATAGCCCAATATGCCTTATGTTCTAATTCAAGAGGTAAGTGACATGCTTTACCATAAACCATTTTATATGGAGACATACCCATAGGATTTTTATATGCAGTTCTATAAGCCCATAATGCATGATCAAGTTTCTTGGACCAATTCTTTCTAGATCTATTAACAGTCTTTTGCAAAATTAATTTAAGCTCTCTATTGCTAAGTTCTACTTGACCACTAGATTGTGTATGATATGGAGATGCAATTCTATTATTAACATCATACTTAGCAAGCATTTTACGAAAAGCACCATGAATAAAATGTGAACCACCATCAGTCATTAAGTATCTAGGGACTCCAAACCTCGGAAAAATAACTTCTTTAAGCATCTTAATAGAGGTGTTATGGTCAGCACTACTAGTTGGAATAGCTTCTACCCACTTAGTAAAATAATCAACAGCAACTAAAATATGAGTATACCCATTAGAGGAAGGAAAAGGTCCCATATAATAAAAGCCCCAAACATCAAATGGTTCAATAACAAGTGAATAGTTCATAGGCATTTCTTGACGTCTGCTAATATTACCAATTCTTTGACATTCATCACAAGACAAGACAAACTTACGGGCATCCTTGAAGAGAGTAGGCCAATAAAAACCGGATTGCAATACCTTATGTGCAGTTCTATCTCCAGCATGGTGTCCTCCATAAGCCTTGGAGTGGCACTTGCGTAGGATCTGTTCCTATTCATGCTCAGGTACACAACGTCTAATAACACCATCTACTCCTTCTTTATAAAGATGTGGGTCATCCCAGAAGTAGTGTCTTAAATCATAGAAGAAATTTTTGTTTTGCTGGTATGTGAAACTAGGTGGTATAAATTTAGCAACAATATAATTAGCATAATCAGCATACCATGGTGCAGTACGAGAAGCATTTATGACAGCTAATTGTTCATTAGGAAAGCTATCATCAATAGGTAGTGGGTCATCAAGAACATTCTCTAACCTAGACAAGTTGTCTGCAACGGGGTTCTCAGCTCCCTTTCTATCAACAATATGCAAATCAAATTCTTGTAGCAAGAGAACCCATCTAATAAGTCTAGGTTTAGCATCTTTCTTTTCCATAAGATATTTAATAGCAGCATGATTAGTGTGAACAGTTACTTTAGAATCAACAATATAAGGTCTGAACTTATCACAAGCAAATACAACTGCTAAAAATTCTTTTTCAGTAGTAGCATAATTTCTTTGGGCACTGTCTAGAGTTTTACTAGAATATTGAATAGCATTTAATTTCTTATCAACTCTTTGTCTTAGAACAGCCCCTACAACATAATCACTAGCATCACACATAATTTCAAAGGGTAAATTCCAATCAGGAGGTTGAACAATAGGTACAGAAACCAAAGCTTTCTTAAGTATTTCAAATGCTTCTACACAATCATCATCAAAGACAAAAGGAACATCTTTTTGTAAGAGATTAGTCAGAGGCCGAGAAATTTTAGAGAAGTCCTTAATGAACCTCCTATAAAAACCGGCATGACCAAGGAAACTTCTTATACCTTTAATGTCCTTGGGACACGACATCTTTCAATAGCATCAACCTTAGCTTTATCAACTTCAATACCTCTTTCAGAAATTTTATGCCCCTAGACAGTACCTTCATTAACCATAAAGTGGCACTTCTCCCAATTCAAGACAAGATTAGTTTTTCACATCTCTGCAAAACTCGATCAAGGTTGCTTAAGCAATCATCAAAAGAAGTCCCATAAACGGAGAAACCATCCATGAATACCTCAACAATCTTTTCACAAAAGTCAGAGAATATAGCAGTCATACATCTTTGAAAGGTAGCAGGTGCATTACATAAACCAAAAGGCATACGTCTATAAGCAAAGGTACCGAAAGGGCAAGTAAAAGTTGTCTTTTCTTGATCCTCTTTTGACACAGGTATTTGAGAGAAACCAGAATAACCATCTAGAAAGCAAAAATGTGTATGCTTGGATAATCTTTCTAGCATTTGATCAATAAAAGATAAAGGGTAATGCTCCTTTTTAGTATCTTTATTTAATTTGCGGAAATCAATTGCCATTCTATAACCTGTAACAATTCTTTGTGGGATCAATTCATCTTTATCATTAGGAACAACAGTAATACCTTCCTTCTTAGGGACACAATGGACAGGACTTACCTACTGACTATCAGCAACGCGATAAATTATACCTGCCTCCAGAAGCTTTAGTATTTCTTTTCTTACCACTTCTTTCATCTTAGGATTTAACCGTCGTTGGTGATCAACAACTGGTTTAGCGTCTTTCTCCAGTTTTATTTTGTGCTGGCATAGAGTGGGACTAATGCCCTTAAGATCATCAAGAGTATATCCAATAGCAGCGCGGTGCTTCTTCAGAGTTTTCAATAATTTCTTTTCCTCATGCTTTGAAAGGTTAGCACTAATAATAACATGATATATCTCTTTCTCCTCAAGATAAGCGTATTTGAGAGTATCAGGTAAAGGTTTAAGCTCAAACACGGGATCACCCTTGGGTGGAGGAGGATCCCCTAGAATTTCAACAGGCAAGTTGTGTTTCAAAATAGGACCCTGTTTAAAGAATACTTCATCTATTTTCCTTCTTTCATTCATAAACATATCATTTTCATGGTCTAGCAAATATTGTTCTAAAGGATGAGTAGGAGGCACGACAATAGAACCAAGACCAATAATTTCATCTTTACTAGGCAATTCTTTATCATGGGGTTTTCTATGAAATTTAGCAAAATTAAACTCATGAGACATATCCCCTAAACCAACAGAAACAATATCCTTATTGCAGTCTATCTTAGCATTAACAGTATTCAAGAAGGGTCTACCAAATATAATGGGACAAAAGTCATCTTGTGGGGAACCAAGAACAAGAAAATCAGCAGGATATTTAACTTTTCCACACAAGACTTCAACATCTCTAACAATCCCAACTGGTGAAATAGTATCTCTATTGGCAAGCTTAATTGTAACATATATCTCTTCTATCTCAGCAGGTGCAATATCATGCATAATTTCTTTGTATAAGGAATGAGGTATTGCACTAGCACTAGCACCCATATCACATAAGCCATGATAGCAATGATCTCCTATTTTAACAAAAATAACAGGCATGCCTACAATATGTCTATGTTTATTTTTAGTATCAGGTCTAGCAATTCTAGTAGATTCATTGCAGAAGTAAACAACATGCCCATCAATATTATCGGCCAAGAGATCTTTAACCATAGCAACACTAGGTTCAACTTTAATTTGCTCAGGGGGTTTGGGTGTCTTAATATTACTTTTGTTAACCACAGTTGAAGCTTTAGCATGATTGTTTATTCTAACAGGGAAAGGTGGTTTCTCAATATAAGAAGTAGGAACAACATGATCATTATAAGTGATAGTCTTTTCTTCAACTTTAATATGTGCAACTACTTTTACTTCAATGGGAGTATTATATTTAAACCACTTCTCCTTAGGGAGATCAACATGAGTAGCAAAGGATTCACAGAAAGAAGCTACTATATTAGAGTCAAGTCCATATTTAGTGCTAAATTCACGTAAAGCATCGGTATCCATAAAAGATTTAACACAATCAAACTTAGGTGTTATACCTGACTCCTTACCTTCGTCGAGGTCCCAATCTTCAGAGTTGCGTTTAATTCTTTCCAATAATGCCCATTTGAATTCAATAGTCTTCATCATAAAAGATCCAGTACAAGAAGTATCGAGCATGGAGCGATTACTGAGAGAATGCCGAGCATAAAATTTTTGAATAATCATTTCTTTTGAGAGCTCATGATTGGGGCATGAATATAACATTGACTTAAGCCTGCAGACTAAGGCGTAGCCTAGTGGTGGGAAGGGGCTGATGCCTTCCCACCCACCCAGGTTCAAGGCATGGTACTTGTAATATGGGTTTGTTGCACCAATTATACTGTAGGGGGTTCCCTTATAGTCTTTCTATCAAAAAAACATTGACTTAAGCCTCCCCCAAGCTTGAGCGATGCTTTCTCCTTCGCGAGGCCAAAAATTATATATATAATTACGATCACGATGAACAAGATGCATAGGATAAAACTTCTGATGAAATTCCAATTTCAGTCGCTTGTAGTTCCATGATTCCATATCATCACATAGCCTAAACCATGTCAATGCCTACCCCTTCAATGATAAAGGGGAGACCTTCTTATTGATAACATCCTCGGGCATACCTGCAAGCTTAAATAATCCACAAACTTCATCCACATAGATTAGGTGCAAATCGGGATGTAATGTTCCATCACCTGTGAAAGGATTAGCTAGCAGTTTCTCTATCATACCCGAAGGAATTTCAAAGTAAACATTTTCAGTAGGTTCAGTAGGTTGAGGAGCAACTCTTTGATCTACTAGTCAGGGTGAAGATACCCCGAACAAGCCCCTCAAAGGATTATGTTCCATAGTAACAAGTGATAGTAAATTTTAGCACACTATATAAATCTTTCCTTACCAAATTCCACCTACCAAAGGCGCTTCACTCCCCGGCAATGGCACCAGAAGAGAGTCTTGATGACCCAAAAGTGTAGGGGATTTATCATAGCTTTTCGATAAGTAAGAGTGTCGAACCCAAGGAGGAGCAGAAGGAAATGATAAGCGGTTTTCAGCAAGGTATTTTCTGCAAGCACTGAAATTATCGGTAACAGATAGTTTTGTGACAAGGTAATTGGTAACGGGTAACAAATAGTAAAAGTAAATAAGGTGCATCAATATGGCCCAATCCTTTTTGTAGCAAAGGACAAGCCTGGACAAACTCTTATATAAAGTAAAGCACTCCCGAGGACACATGGGATTTATCGTCAAGCTAGTTTTCATCATGTTCATATGATTCGCGTTCGATACTTTGATAATTTGATATGTGGGTGGACTGGTGCTTGGGTACTGTCCTTACTTGGACAAGCATCCCACTTATGAATAACCCCTATTGCAAGCATCCGCAACTACAACAGAAGTATTAAGATAAACCTAACCATAGCATGAAACATATGGATCCAAATCAACCCCTTACGAAGCAACACATAAACTAGGGTTTAAGCTTCTGTCACTCTAGCAACCCATCATCTACTTATTACTTCCCAATGCCTTCCTCTAGGCCCAAACAATGGTGAAGTGTCATGTAGTCGACGTTCACATGACACCACAAGAGGAAAGACAACATACATCTCATCAAAATATCGAACGAATACCAAATTCACAAGACTACTTATAGCAAGACTTCTCCCATGTCCTCAGGAACAAACGTAACTACTCACAAATCATATTCATGTTCATAATCAGAGGGGTATTAATATGCATAATGGATCTGAACATATGATCTTCCACCAAGTAAACCAACTAGCATCAACTACAAGGAGTAATCAACACTACTAGCAACCCACAGGTACCAATCTGAGGTTTGGATACAAGAGATGAACTAGGGTTTGAGATGAGATCGTGCTGGTGAAGATGTTGATGGAGATTGACCCCCTCCCGATGAGAGGATCGTTGGTGATGACGATGGTGATGATTTCCCCCTCCCGGAGGGAAGTTTCCCCGGCAGAACAGCTCCACCGGAGCCCTAGATTGGTTCCGCCAAGGTTCCACCTCGTGGCGGCGGAGTTTCATCCCGTGAGCTTTCTTATGATTTTTTCCTCGAGAAAGACTCCATATAGCCAAAGATGGGCATCAGAGGGCCACCAGGGGGCCCACGAGGCAGGGGGCGCGCCCAGGGGTAGGGCGCGCCCCCACCCTCGTGGACGATGGGTGGCCCCCCTCTGGTACTTCTTTCTCCCAATATTTTTTATATATTCTGAAAATAATTCCCGTGGAGTTTCAGGACTTCTGGAGATGTGTAGAATAGGTCTCTAATATTTGCTCCTTTTCCAGCCCAGAATTCCAGCTGCCGGCATTCCCCCTTTTCATGTAAACCTTGTTAAATAAGAGAGAATAGGCATAAGTATTGTGACATAATGTGTAATGACAACCCATCATGTAATAAATATCGATATAAAAGCATGATGCAAAATGGACGTACTAGGGAGTCATGAAAATATATTTGTGGAATTCTTTCATGAATATTCAGAATAGTTCCGAGAGGACCCGGAAGCGTTTCGGGGTCACTAGAAGGGTTTCAGAGACTATCGGGTAATACTAATACCGGATATTACCAATAAATTATATATAGGTGGAAAATATTTCTGGAGATGTTAAAAAATATATATAATGGTCTAGAGGCATTTAGAATATTTTATATTTAATTTAAATATCAATTGGCCTAAAAAGGCCAAGAGGTGGAAGGCAACTTGGGCCACAAAGGCCCAAGTAGGGAAGGCGCCCCCCCTTTCCTTATGTGGGGCCGATTGGACTTTCCCCCCTTGGTGACTGCCCTCTCCTCCTCCTCCAACCTATATATATTAGGGATTTTTGCTCTTTTGAACACACAGTTTTGGGAGCCTCCTCTAGTTCTTCTAATTAATGTTTTAGTTGGTCCTAATTGACTAACTAGAGCTTAGCTAATCCTCTTGTCCTCATAATTAGAAGCCCAGTGTGGTTCTAATCTCCTCTCTCTAATTTCTCCGGCGATGATTAGCTCTGGACGGCAAAGCGCTGCCGGATCCTGAAGGCTGCATGATTGCAACCAAGTAGAGAGGTTGTGCTTTCGGTCTTCGGTTCGAGGGACTGTTCGTGGGTGGTACGAGGGATCGTTCATCGGCTATTTGAGGGACCCCAAGTACGATCTACACCGACATGTTTTTCTTCAGGTGCAACTCGGTGACGGTAACGATCGTGATCTCAAGCCGTTATGGATCTTCATATTGATCTTGGGTGATTGTAGGTACGATTTTGTTGTTTTTCTACTATGTTTCCCAACAGAACGAGATCATCTTGTTTATGAGGTGCATGTAAATAAATGCACAAGTCCATCGCTCAATTCAAAAACTCATACTAGATACTTGATCACATTGAGTACTATTATATCTTCACTTATTAAGACGATTATAAAGGCTTCCACACCTATGCTACTTTATCGGTTAGCAAACATATCATAGCTCTATGCAATAATTCACCGATCTTCCAGTCGAGCAAGTAGCAACGGGCTATCTTTTTTATTTTATATCTTTACAATGCCAAGTTTTATTCCTCTTTTTCTTTGAGTGGCTGACTTACGTGCCCACGTCACATTCATCCGTTTATGTGTGACATGAAGGTTAAGCATGCTTCCTGTAGTGAGATCGGAATTTTTGAAAGGCCTAAATTTATTTAGATAGTTTCCCCTTGCTGCTACTTGCTCATTTTACTCTCAGGCGATCGGATTGTCGTCACATACCGGTCTTTTAGTTCTTCTACAATTTTTTTGAAGATTTCATCTGAAACAAGTAATCTATTCCATCCAGTTGTCACCTTTCCTAGTCGATCGACACAGGACATGTGGAAGACTTATACTCATCATGAAGTGAAAATATTAGCACACATATCTAACGATGCATCTAATATAATATCTGGAACAATGCAATCAACCATTCATCAAAGCTACTAGAGGCTAACGCGCGCTTCGCCGCGCCGTTCTTCACTTGTGATATTAACTTTTTATATCTATAGATTATTGTGATCAGTTGTTTTGTTTTGATTTTATCTGTGTTGGCTATGCGTTTTTAATTTTTATTGGTGTTTGGAGTATTTTTTTCAAGAGAGGGAGGAGTTATTTGATGTGCGGTTGCGAAGTCTTTGCACATTTTCGCCTTGGTGTCATCCTGATGGTGATTGTTTGAGCCTCTTGGAAGTTCTTATTTCACGCTAAACCCATGGAATTGCTACCTCAGAAAAACTCGCATATCTATTTTTATTTGAAAAGGCTAGTTAAGTTAAATGGTGTTTAAGGAACTTTAATTTTTAAAAACCATGAACTTTTAGAAACATTCATGAATTTTAAAAATATTTATGGTTTCAAAAATGTTCGCAAAATAAAAAATTTCAAATTAAAAAAATGTTTACAACCGCTAAATGACCGCGAACTTTAAAAATATCCACCAATTTAATCAATATTAACGATTTTGAAGAATTTTAAAATATGTTTATGTTTTTTAAAGTAGACAAATTTTAATAAGTGCTCATTACTTAAAACATGAAAAAAAAACTAAACAACACACACTTACGCGTGGAGCCCTAGTGACCCCCACAACCCTCGAAGCACGAGATCGCTTCAATTCAAGACAAATTAATCAATATAAACGAATTTGGAGAATTTTAAAATATATATATATATATATATATATATATATATATATATGTTTTTTAAGGTACACAAATTTTAATAAGTGCTCATGAATTAGAACATGAAAAATTAGAAGAGGAAATAAAACTAAACAACACACTTACGCGTGGGGCCCTAATGACCCCCACAACCCTCGAAGCACCACAGCGCTTCAATTTGAGGGAGCTTAGTATCTCTATAGATATGATACTCACCGGATAAAAGAGTCTTCCCTCAATCAAAAGATATAGACAGTACACTTTATTTTAACTAAAACGAACTAAGACTTAAACTGAAAATAACTAAGTAGAAAAACAAAGGAAGATACAAGGGTTTGAAAATCTCCCCAAGCTTAACATTCTAAGCATACGAGATTCATCCCCCCCTTTTTTGTCGGTACCAGGATTTCTTCGCGGGTAAATTGGGCATGGATGAGGATCGTGGATGTAGTTTGGGTCCACAAGGACCTTCTTCCTCGGAGGCCCAATGGTGATGCGGGCCTGGATGGAGGGATTCCATTAAGCCTTGGGTTTCCCCTCTTTGTGCTCCCTTCAACAACTCATGGATAGTGCAGCCATGAAAGCCACAACTAGCTATAGTTGTTGGGGTAATCTTGACAAAGTCAAGACAATCAGCGGTACTAATAAGCTTTACCGATTTGATGGGGATCGCCTCGAGCTTCTAGTTATTTAACAATAGGCCTCTTGTTTGGTGAGCCAACCGGCTTCACCCGTGGATGAAGGTAGTAGAACAAAGAGCGCATCTTTTGTTGGCCGGAGAGGAATCATGGTCCATCTTATTAAGGCCGAACATTTAGTCGCGTTCCCGATAACAACATGGAACATATGGTCTTTTAGGTTTATCTTTCAAAGACTTTATGTTTCTTGCAATTATGTGAACTTTGCATGCATCATTTGCTCCATTTCTTGGAACTTATCATGCAATCTAAGCCACTAGAACTCAGTAGGATTTCTATCAAATCAAGCAGTCTCAGGGGTGGAAGCCAACCCCACTACTCGATCTAATCACTCTAACGATCAAGATCCAACAAGGTAGAATTGAAGAACTAAGGAAAGAAGCAATGTAATTAGTGCAAGACAAATGTAGAATGAAAGAATGACCTAAACCCTAAAAAGGTGTGTTTCTCTGTGTGGGAGGGGGGGGGGGCATACAGAAACCGTCTCAGTTAAATTGGCATTTGAAAATACTTCCTGCTCTTTCCCCATTTCTTTCATTTGTTCTATTCCTTCTGCTTTCTTTTCCAATTAAGTTGCTCATAAACTAGATCTGTAAAACTCATTCAGCTATTGTCTTCTTTCTATAATTCGTCTTTAAGTCCGAGTCATACATAAAGTATAATCCTCTTCCCAGCTCTGCCACCTCCTTTGTAACGAGTATGCTCTACTTGAAAGAACATAATTTCAATAAATAAGTACACCCTCGGTTCCAAAATAAGTGACGTAGTTTAACTAAAACCATGACACTTATTTTAGAACGAGAGGGTGGTACATTACTATATTCACAGCTACTCCCTTTTTAAAGAAATATAAGAGCATCTCTAGTAAATCCGCTAAAATCTCGGCCCATAATCTTTTTGCAGCTCGCCTTATATTGAATTTGCAGAATTTGCAGTACCACGCGGTGTCTTCTGGAACAAATGCAGCAAACCCCTACCACAAATTTTTACGGTACGGGTTTGCGGCATCTATTCCACCAGACGCCGCGCGGTACTGCAAATCCGTACAGTAAATCATCATTTTAGGCACATATAACTCAAATAAAACAACAATAAATATTAAACTTAAATGTTTTTAACATAAAAAAGACAATAATTATCTCAAATACAACAAATGTTGAAATCCGAATAACAAATTGTTTGGAATTATTACAATAATAAATTGTTCAGAATTAAAACAATTGTTCACCTCACACATGAAAAGAATAGATCAAATTAATAAAATTGGAGTCTATTGACCATACAATTGCCATTGATGCTCAATGAGATAATTGCGGAGCTGCTGATGTTTGTCACGGTCTTCTGTCTATGGGTAGGTTTTAAGAAATGCATTGATCTCATCTGAGTTTCTAGTAGGCTTGACACGGCTATCAATATTGTCATAGAAAAGCTCTAAGTTTAAATCCCTCTCATCATCGATGATCATATTGTGTAGAATTACACATGCATTTGAGCGTGGTATCTTCTTCGATGCAAAGATACTCATCGGTGTAATCGACCAGAATGCCATATGCTATCACTCATATTGCCACCGATATTTTTTGGTATGCATTAAATCCTAGCAGACCGGCTTCTTTGGTGAGTGAAGAACCGACAATTTTGTTTGCAAGCTTCCACAATGCGAACAAAAAGAGACATACACATTCGATAACGCCAAAGGAAGAGATGATCCGGGTAGGTTGGTACCTTAGCAAAGTAGTCTCTCATGAGCAACTTGTGACCGAGAGCTTGGTTGCGTGGAATGCAAAGCCGGCTGACCGTCGAAGCGCGATGCCTCTTCTTCTTGCTGGCTTCAAATTTGTCAACAAGGTGCACCAAAAAAGGATGCTCGAGATCGTCGTAAAAAATCATCTCTTCTATGTCAGAATCATCCGACTCAGATGACGAGGACGAGCTCCAAATATCATCCATCTGCGGAAAAAAATCGAAACTACATCAAAATTCGACCGCCAGCCGATTTGGACCTAAAAACCGGTGCAAAGGAGCAAATCTTACCTTTCACCATCGGAAAACGCAGCCGCCGAAGCCTCCTTCTCCCCACCACCGGTTGAAAGCACAGCAGCCGAAGCCTTTCCTTCTACACTGCAGTCGCTGCCTCCTATATTTCCCCTCGCCTAGCTTGGGCCCGCGCAGACAGCGACTGCTCAATCTTGCACGGAGCAGCCGGATCCGTCCCCAACGCGGCACCAATCGAAGCTTCCACTCGGATCCATGGCGACAGCAGTTGCAGCCTACCGACGGCAAACATGGCGGCCTCCACGCTCGAATCTTAGTGGAGAATATGCGGGCAAGGATGGTCGAAGCTATCCACGGCGCGGCCGGGATGGCTGGAGGAAGCAAGAATCGCTGGAGAATTGGGGAACGGGTGGAGGCGGTACGGCGGGCGGGCGTGGAAAGTTTCCTCCCGCCAAGACACAAGATTTGGATAGGGGAAACCGCAATGGAGGAAAGGATAACAAAAGATTTGATGGCTGGGGACAATTTTTACAACTCGCCCTAAAAAGTTCGCGGGCCGACCGAATATAAGGTACATATTCTGGCTGGTTTTCAGTCCTGTACTGTATATCGGTGGTTATTTTACGACTGGGCGATTATAGCGGCTTTGCTAGAGATGCTATAAGACTTTTTTTTAGAAAAGAAGGATTACCCCGTTTTCTGCATCAGAATGATGCACGCAGCTTCAGATACTCTAAGACTTATTAGATCACTACTTTAATGATCTTAAAAGTCTTAATTTTTTTACAGAGAGAGTATAAACTAAGCCTAATTTCCAATGTCATATGTATCACTTTGACATCGTGGAGCTCGCTATCGACCGAACGAGAACGCTCGCGAGCTCAGAGCGTGATCATGTAGGCCTTGTCGTCTTCAATGGAGACGACGAGAAGGGCGAGAAGGATGTAGCGCCATTGTTGGAGATTGGGATTGCGACGTCAGCAGCAATTCGTGCAGGTCGCGGTGGATATGGCCGCCCGTAGCTGCTCTCCTGAGCCGCCGTTACCCGTACCGACTTCCCGGGGATTTAGGAACGAGGAGGTGGGAGCGACATCGACCGTCCACGGAAGCAAGATCGACGGCCTCCAGGACATCCGAGCAAGACCACAGATGGAGAACGTGCCCGAAGGAACAGGTCGAGCAGGCGGGGAATTCCATCCGAACAAGTCCATTTCGCACGTTCCCTGGAGCGCCGCGATTCACGGCCGGCCGCCGCCCGCCGACCGCCGCGAGGCAAGAAAAGGAAAGAATTTCCCCGGAAGAGATGGTGTACGCGCCGCCGCCCGACGGCATGGGCCTGGAGATCGACCTCGACCTGGACCCGGAGGACCTCCACCCGACGGTGCCCCTGAAGAAGGTCCCCGCGGGGGACCTCTTCGAGGCGGCGCGCGCCGGCGACTGCGACCGCCTCGCCCTCCTCCTCGAGGCCGGCGCCAACGTCAACGCGCGCGACCGCTGGGACTCCGTCGCGCTCTACTACGCCTGCCTCGCCGGCCACGCCGACGCCGCGCGGATGCTGCTCGAGGCCGGGGCCGTCTGCGCCGAGCGCACCTTCGACGGCGACCGCTGCCACTACGCCGCGCTCAACCTCGACCTCCGGAGGCTTCTCAAGTCGTTCGAGGCGCGGCCGCCCCCGCTCGCGCCGCTGCCCGCCGCGCTCCGGGCCACCTTCCTCGCGTGCCCCGCCAACCGCGCCGCGTACCTCGAGATGTTGCTCCAGGAGGGCGCCACCGCAGAAGCCGCTGCGCTAGCTGAGGCCGAAGGTCAGCAACTTCTTGGCTTGCTTGCCGCCTGGATTGCAAATGCAACTGGATTTGTGGATGCCAATCAGATTGGATGTTATATGCAAGGATTGACAATACTAGATGGTTGGATTTGGGGGTGAAAAAAAATAGTTGATTTCTGTAAA
This sequence comes from Triticum aestivum, assembly GCF_018294505.1. Classification (NCBI taxonomy): domain Eukaryota; kingdom Viridiplantae; phylum Streptophyta; class Magnoliopsida; order Poales; family Poaceae; genus Triticum; species Triticum aestivum. The sequence goes on from NC_057812.1 coordinate 200,123,755, forward strand.
CAAATATAAGAGCGTTTAGATTACTAAAGTAGTTATCTAAACGCTCTTATATTTCTTATATTGTATGTCACTGGAAAGATTGCACATTCGAAATGCACTGTAGGTGGAAAAAAATTATATGAGACCAGGTCTCATATAAACCAGGTGAGACCCGTCCTGATGGATGACATGTGGCATTCACAAATCACAAAGCATCTAATCTCTCCCCCCCTGATTTCAGGTGGGGGGTGGGGTAGATGCTTTGTGATTTGCAAATGCCACGTGTCATCCATCAAGATGGGTCTCACCTGCTAAACCGTGAGACCTGGTCTCATAGAATTTTTTTCCATTGTAGGTAACCAATTCATCTAGTTATATATCAATTCAGTACAAATATATGTCTGCCTGAATTACTCGAGCCAGCACAATGTGCACTGTATTTCTCAAGAACAACAGTGGTTCAGTGCATATGTAAGATATTGTTGAGATGTGTTCCTTTGATTTTCTTTTCTGTAGTATAAAAATTTCCCATTCTGTGTAAGTGGAAAATAACAGCTTTATATTTTCACTTATTTTGTGGAAGATTACGCGACTGATAAGTTTTGTGTTAACAACTTTTGTGCAGGATTTGGGCCAACAGATGGTGCATCAACTGGCAGTCTCTTCCCCCCAGATATTACATTTTACGTGGATGGAAAACCTATTGAAGCTCATCGGATCATCCTTTGTGCTCGATCACCCTTCTTTGAACAGAAATTCGAGACAGACTGGAAAAACAGGAAGGAAGTGAGATTTTCTAATAAAAAATTATCTTTTGGTGCCTTGTACAACCTTATCCATTTCTTCTATGCCGATAGACTCGAGGCTCCAGTAGATGAAATGGAAAGTTTGTCACGCACTTGCAAAGTTTGCAAGTGTGAGGAGTTGCGTAAGTTAGTTGAGAAAGAAATTCTGCATCTTAGGTTTGCACTGTATAAGTCAACAAGTAAGTTGGGTTTGGAAAATGCACAGAGTCCGAGACGGTTCATTTTACTCGGGCAGTCATTGCCACGGGAAGATCGCCTTCCATCAGCATTGCGGCGTGTTCTTCAGAAATGTCTGGCTAATTCAAGAGAAGAAAATTTCAAAAAAACTGTAGCAAATGAGATGTGCAGAAACTGGAAGGATGATGATCTTGCTGATCTCACTGTAAAAGTAGATGATAGAGTCTTCCGTTGCCATCAGGTGATTTTGGCCTCAAGGTCGGAGTATTTTAAAACCAGACTATCTCGAACAGTGGATTTTCTTGAAGGTAACAATCGAGTGCATGCATCTCTGGGTCTCCCATTTCTTGAGGAGCATGACCTGAGTACAGAAGCATTTGAAAAGATGCTTGAATACATGTAAGATCCCTTTGCACTTTTTCTTGCTTGACCATTATTGTTATTGTTACTGCTCTTGTCTGGTTTATTCCCTGCTTGTGTTAATTTTAGGTATACTGACAATCTGGAGCATATGGATCCAGCCCAGGTAAGATATACTACAAAACATGATTCAGTTACCTATTCTTACAAAATACTGAAGTCGCTTCAGTTTGTTGCGAAACTAAACTGAAGTAAACATATCCCAGGCTGAAGAACTATTTGATGTCGCATCGAGATACCTGCTGTTTCCCCTTAGGCGCGCTGTAGCTGATTTACTGTTACCAAATCTGGAACATGTTTCACCTGCAGAGCTGTGCCATTGGTTGATCTTGTCAGACATGTATGTGCTCGTCATGCTTGATATCTTTCTGTCATCGTATTATCTGATTTGTAGCTGAGGTCAATGTTTTCTCCAAATGCAGTTATGGCGTTATGAAAATAAGGGAGTACTGCCTGGATATCATTGCCTACAATTTCGAGATGTTTGCGGACATAAGAGAGTTTAGGGCTTTGCTCTTGACACTCCCGCCGCCATCTGCAAATGATGCACTACGAACGACTCGTCCCAGCCACCCCGGGGCTGCAGGGCACACTGACCAAGGCAATATTCTCGACGACTTGCGTGAGAAATGGTTGGAAGCGGAGGCTGCTGAGCTGGACGAGAGAGATCAGAGCGCAGCGCTGTTTGACCAGCGACTGGAGATGCTCATGCTCGTTGCGGAGCGGGAAGCCTGTGATGATGACAACGCTGCCCTCCACTGAGAGCTGGAACTCTATACCTTTCTTGTGTAGCTCTTCCTTTTGTAGTCTTCGCTGGAAGGGACTGATGTGGTGTTTCTGAATTACATGTCTCCCCTTTGTTTTACAATGGATGCTTCTTACACTGGAATGAAACCTTTTTGGAGCTTCAGCATGTTTCTGACTTGTTGCACAGTATCTCAATGGTAGTAGCTGATTTATTGTTTTAGCAAAAGTAATGGCCGATGTTTAAAACAAACAGTGCTTTTTTCTGCTTTACTGATGCCATCTGGCTGTACGGGCCATCATACGGTGATGCTCTGTTACAAGATTACTTCTGTATGGAACTTGAATTACACCAGTTTTTCTATCAGATCTGATGGCTCGTCTTGATGAATCGTTCTCCTTAAGCAGAGAAGTTTACTTTTTTTTTTGTTATTAATCTGTGCATGCAAGCCAGTTGGGAAACCTGAAAAAAATCGTGTGCCCAACTCGCATCAAATATCGACAAGGACCTCTTTGAATTGTAGGGATTTCAGAGCCCCTGGGAAAGGGCCTAAAAATGTGTGCGCATTCTTATGAGCCCACTCCTAGAGAAAATCTTGCATGAGCTTAAAACTCATCTTATTCTACTTTGAGGATGAATCTTCTATGTGCCTCCACTATATCTCATCATTTCAAAGTACCCAGGGGCACCACTAAAAAACAATTATGTGTTTTAGCATCCTGACATCTCATTATTTTCTTCTTCAATTCCTATGTTATCTAATTCTTGCCCGAGAAATACTTACTACTTCAATTTCTTTTCCATCTTGCATAATATGGTTAACCACCATGTTAGAAAATCCACTACAGAATAAAAACGGGAACAAAACAAACATAAAGGAATCTTGGAATACACAATTGACAATTCATCCTTACAACATTCGACCGATTGTTAGCAACCAACAACTTTAAGTTGGTAAACAGCTCAAGTGACCGACCTTTTGTATTGTAAGAGCAAGAGAAAAATTCAGTGAACAAATATAACCTATATTCAGCATAATCCTATACACTGGATTGTTCTATGTGCACTTAGTAAGAAAACTATACAAATACAAATACAAATAACAAATTTGCTCAGATCTATTCTGTGCGCGAGACAGGCAAGCAAAAAATGATGGGAGGGAAAGTACTATTCTAAATCATCATTCTGTAGTCACGATCTCACATCGTCCCGGTGTCTGAAATATTGTCAATTGTGGTTAAGTTGGAGTTGGACTATCAGGCAAAAACCTCAAGCAGGAGCCTCTGAAGTACTAGTATCATCAGCAGGAGCCTCTGAAGTACTAGTATCATCAGTTGGCATGTTGGATGCTCTATCAGGCAATGAATTCACCTCTTCTCCTTCTGAAGGTGCTATTATCGAAGCGGAATCCTCTGAGGCGATATCGGAAGCAGCATCTGAAGCCGCATAAGATGATTCTGATTGTTCGGATGTTTCAGGCTGCTGTGGCTTCTGCAGACTCCAGTACATGATGCTAGCAGTCAATGTTAGGATCATTTTCTGATTCACCTGTACGAGAATTAGTTTAACATCATAAGATAAAGATAATTATGTATTTGACCTTTAGCAATATATAGCATGTTGTTTATTTCATAGCAATGGCCCATTACATCAATGATGTCTTCTGGTAACAGAAAAACAGAGCACCCGAGCTTCCGTGCGACACTGATGATGTAGGTTGCATTTAACTTCTTCTCATCATCTGCAACAGTAAAAGGGTATGCGCGAATGAGAACGAAGGAATTGCAAAAGATATACGGGGCATGATTTCATTCGGTTCTCATGATGCGCCAAAATAAAGCACATATAACTTTTTATTTTCTTTTTTTGCGGCAGAGACCACATATAACTTAAGTTAAAAGGTCAGCAGGTAAAAGGAAAATCAATCCATTTGTGGACGAAGAACGCACCATTTACACCCTTCGATACAACCTTCCAGTTCACAACCCTTGGCTCTACAGCACTGAGAAGCTCAAGGAAAAAAATTCCACTCGATAGGTTCTTGTCCTGAAGCAAAGAGAGAATTATGAGGGTTTGCTGGACAGATATGACAACTGAAAAGGCAGGGGCAGAGCTTTCATTGTTTAGGCAGGGGCTGAACATAGACACAAAATATATTTGTCAAATATTCTATTACACTTATTGGTCCCCTGTTAATTTTTCTGCAAGCTCAACTGCTGCTGAAAGGCAATGTGCAATCATAAAAGATCACCTTAAAACTTTCTATTCGAGAATTTCTCCCGGAAACCTTCACTTTGTTATTCGCCCAACTCAAGATATCAGCATCCGTTATTTCTTTTCCTTGGGACCCTTGAGAGTGGAATCTCAGTTTGTTTAACAGCTGGAGGATATTGAATCTCATCAATTGCCATAGAAGTGCTGAAATAAGACGTGAGATGATACTTAATATGGCAACTCCATCTAGAACAGAAAATAGAAGAAGGGAGGATGGATCATTATCAATGTCCATCTGCTACTTTTTATGACAGTTAAATAGTCATCTACCACGATGCACATTTTGGTAAAATTAACTCACCAACAATCAACTTCTTGTTTCCCTGAACAATATCATTTCCAGCTAGATTCACCATGGAAAACTTCAGATCCTTTGCAATATTTATAACTTGATTACAGTTCTCCAGTTTTCTAAATGGCATTTTTATCGGAGGTTTTGTCGCTAGCTTCCAGTTGACATATCCGGGACAGACTTTGTCGAGCACTTCTAGTAGGACCCACCTGCATAGACATTTACATCACTCATCTGTTCCAGATAAGCATGACATGCCTCCGTCAAAAGCTTACCCATTTCGAACATCTTCAAACACATTGTTCACGTATGTCGCAATTCCAAGGCTGTTGATCCACATTCGGAAGGCTCTCTCTTCTCGGGACAATATAACCTCATCTCGCGATGAGGTTTGTGTGAGTGCAACCTGTCTGGAGTCAGTACTCAAACCGTTTCTGCATGTAAAAAATCATTCTACTTTGGTGAACATGAAATGGCATCACAGAACCACCAAGGATATGAGAACGCGTTCAGTATGCAGACCATAATAAAAAGACAGGCTTGATAACTAAGGTTCCTACAAAGAGTAGACAAATAATTCTCACCTATGTTGGAATATTTGTGCAACAAATGCAAGGTTGAGATTTGGGGAGCCTTCAGTAATATCCTTTGGGCTCAAGTATCTTTTGCAGCCCAACTTCTCTGCTTGGTCAAGTACCACTTTCGCTCTTACGGCAGGATCCTTAGTGTCAAATGCAAGTATAGAGGAATGCTCTGGAGCGAGAGATTTGATAAGATAGGCGTAGGCTTCAGCATCCTGTACAAGCCTACCTTGTAAGATAATTGCTTGTTGAGCATCTAATAGACTAATGGAGCAGTAAATGAAGATATGTTTTTGTTGGCACCACACATGAAAAATACGTTTCTATCATGCATGAGGTATTACTGAATTTGTACAAGGAATCTAGAAGGATTGCACCATTTGCATATTACAGATTGCAGCAGACAAAGTATTCAGACTTTGCTTCCGCAACATAGTGTTTAATGACGCGTCAAAAAATAGTGTTTAATGCATGCAACACTAAGTAGTAATACATATTTGTTTCTCAGGTGGTTCCCTTGAAAGTAAGAGGACCAAACATGCAGTTACACATAAATTCTGGAAGAGACAAGCCTATTTGTTGCGTGAACCTTGATATCTGAGGAGAAGTTGGTAACAATTTTCTTGTAGCCAGCTTTCTTGAGATGATAATTCATCCATTGAAGTAGTAACTTTTCAGGTGACAAGCTCAGCACTTCATCTATATCCTGTACAATAATAAGTACAATAAAATGTTATATGTCCAACACAAATATATTATGTCAATAAGCGACATTACATAATGACAAGACTAATACCTTGCTGTCATCAAAAATTTCCACCAGCTGTGGCGTCCTCTTAAGATTTAGATCAGCCAAAAGTTGTATCTATCTTACATGAAAATATATATTAAATAGTGTAATAGGACAGTTATACACATCTTTATGTAGCCTGTCTGCATCATAGTAGCATACATTGGGGATTTCAGGATTCACCTTTATAATTTGAGATATCAACCCGAGAACTAGATGAGTCTGCAATATTAAGCATAGGGTTAGTCATTACTACCCTTCTTTTAATTAGTGTACTATTTTGCACTGAAAATGATATTGATGATTATACATAAGGGGGATGCAGGTATCTATAACGTATATGTACATCCTGGTTAAATAACTAAAGACATTACAAAATGAATTCCTGGAGATGTCCATCGAAAAAAAAAGAATTCCTGGAGATGTATTCGACACCAACTTAAACTTTTGGAGACACGAGAAGAAAAAGAACATGTGCAGCACAACTAACAGCAGAGTGAACAAGAAAAATAACACTGAGATAAATGTACTCCCTCCGGTCCTTTTTACTCCGTGTATTAGATTTATATCAAGTCAAACTTTGCAAAGTTCAACCAAATTTATATTTAAAAAATATCAACATCTACAATGCCAATTATATATATAACGAAACTACATTTCATAATGAATCTAAGAATATTGATTTGTCATTGTGAATGTTGATATTTTTTCCTATAAGTTTGGCCAAAGTAGAGATACTTTGACTCCGGTATAAGCAAACCCAAAGTCATTGGTAACCGAGCATAATGCACTTTGAGACAAGATAACAATATCGGTGACAGCATATCTATATCCACACATATCATAAAAGGAAAATACTGATACCGGTTAAATCTGGTTAAGAGATCAATAGCTACAATAAAAATGTACCGCCACAGATAAGAGATGAAGGCATACCCTTCCTTCCACCAAGTCTTGAGCTCCAAGATTCACAACAGTACATCCAATAGCCTTTGCAGAGTTGAGGCACAGTGTGTGGTTCTCATTTCTCTCCCATGGGTTAAGGATCCTTTTCTTGTTGATGGCTCTCTCATCAATAGTCCCAGGTACCGCTACATTGATCAATTTACTGACCGTTTTATCCAGTGACCAATAAATAAACAAGCATTAGACAAGACTGTCAAAACAACAGTGCATCATTTATATGTTGCCATATCTGTAAAAACCAACAGAATGCAGGTGGGAAACCCCAGCATCAGCATCTCACCAGAGCACGACCCCGTCTCTGACGAGGTCGAACAAATCGTTGCCCGCGGGGTCAATCGGCAGATACTTCTTCAGGAAAGGATCGTTGCCGAGGTACGCGTTGATGTGCGCGACGTAGGACGACTTCTCTGCCTGGTTGGGGCTGTGGTGGATCAGCGTGGTGGTGCTCGACTTGAGGAACGACCACGAGTTCTTGCTCCCGCTCGCGCCCGCCTTGGAGCTCACCCTCTCCTGCAGGTTCAGGTACTCCTGCATGCAGCGCAACATATCCCCCGGTTTGTTTCACCCGCGGCGTCAAAATCAAGCGCTCCTAAGTTACCACTTGAAGGAACCTTGAGTGATTCTCGGGAACGATCGATGTACCTGAAGGAATTGCTCGAACTCAATCTCTTGGTCGCTGTCGGGGCAGACCTCCGACAAGAACGCAGCAATCTCCTCCTCGGAGACAACCTCATTGAGCCCCTTCAGCTTCTTCATCAGACCCGGCAGGTTGTTGGTGGTGACATGGCCGGACTCCCTCTTCAGAGTCACATACTGCAATCACACCACACGACAGGATTGCATTTCGGAATTCGGAGCGGAACCGCAATGGGCATAATCAATTGGGAATTTGGGAGCGGGAAATGTAGCGGATTCGGGCGTGACCTTGGCCTTGAGCGATCGGAGCTCGACCTGCGTGAAGTGGCCCTGCAAGGAGGGGTCGGAGACGACGACCCCCACGAACCCGGACATCTATCTATCTGTCTCCGGCGGGGAGCCCAATTCTTGGAGCGCCCTAGCGAACGCCGCTGCGGGACGCGCGGGCCTCAGATCAAAATAGGAAATGCGGGGATCGATCGTCTCGTTCGCGCGCGCATTGGGGGATCGAATTGCCGAGGAAGGAGGGATCGCCGGACGAGCGCGTAATCGATCGACGGGAGGATGCGGGGCGGTGGCGGTGGCGCCTTTGGCACACGGTCGAATTGTGGGAGATGTTCTTGCTTGCTTTGCGCCAAATCTTTTTCTCGTTAGCTTACGACGATGGCTTTTGTTGCGTTCCGGATTTTGTGGGGGCCGGGGACGGGAGACGGTCGGGACAAGGAATGCTCTTCGTTTTTTTTAGTGCCTTTTTTATCAATTCTTTGAATATTTGGGAAATCTCATGTCTAGAGCTTTTTTATAAGACTAGTAATAATGTACGTGTAATGCACGTTTATATTAGATAGTATATTAGTTGCACTTTGGTATTTAGTAAGATATCAATTACTTTTTCACGGCAATAATAGGATATTAATTACATGGTAGATTTAAAGGAATAACGTTGACTCAAAACATGGTGGGTAACCATAGCATTATAAATGTGTTTGGTGCTAAACATTGGAACGATTTGAATTGCTATATAACATGATTTGACGATTGAGATGGTTTGGATCTGCCCATTTGGGTCTTTTTATATTGGTACATAGATGCTACTCTTTTTTTTTTTGAAAAGGAACTGACCTATTATAAAAATTCACCTCAAGTACAAAGCATCTCAAACATTATAAAAATTGTTTTTGATGTAACCTCGTCAAGAGGGTGTTCCAACAATTTATGTAGATTGAAAAAACTAAGAAAAATACAGAGTAATCCAGTTTATTAGGAAAACTATGTCAAAAGCCACACACAAAAAAAGATTACAACAACCATAACACCGACGTCGACCTAGAAGCATCCCACCATCACCAAACACGATCACCCCGAGTGATTGAGAACGACACCTTCTGAAACATCTTCAAGAAGGAAAACGACGCATGTGGGCACCGACGTCGACAACATCGACCCTCATCGACCAAAAGCTTCAGCCCACACCTGCAGACAACCAGGCCACCGAAACTTGGTAAATGATCCTGCCAAACCAACAACCACTACCATCGATCCCATGTGACCTAATGTTTGAGAAAGTACTCTTCGACAATGCATCCATGGAGGAGAAAAATGCCCTTGAGTGTCATCATCATCGACAATGACCCTCGTCGAATCAAAGCTTTTCGCTCAGATCCTTGTTCCGCGCCACCTCCACAAGCCCCGGGTAGGGGGGCACTAGGCCACAACTCCATTTGTATTCATCAATGGCGAACTGCACCAACTGAAGCAGATGGCCATCACGACCACACATCGCCATTGAGGACCGCTTGAGTAGCTGCTAGCACCACTAACTACCTTAATGTATGAAATATGCCCTAGAGGCAATCATAAATGTATTATTATATTTCCATGTTCATAATTCAGTTTATATTTTATGCTATAGTTGCATTGGTTCTTGAGTACGAGATTCGAAGGAAAACTCAATTGCATGTGTGAAACCATAAACATGTAGACAAGCAACCAGAAAGAAATATACATCTATAGATCAAACAAGATGGCATGCATATATATGAACATAAACAAATAATTCACCACATGATCAACAACATCGCTACAAATACATCAGATTAACCATAATCATGCAGGACAACTCATATGACTATTGTATTGAACATCTAAACACGTCAAGATGGAGAGATTACAACTTTGACTACTACCATGAACCTGTAGTCAAAGTTGATTGAGGTTGGTGATGATGAAGATGGCTCCCCCTCTGACAGAGTTTCGGATCAGAGATGAAAACAAAAATCGCCTCGGAAATGCGATTTGACGTCGGAGGAAAAATTATTGATAATTAGAGTAGAGGTTTCGCTGGATATATATAGGTCATCGGGCACCGATGCCACCTGAGGGGGTACCCACATGCCACATGCGTCCCTATAAGGTGCGAACCTACACCCTATGAGGCCCACCAGATGTAGGGTCTACCTCACTGGTCCTCTCCTGGCACGAAACTTTCATAACCATTGTTTTGTTTTTTCCTCATACCTTTTATGTGGTGTTTTTCTGAATACTAAGAACACCAAAAACAGGAGCTGACACTGGTCACAAGATTAATACATTAGTCCAATAGAAATCAATAAGAAGTATGCCCAAAGTGTATGTAATTGATACAATGTAGCATGAATCTTACAAAAATAGATACGCTAGAGAGGTCAAACGGCTTTGAACCGAATTTCCAGCGAAGTACCGCCATAGGTTGTTGGAAGTTTCGTCTCAGATTACAAAGTGCTGGTGGTGAAAAATTGCACGATATATAGCTAGGGCACAACCCATGCATGTGTGCCCTATGCCCCCTTGGTCCACCCTTTGGCATGCTTCATCCTCTGGTGAAATATTGACGCTTGATTTTTTTCTTAGATTGTTTGGAGTCCGGGAAGGTTCATATACCCACACCCGTTAAAACATGGGAACTGCCTTCTCGATAACAATTATTAGGTTAGTCTAAAATATAAAATAATGCAAAAATGACATGAAATAAGCATGATATCCCACTAAAGTATTCAATGGCTTGTCAGAGACAACATGTAATGAACCACCTCGGCAAGCATAGCTTCTCTATAAGAGCCATTGATGGTCAGCCATGTGCCTATTTGTGGCTACCAAATCTCCACCTCTCCTTTGCCTCCACCATGTTCTTTCACAAGTAGGAGGACCGAAGATCCTCCTGACCAAGAACTGTGCAAAGCTCGTTTGAGGAATTATCGACGATGCTCTTACGACTGCCTCTAGCTTCAAGCTAGCACAAACCAGAAAGATGACCATCACTAGCCACCAGTCATTGCTTGGACACGACAGTGGCGTGCTCCACCCCAACATAGCGCCAAACACCTATAAGGCAAGATTGACCTCAACCTAGCATGCACATCACTTCTCCGTGCTTCTCTTCTCACATGTCTCTACTCCGTCTGACCTCACTGCCGGAGAATGTTGGCTCTTCGCCACCTGGAGTTGTAGGTGGTTCCAAGGGTTGGGTTGTTTAGCCATTAATGTGTTACACGAGTTGGGTTCAGAATATCGTGAGACAGTTCGATAATACTGTGGATTGGGCCAGGCCCGTGTTCTCACAAGCGGCTAACACCAATAATGATCTCTTCGTCTACCTACAATTTTGTCGGTTGCGTGTTGCTCTGTGGTCAACTTAATTGATAGTACCCCCTCCATTATTTTTACTCCATTCGTGAAAAGGTCAAGGATGGAGACATAGAAATTTGCAAAATACATACGGATCTGAATGTAGCAGACCCGTTGACTGATGGAAATATGCCCTAGAGGCAATAATATTTTTTTATCATTATATTTCATATTCATGATAAATGTTTATTATTCATGCTAGAATTGTATTGATCGGAAACTTAAACACATGTGTGGATACATAAAAAAATACCATGTCCCTAGTGAGCCTCTACTAGGTTAGCTCGTTGATCAAAGATGGTTAAGGTTTCCTAACCATGGACATGTGTTGTCACTTGATAACAGGATCACATCATTAGGAGAATGATGTGATGGACAAGACCCACTTCGATAGCTTAGCATATGATCGTTTAGTTTATTGCTACTACTTTCTTAATGTCAAATACATATTCCTTTGACCATGAGATCATGCAACTCCCGGACACCGAAGGAATGCCTTGTGTTCTATCAAACGTCACAATGTAACTGGGTGATCATAAAGATGCTCTACAGGTATCTCTGAAGGTGTCTGTTGAGTTGGCATGGATCGAGATTGGGATTTGTCACTCCGTGTATCAGAGAGGTATCTCTAGGCCCTCTCAGTAATACACATCACAAGAAGCTTGCAGGCAAAGTGACTAAGGAGTTAGTTACAATATGATTTATTACGGAAAGAGTAAAGAGACTTGCCGGTAACGAGATTGAACTAGGTATGAAGATACCGATGATCGAATCTCGGGCAAGTAACATACCGACAGACAAAGGGAATTACATATGTTGTTATAAGGTTCGACCGATAAAGATCTTCGTAGAATATGTAGGAACCAATATGGGAATCCAGGTTCCGCTATTGGTTATTGACCAGAGAGGCGTCTCGGTCATGTCTACATCATTCTCGAACCTATAGGGTCCACACGCATAACGTTCGTTGATGATATAGTATTATATGAGTTATGTGATTTGGTGACTGAATGTTGTTCAGAGTCCCAGATGAGATCACGGACATGACGAGGAGCTCTAGAATGGTCCGAAGGTAAAGATTGATATATAGGATGATACGTCTCCTATGTATTTATACTTTTTTATTGTTCCATGCTATTATATTATCAACCTTGGATGTTTTATATGCATTTATATGCTATTTTATATGATTTTTGTTACTAACCTATTAACCTAGAGCCCAGTGCCAGTTTTTTCCTTGTTTTTGAGTTTTACAGAAAAGGAAAATCAAACGGAGTCCAATTGACCTGAAACTTCACGGAACTTATTTTTGGACCAAAAGAAGACCCCGGAGTAAAAGAGTTGGGCCAGAAGAGTCCCGGGCCGTCCACGAGGGTGGCCCCCCCAGGCGTGTGGGCCTGCCTCGTGGAAGACTCGGGCACCTTCTTGACGTGAGACCGATGCCAAAAATTCCTATAAATATAGAAACCTCCAGAAAATAACCTAGATCGGGAGTTTCGCCGCCAGAAGCCTTCGTAGCCACCGAAAACCAATCTAGACCCGTTCCGGCACCCTGTCGGAGGAGGGAATCCCTCTCCGATGGCCATCTTCATCATCCCGGCGCTCTCCGTGATGAGGAGTCAGTAGTTCACCATCGGGGCTGAGGGTATGTGCCAGTAGCTATGTGTTTGATCTCTCTCTCGTGTTCTTGAGTCGACACGATCTTGATGTATCGCGAGCTTTGCTATTATATTTGGATCTTATGATGTTTCTCCCCCTCTACTCTCTTGTGATGAATTGATTTTTCCCTTTGAAGTTATCTTATCGAATTGAGTCTTTAAGGATTTGAGAACACTTGATGTATGTCTTGTATGTGCTTATCTGTGGTTACAATGGGATATCACGTGATCTACTTGATGTATGTTTTGGTGATCAACTTGCGGGTTCCGTGACCTCGTGAACTTATGCATAGGGGTTGGCACACGTTTTTGTCTTGACTCTCTGGTAGAAACTTTGGGGCACTCTTTGAAGTTCTTTGTGTTGGTTGAATAGATGAATATGAGATTGTGTGATGCATATCGTATAATCATACCCACAGATACTTGAGGTCACATTGGAGTATCTAGGTGACATTAGGGTTTTGGTTGATTTGTGATGATGAATAGGTAGCCTAACATACATTTGTGTATACCTCCGACTATGTGAACAATTTATAGTATTCGAGTCTCTTATGATACTCCCACTATTCCGAATGAGAAATTTTTTGCTTATGAGGAGAGTAATAAAAATTCTATGCTTGTAGATCATGAAAAGAATGCTCTATGTGATGGTTATATTGTTGAATTCATTCATGATGCTACTGAAAATTATTATGAGGGAGGAACATATGCTTGTAGGAATTGCAATAATATCAAGTTTCCTCTCTATGTGCTTAAATTTTTGAAGTTATGCTTGTTTTACTTTCCTATGCAAGTTGATTCTTGTTCCCACAAGTTGTTTGCTCACAAAATCCCTATGCATAGGAAGTGGGTTAGATTTAAATATGCTTGTCATATGCTTCATGATGCTCCCATTATGTTTCAATTCTTATCTTTTATGTGAGCATCATTGAAATCATCATGTCTAGCTAGGGGCGTTAAACGATAGCGCTTGTCGAGAGGCAACCCAATTTTATTTTTGTTCCTTGCTTTTTGTTCCTGTTTAATAATAAATATTTCATCTAGACTCTGTTATGGTTGTGTTTTTTGTGTTTAATTAGTGTTTGTGCCAAGTAGAACCTTTGAGAAGACTTGGGTGAAGTATTTGCGATCTTGCTGTAAAAAAACAGAAACTTTTGCGCTCACGAGATTAGCTGCCATTTTTTAATGGAGAGTGCGATTAGGTTGATTCTTTTTGCAGATGATTAATAGACAAATTCAAAACGTACACCAATTTATTTCAGAACTTTGGGGTTCCAAAAGTATTCGAAACCTACAGATTACTACAGACTGTTCTGTTTTTGACAGCTTCTGTTTTCTATGTGTTGTTTGCTTATTTTGATGAATCTATGACTAGTATCGGAGGGTATGAACCATAGAGAATTTGGAATACAGTAGGCTTAACACCAATATAAATTTAGAATTAGTTTACAACAGTACCTAAGTGGTGATTTATTTTCTTATACTAACCGAGCTTACGAGTTTTCTGTTAAGTTTTGTGTTGTGAAGTTTTCAAGTTTTGGGTAAAGATTAGATGGACTATGGAATAAGGAGTGGCAAGAGCCTAAGCTTGGGGATGCCCAAGGAATCCCAAGGTAATATTCAAGGACAATCGAGAGCCTAAGCTTGGGGATACCCCGGATGGCATCCCCTCTTTCGTCTTCGTTTATCGGTAACTTTACTTGGAGCTATATTTTTATTCACCACATGATATGTGTTTTGCTTGGAGCGTCATTTTATTTTCTTTTGTTTTGCTTGCTGTTTGAATAAAAATACCAAGATCTGAAATTCTTAAATGTTAGAGAGTCTTCACATAGTTGCATAATTATTCGACTACTCATTGATCTTCACTTATATCTTTCGGAGTAGTTTGTCGTTTGCTCTAGTGCTTCACTTATATATTTTTAGAGCACGGCGGTGGTTTTATTTTGAAGAAATAGATGAACTCTCATGCTTCACTTATATTATTTTTAGAGTCTTTTAGAACAGCATGGCAATTTGCTTTGGTTATGAAATTAGTCCTAATATGATAGGCATCCATGATGGGTATAATAAAAACTTTCATATAAAGTGCATTGAATACTATGAGAAGTTTGATACTTGATGATTGTTTTGAGATATGAAGATGGTGATATTAGAGTCATGCTAGTTGAGTAGTTGTGAATTTGAGAGATACTTGTGTTAAAGTTTGTGATTCCCGTAGCATGCACGTATGGTGAACCGTTATGTGATGAAGTCGAAGCATGATTTATTTATTGATTGTCTTCCTTATGAGTGGCGGTCAGGGACGAGCGATGATCTTTTGCTACCAATCTATCCCCCTAGGAGCATGCGCGTAGTACTTCGTTTCGATAACTAATAGATTTTTGCAATAAGTATGTGAGTTCTTTATGACTAATGTTGAGTCCATGGATTATACGCACTCTCACCCTTCCACCATTGCTAGCCTCTCTAATACCGCGCACCTTTCGCTGGTATCATACACCCACCATATACCTTCCTCAAAACAGCCACCATACTACCTATTATGGCATTTCCATAGCCATTCCGAGATATATTGCCATGCAACTTTCCACCATTCTGTTTATTATGACACGCTCCATCACTGTCATATTGCTTTGCATGATCATGTAGTTGACATCGTATTTGCGGCAAAGTGATGACCCACAAATATAGGGGATCTATCATAGTCCTTTCGATAAGTAAGAGTGTCGAACCCAACGAGGAGCAGAAGGAAATGATAAGCAGTTTTCAGCAAGGTATTCTCTGCAAGTACTGAAATAAGTGGTAACGGATAGTTTTGTGATAAGATAATTTTAACGAGCAACAAGTAACAAAAGTAAATAAAGTGCAGCAAGGTGGCCCAATCCTTTTTGTAGCAAAGGACAAGCCTGGACAAACTCTTATATAAGGAAAAGCGCTCCCGAGGACACATGGGAATATCGTCAAGCTAGTTTTCATCACGTTCATATGATTCGCATTCGGTACTTTGATAATTTGACATGTGGGTGGATCGGTGCTTGGGTGATGTTCTTACTTGAACAAGCATCCCACTTATGATTAACCTCTATTGCAAGCATCCGCAACTACAACAAAAGTATTAAGGTAAACCTAACCATAGCATGAAACATATGGATCCAAATCAGCCCCTTACGAAGCAACGCATAAACTAGGGTTTAAGCTTCTGTCACTCTAGCAATCCATCATCTACTTATTACTTCCTAATGCCTTCCTCTAGGCCCAAATAATGGTGAAGTGTTATGTAGTCGACGTTCACATAACACCACTAGAGGCTAGACAACATACATCTCATCAAAATATCGAACGAATACCAAATTCACATGACTACTAATAGCAAGACTTCTCCCTTGTCCTCAGGAACAAACGTAACTACTCACAAAGCATATTCATGTTCATAATCAGAGAGGTAATAATATGCATAAAGGATCTAAACATATGATCTTCCACCAATTAAACCAACTAGCATCAACTACAAGGAGTAATTAACACTACTAGCAACCTACTAGCACCAATCCCGGACTTGGAGACAAGAATTGGATACAAGAGATGAACTAGGGTTTTTAGATGAGATGGTGCTGATGAAGATGTTGATGGAGATTGCCCTCTCCTGATGACAGGAGCATTGGTGATGACGATGGCGATGATTTCCCCCTCCGAGAGGGAAGTTTCCCCGGCAGAACAGCTCTGCCGGAGCTCTAGATTGGATCCGCCAAGGTTCCGCCTCGTGGCGGCGGAGTTTCGTCCCCAAAGGTTTGTTCCTATTTTTTTCTCGATGAAAGACTTCATATAGGAGAAGATGGTCATCGGAGAGCCACTAGGGGGCCCACGAGGTAGGGATGCGCGCCCTAGGGGGGGGCGCCCCCACCCTCGTGGGAAGGGTGTGGGCCCCTTGGTCTTCATCTTTGGCGAGGATTTTTGGAGTTTCAGGAGTTTCATATAAGGTATTCCGTGGAGTTTCAGGACTTTTGGAGTTGTGCAGAATAGGTCTCTAATATTTGCTCCTTTTCCAGCCCAGAATTCCAGCTGCCGGCATTCTCCCTCCTTATGTAAACCTTGTAAAATAAGAGAGAATAGCCATAAGTATTGTGACATAATGTGAAATAACAACCCATAATGCAATAAATATCGATATAAAAGCATGATGAAAAATGGACGTATCAACTCCCCCAAGCTTAGACCTCGCTTGTCCTCAAGCGAAAGCCGGTAACAATAAATATGTCCCCATGTTTAGAGGTAGAGGATTCGATAAAAAATAAAATACAGACATGAGGGCATCATGATTATTCTCATAACAGCAACATACATAGATATTGTCATATGATTACTTATGTTCAAGTGATGATCTATTCACAATGCAAAAGTATGAATCAAAAACCTTATTGAGAACCAACAAACTATAACCTCAGTCATTGAAGCAATTGCAATTTATCATAACATCAGAAAGAGTCTATGTCAGAGCTAAAAAGCAAGTCCACATACTCAACTATCATCTAGTCCTTCATAATTGCTAACACTCGCGCAATACTTGTGGTTACGGAGTTTTAATCAGACACAGAGAAAGATAGGGGCTTATAGTTTCGCCCCACAACCTTTTACCTCGAGGGTAATATAAACAATAATAACTCATGCCCCCCTATATATGGGCCTTTTTTTGGTCTTTATCTTTTTGGGGGGACAATGATCTATTAATGATGATCATCACACTTATATTTATTTACAACTCAATGGTTACAACTTGATACTAGAACAAAGTATGACTCTATATGAATGCCTCCGACGGTGTACCGGGAAGGGCAATGAGTCAAGAGTGACATGTATGAAAAATTATGAATGGTGGCTTTGCCACAAGTACGATGTCAACTACATGATCATGCAAGGAAATATGACAATGATGATGTGTGTCATGATAAACGGAACAGTGGAAAGTTGCATGGCAATATATCTCGGAATGGCTATGGAAATGCCATAATAGGTAGGTATGGTGGCTGTTTTGAGGAAGATATAAGGAGGTTTATGTGTGACAGAGCGTGTCATATCACGGGGTTTGGATGCACCGGCGAAGTTTGCACCAACTCTCAAGGTGAGAAAGGGCAATGCACGGTACCGAAGAGGCTAGCAATGATGGAAGGGTGAGAGTGCGTATAATCCATGGACTCAACATTAGTCATAAAGAACTCACATACTTATTGCAAAAATCTACAAGTCATCAAAAACCAAGCATTACGCGCATTCTCCCAGGGGGATAGATTGGTAGGAAAAGACCATCGCTCGTCCCCGATCGCCACTCATAAGGAATACAATCAAATAACACCTCATGTTTCAAATTTGTTACACAACGGTCACCATACGTGCATGCTACGGGACTTGCAAACTTCAACACAAGCATTTCTCAAATTCACAACTACTCAACTAGCACACTCTAATATTACCACCTTTATATCTCAAAACAATTATCAAGTATCAAACTTCTCCTAGTACTCAATGCACTTTTTATGAAAGTTTTTATTATACCGATTTTGGATGCCTATCATATTAGGACTAAATTCATAACTAAAGAAAATCATCATGCTGTTCTAAAGGACTCTCAAAATAATATAAGTGAAGCATGAGAGATCAATAATTTCTATAAAATAAAACCACCATCGTGCTCTAAAAGATATGAGCGAAGCACTAGAGCAAAATTATCTAGCTCAAAAGGTATAAGTGAAGCACATAGAGTATTCTAATAAATTCTGATTCATGTGTGTCTCTCCCAAAGGTGTGTACAGCAAGGATGATTGTGGTAAACTAAAAATCAAAGACTCAAATCATACAGGACGCTCCAAGCAAAACACATATCATGTGGTGAATAAAAATATAGCTCCAAGTAAAGTTACCGATGGACGAAGACGAAAGAGGGGATGCCTTTCGGGGCATCCCCAAGCTTACATTTTTGGTTGTCCTTAGATTTTACCTTGGGGTTCCTTGGGCATACCCAAGCTTAGGATGTTGCCACTCCTTGTTCTATAATCCATCAAATCTTTACCCAAAACTTGAAAACTTCACAAAACAAAACTTAAAAGAAAATCTCGCGAGCTCCGTTAGTAAAAGAAAACAAACCACCACTTCAAGGTACTGTAATGAACTCATTCTTTATTTATATTGGTGTTAAACCTACTGTATACCAAATTTTCTATAGTTCATAAACTCTGTTACTAGCCATAGATTCATCAAAATAAGCAAACAACACACGAAAAACAGAATCTGTCAAAAACAAAACAGTCTGTAGTCATTTGTAGGTTTTGAATACTTATGGAACCCAAAAAATTCTAAAATAAATTGCTGTAAGTGAGGAATTTATCTATTAATCATCTTCAAAAATAATTAACTAAATATCACTCTCTAGTAAAAAATGGCAGCAAATCTCGTGAGCGCTAAAGTTTCTGTTTTTTACAGCAAGATCACAAAGACTTTCCCCAAGTCTTCCCAAAGGTTCTACTTGGAACAAACACTAATTAAAAGCATAAAACGACATCTAAACAGAGGCTAGATGAATTATTTATTACTAAACAGAACCAAAAAGCAAAGAACAAAAATAAAATTGGGTTGCCTCCCAACAAGCGCTATCGTTTAATGCCCCTAGCTAGGCATAAAAGTAAGGATAGATCTAGGTATTATGATCTTTGGTATGCAATTATTCAATAGAACACTTATAACCCTTAGGAGTTTCCTTATTTCTATTAATGATTAAACTTTTAGTCAAGAAATCAAGAAAATCATTTGTAGCAAAAGGTTCCTTAATGATGGCGAGAAAGTTGGGGTGAACACTTATGGATTTGAGATCCGCATTTTCCTTACTAGAAGTTTCACCCTTATTTTTAGGAACGTACATTAGTTTAGCAACTTTGGTAGGAGGATTTGAAGTATTTCTTATGGCAGAAAAAGCAGACCCCAAGTTGGTAATAATACCCTCAAGTTTATCAATTCTAGTGGAATCTTGGTCTATTCTTTCATTAACTATGGGTTCTTTTTCTTTAAAAAAATTCAGAGTAACTCCTACCTTAGATCCATATTGGGTAATTTGGTTGTGGATCTTTTTATCCAAATTCTCAATCAATTCCACAGTGGCAACTTTATTTTCAATAATATTGAGCCTTTGCATAACATGTTCCAAAGTTAACATAGTTCCATTAACCAAGAGAGGTGGTGTGCCATACAAATCTATTATAGCATTATAAGAATCAAAAGTGTGGCTACCCAAGAAATTTCCTCCAGTAATGGTATCAAGAATATATCTATTCCAAGGAATGATGCCTAAATAAAAATTGTGAAGAAGAACGAGAGTAGATTGCTTCCTAGTAGATCTATTTTGCGCATTGCAAATTCTGTACCAAGCATCTTTTAGATTTTCTCCCTCCCTTTGTTTAAAATTAAGGACCTCATTCTCGGGAGACAAAGGAGTAGATAAAGAACTAGCCATAATGACGAAGCAAGTGAAAGAAAAAGCGAACGGAAAAAGAGGGCGAATAAAATGACAAGGGTGAAGCGGGGGAGAGGAAAACGAGAGGCAAATGGCAAATAATGTAATGCGAGGGATAAGAGTTTGTGATGGGTACTTGGTATGTATTGACTTGTGCGTAGACTCCCCGGCAATGGCGCCAGAAATCTTTCTTGCTACCTCTTGAGCACTGCATTGGTTTCCCCTTGAAGAGGAAAGGGTGATGCAGCAAAGTAGCATAAGTATTTCCCTCAGTTTTTGAGAACCAAGGTATCAATCCAGTAGGAGGTGTTGGGGAACCCAGTAATTTCAAAAAAAATCTACGCACACGCAAGATCATGGTGATGCATATCAATGTGAGGGGAGAGTATCGTCTATGTACCCTCGTAGACAGTAAGCGGAAGCGTTACGAGAACACGGTTGATGTAGTCGTACGTCTTCACGATCCGATCGATCCAAGTAACGAACGTACGGCACCTTCGAGTTCAACACACGTTCAGCTTGGTGACGTCCCATGAACTCCAATCTAGTAGAGCTTTGAGGGAGATTTCTGTCAGCACGATGGCGTGATGACGGTGATGATGATGCTACCGACGCAGGGCTTCGCCTAAGCACCGCTACGATATGACCGAGGTGGATTATGGTGGAAGGGGGCACCACACACGGCTAAAATATCAACTAATCAACTTGTGTGTCTCCATGGGGTGCCCCCTCCCCCATATATAAAGGAGTGGAGGAGGGGCCGACCCTCTGAAAGGATCGATATGGTTGACTAGAGGGGGGGGGGTGAATAGGCAACTACCAATTTTTACTTTCCTTTACCAAATTAAACTTTGCATCAAAGTAGGTTGTCTAGATGTGCAACTAGGTGAGCAACCTATATGATGCAATAACAACAAGCATACAAGCAAGCAAGAGAAGTAACACTAAAGAGCTTGCACAAGTAAAGGTAAGAGATAACCAAGAGTGGATCCGGTGAAGACGAGGATGTGTTACTGAAGTTCCTTCCTTTTGAGGGGAAGTACGTCTCCGTTAGAGCAGTGTGGAGGCACAATGCTCCCCAAGAAGCCACTAGGGCCACCGTATTCTCCTCACGCCCTCACACAATGCGAGATGCCGTGATTCCACTATTGGTGCCCTTGAAGGCGGCAACCGAACCTTTACAAACAAGGTTGGGGCAATCTCCACAACTTAATCGGAGGCTCCCAACAAAACCACGAAGCTTTACCACAATGGACTATGGCTCCATGGTGACCTCAACCGTCTAGGGTGCTCAAACACCCAAGAGTAACAAGATCCGCTAGGGATGAGTGGGGGAATCGAAAATCCCTTGGTGGAAGTGTAGATCGGGGCCTTCTCAACCACTCCCGAGCAAATCAACAAGTTTGATTGGCTAGAGAGATAGATCGGGCGAAAATGGAGCTTGGAGCATTTAATGGAGCTTGAGCAATAAATGGAGCTTGAGGGGGAAGAGGTGGGTCAAAGGGAAGAAGGAGACCCCTTTTTATAGTGGGGGCAACAATCCAACCGTTGCCCCTCACCAACCAGCCCCGCACAGGGCGGTACTACCGCTAGGAGGGGGCGGTACTACCGCTAGGAGGGGGCGGTACTACCGCTAGGTCAGCTGTACTGCCGCACCAGCCAGCGGCACTGCCGCGCAGAGGAGACTAGTAGGGAATAGGACCCAACGCGGTACTACTGCGGTGGTAGGGGCGGTACTACCGCTCTTGAAACGGTACTACCGCCTCTACAACCGCAACTAGTGCCGCAAAACCCGACACGAGAAAAAGACCCCTCGAGTCGAGGCGGTAGGAGCCAGACAGCCCAGTGGTACTACGGCAGCGGGGTCACGGGCGGTACTACCGCTATGGAGCGGAACTGCCGCTTGTGACCCTTCGGCCGTACTACCGCTGGTAGTGCGGTACTACCGCTGGGACACTGAAGAGAGAGAGAGAGAATCTCTACAAAGAGGCTGAGGACGAGGCGGTGGTGCCAAGCACCCCAACGGTACTACTGCTGTGGAGTCAGGGGCGGTACTACCGCTATGGAGCGGTACTGCCGCTTGTGGCTCCTCAGCGGTACTACGGCTGGGTTGCGCGGTACTACCACTGGGACCCAGACAAGACAAATAAAAGCGGAGAGATCTCTTCAATGGAATGGAAAAGCTCGGAGGGTGAGAAGCTGATGTGTACGTGTTGATTCCACCCATGCAATACCCCAGCGGACCCCCTCTTGATAGAACGGTGCCCTTTACGCAACTAGTCCACCGAGAGAGAAACGAAAGAGCTACACCGTCTTGAAAGACACTCCGAAGGGAAGAAAACGTCTCGTGCCAGGGGTGAATTTGTGAACTATTCAAAGCACATGATTAGTCCGCAAACATGTTGTCATCAATCACCAAAACTACCTTGAGAGAGATATGCCATAACAATCTCCCCCTTTTTGGTGGATTGATGACAACTAGGGATTTGTGCAAGGAAAAGAAATAAATGTAAGAAAACTAAGAACTACAAAATATAGATGGGCTCTCCCAGAATGTGTGCACCTAGTTAGAGGAGCATCCGGAAAGCAAGACACACACATCCGGATCAACACTCCCCCTATATTTTATAGTCCAACAATTCTAAGCACAATTCTAAGCACAAGATATATGAGATAAGAGTATAAAACAGGACAAGCATGCAACTCATAATAAACTACAGTACTGAATAGACATAAGTAATAAGGTAGCGATAGGGAGCATATGTCTCACACCATATGTCTAGAACTTAGGTCTCACAGGCACCAAACCAAACCAAACAAAGACACCAAGAGAACACACAAGAAAACACAAGACGACACACACACTCAGAGCTCGGAAACAACACAAATCCCTACACTCTCTCCCCCTTTGGCAGCGAGAAACCAAAAAGGGCAAAGAGTGACGCTACGACTCCAAGTGATGGGAAGATGAGGATCTCGAACATCACATCTCAGCGTGATCGGCTGCATCTTCATCGTGGGTCGAAAACTGCTCGGCGTCGGAGTCGGTCCAAGGGCAATGCTGATGAATCCATTCCTCCTCTTCAGTGATCAGACCCTCAGAACCACTAGCAACTGTCGCTCCCATCTGACGCATGAGCTCCTTGTGGCGCATCCTGGCATGCTTCTCCGCCACATGAGTCATGTACTGACCATGAGACTCCATGCAGAAAAGCTTCTTCATCTTGTGTTTAAGCTTCTCTGCCCATGACGGTTCTGTACTAGAGGGCCCAAAGTCCTCCTCGTGATCATCAGTGGCAGCCCCACCCTCGGTCCCCATGGTAGCAGCAGCAGCAGCAGACGGACCCCCTGTTTGAGGCGCCGGGGTGACCCAATTGTCCTTCCTCAGACGCTTGATCTCATGAGAAACCAAGTCTCCGGTTTCTAGCAACACTCTGGGATAGATCTGTGCCTAGGCCCTCTCAATGAGCCTCATGATGAATGGACCATATATCGGGCACTTGCGCTCAGACACGACAGAGAGAGGTTCAGACCACATGACATGAGAAATATCCAGGCTCTCTCCAGTGTTTGCTTCATTCTCATGCTGACAGAACAGAAGCATGTCCACGAGAAAAGAGTGGACCATATCCAGATTCCCGATGCGAGGAAAGAGAGTCTCACGGAAGATACGATGAAGAATGTCCAGATACGAGACAACTCATAGGTTTTCTTCTGAGTCACTAGGTGAACTTTCACAGTGCAGTAGGGCCAAAGGGCTTGCTTGTGGGTGGACGTATCATTGCAGTGAGGGCGGAATCCGACTGGAGTCTCAAGCCCGTGATCCACCACATCAAGTAACTCCATGAAAGCCTTCCACTTGACGGAAAGCAGCTTGCCATTGGTCATCCATGTCAGAGTTCTGTCGGCATCTGTCCCAAGATGAACGGTGGCAAAGAATTGAGCCACCAAATCTGCATCGAAATCCTTGTTGAATTGCATGATCCTGAGAATGTTCAGCTGAGTGCACATCTGAAGGGCTTCGCCAAAGTACTCCGGGTCCTTCTCCATAGCATCAGTGTCAATGGAGTGAACATCAACAAAGAGATTCTTCTTGGCCTTGATCACATCAAAATAGATGGCAAACTGAAATCGGTTCCAGAACGGGCGGTTGACCAAAGTGGGTTCTTGGTCCACCTCATAGGGATTGCGGCGACGCTTTTCCCAAAACTCCTTGTTGGTCATCTCAGTCACAGTCTTCCCCTTTGGCTTGTTGGCGGATCTCTTCGATAGCTGAGGAGGTGGAGGAACACTTGCGGATGCACTTGCTGGAGGCGGTTGGGTGCTCGAGGAACCACCGGTTGGCTTAGAGGTGCGGTAGCGTTTTGATGTTGCACGCCCGGGGTTGATACGGCGAGCTTGATGCTCAGAATGGTCATCACCTGGAGCAAACACAAGAACACGCAAAACAACTAGAAAGAACAAGCATAAGCCAACAAACACAAAAAAGGATCAAGGTAAGGCAGGAATATGAAGGAATTTGGCATGCAGCGGTAGTACCGTGACATGCCCGCGGTAGTACCGCTCCAATGAGAGCGGTAGTACTGCTCGAGGAGGAGAAACAGCAGTTTCCTACAACACGAGGCGGAGAAACAGCGGTTTCCTACTACCGTGGTCAGATCCGGCACTACCGGCCTGCCAAATTCAAAAATATTCCTACCAAACTCTAATCGAGATAGTCTAGTTGCCTTCTCCAACCAACTCAAGCCTAGATTTAGCCAAAAATCTAGAGATGCTACCACCATTGCCCCTAAGAAACAAGATCTGAAAACGAGACAAAAGGAGAGAAGGAATGGGGGCAATACCGGCATCCATGGCAAGAGGACGGGGTGGGGATCGACTCCACCAAAGGAAATGGAGAGGGACGCCCCGGAGACGGAGATCCGCTGGAGCCCTCCCGCGGCGAGTTGAGGCTGGAGAGAGGAAGAGGAAAGATGGGGCGAAGCGAATGGGTATGGGGGAGAAGAAACCTCCCCCTGCCCCGATATAACCCCCTGGTCCCGTCCCTCAGCAGTAGTACCATGCTGGGAGCGGTAGTACCGCCCATCACACTGCGGCAACCAAACAACATGGCTTTTGCTCGAAGGAAAGACAAGAACGGCAAGAAAAGAGAGCACACCAGCAAACGACCAAGACACACCTCTTCAAAAGAGGGTGGTGGCCGAGGCCACCTATGTTTGAGTCAAGAGGTATGGCGCCGTGAAGATTTTAACCTTGGGCCCATGACCAAAACTCGTCTTTGAAACACAAGTACCATCAACAATGGCTAAAGTGAAAGACTTGATCAATTTATGCATAATGGGGGGAGGGAGAGTTCATTGAGAGAACAACACTCCCCCTATGTCCATGCCTACACCTAAACTAGACAACAAATTGAGCATGGTGGGGTGTGCAAGGGTTCAAGCCACATTGCTCGAATCAATGATATTTAGCTCATGCCTTAACTCGCAAAATCTTGCTTCATCCAAGGGCTTCGTGAAAATATCTGCAAGGTTGTCATGAGTGTTGACATAGTTGAGCTCGATCTCTCCTCGCCTAATGTGATCCCGGATGGAGTGATACCGAATCTCAATATGCTTCGTCTTGAAGTGTTGCACCGGGTTGAGAGAGATCTTGATGGCACTTTCATTGGCACACCAAAGAGACACTTTGTCACAAGTGACACCATAATCCTTTAAAGTTTGCCTCATCCATAGGAGTTGTGCACAACAACTACTGGCGGCAACATACTCCGCCTCAGTGGACGAGAGAGACACACAACTTTGCTTTTTGGAAGACCAACTTACCAAAGAGCAACCAAGGAATTGGCACCCTCCGGAAGTGGACTTCCTATCCACTTTGTCTCCCGCCCAATCGGAATCCGAGTACCCTACAAGCTTGAAGTTTGATCCTCTTGGGTACCATAAGCCAAAGTTTGGGGTATGAGCCAAATATCGAAAGATTCGTTTGACCGCCACATAGTGACTTTCCTTAGGTGCGGCTTGAAACCGTGCACAAATTCCCACACTCAACATGATGTCCGGTCTAGATGCACAAAGGTAAAGCAAGGATCCAATCATGGAACGATATACCTTTTGATCCACCACTTTACCATTGGGATCTAAGTCAAGTTGGCACTTGGTGGGCATTGGAGTGGAAGCCGGCTTGACGTCACTTAGCTTGAATCTCTTGAGCATGTCTTGAGTGTATTTGGATTGATTGATGAAGGTTCCTTCTCTTCTTTGCTTCACTTTGAACCCTATAAAGAACTTCAACTCTCCCATGGAGGACATCTCGAACTTTGAGGTCATGAGAGCGGCAAATTCCACATTGAAAGCTTTGTTAGGAGAACCAAAGATAATATCATAAACGTATAATTGGCACACAAGCAACTCCCCTTTGACCTTCTTAGTAAAAAGAGTGGGGTCGATTAGCCCAACTTCAAAACCACGGTCTTGTAACAACTCGGTAAGGTGGTCATACCACGCACGTGGGGCTTGTTTAAGGCCAGAGTGCCTTATCGAGTTGATACACATGATCGAGAAAGTAGGTATCCTCGAACCCGGGGGTTGCTTGACGTAAACCAACTCATTAATAGGACCATTAAGAAAAGCACTCTTCACATCCATTTGTTGCAACTTAAAGTTATGATGAGAAGCATATGCAATCAACATGCGAATGGATTCAAGACGAGCAACGGGAGCAAAGGTTTCACCGTAGTCGATACCCTCGACTTGGGAGTAGCCTTGTGCTACCAAACGAGCCTTGTTGCGAATGATAATCCCATGGGCATCTTGCTTGTTCTTAAATATCCACTTGGTTCCTATGACATTGTGATTCCCGGTCGGTCTTGGCACCAATCTCCACACTTTGTTGCGCTCGAAGTTGTTGAGTTCTTCATGCATGGCATTGAGCCAATCCGGATCTTCTAGCGCTTCATAGACCTTGTGGGGTTCCACACAAGAGACAAACGCGTGATGCTCACAATAATTTGCTAATTGTCTACGAGTGCTTACCCCCTTTCTTAAGCTTCCAAGCACATTCGTCATGAGATGATCCTTGGTGGAGAGCTTGGAAGCAACCTTGGCGGCACGACGCTCTAATTCCTCCTCGGGGGTGAGACGAGGAGTGGTCACTTGATCATCTTGAGCGTCGTCTTGGGCTTGTTCTTGTTCTTGAACTTGCTCGGAGGAGAGAACTTGACCTTGGGCATCACTTGATGTGTCAACACCGTCTTGAGCGTGATCTTGCCCTTGGTCATGTTCTTGAGGATGAGGGCCTTCATGTTGTTCTTCGGAAGCGTGTGGGCCTTGGGTTGGTGATGGCTCCACTTGAGTGGAGCTTTGTCCTTCTCCTTCGGCCACAAGGGGTTCCTCAATGGGTAGGATAAAGCCAACACCCATTCTTCTTATGGCTTGGGGAGGAATTTCATCACCTACATCACAAGTGCCACTTTGCTCCACTTGGGAGCCGTTATTCTCATCAAACTCCACGTTACACGTCTCCTCAATAAGTCCCGTGGATTTATTGAGGACACGGTAAGCATGAGAGTTTGTAGCATAACCAACAAATATGCCCTCATAAGCTCTAGCCTCAAATTTAGACAACCGAACACCTTTCTTGAGAATGAAACACTTACACCCGAATACCCGGAAGTACTTGAGATTGGGCTTGTTACCGGTGAGTATCTCATATGGAGTCTTGTTCAAGCCCTTGCGGAGGTAGAGCCGATTGGATGCATGACACGCGGTGTTGATGGCTTCGGCCCAAAAGTTGTACGGAGACTTGAACTCCGCCATCATGGTCCTTGCCGCATCCATCAACGTCCGGTTCTTCCTCTCTGCAACACCGTTTTGTTGAGGGGTGTAGGTGCGGAATATTGATGCTTGATTCCCTCATCACTAAGAAATTCATCCAAGGTGTAGTTCTTGAACTCGGTGCCGTTGTCACTTCTTATTGTCAAGATCTTTGCATTGTGTTGACGTTGTGCTTCATTTGCAAAGTCAATGACGGTTTGTTGGGTCTCGCTCTTCCTCTTGAAGAAATACACCCACGTGTACCTTGAGTAGTCATCCACAATCACCAAGCAATACTTCCTACCTCCAAGACTATCGAAGGATGGAGGCCCAAAGAGATCCATGTGAAGGAGCTCCAAAGGCCTCTTTGAATAAATGATAGTCGTGGGAGGGTGAGCCTTCTCATGTAGCTTTCCTTCGATACAGGCACTGCAAGCACGATCTTTAGCAAAACTAACATTCGTTAGTCCACGGACATGGTCCCCCTTGAGGAGACTTTGCAAAGATCTCATATTGACATGGGCTAAACGGCGATGCCAAAGCCATCCCACATCAACTTTAGCCATTAGGCACGTCGCGGTCTTAGTGGGTCACTCCGAAAAGTTAATCACGTATAGACCGTTCTCGACATGCCCGACAAAAGCTACTTTAAGAGTCTTGCTCCACAAGAGGGCCACGGTATAAAGTGGCAAAGCCCATGATTGCAAGTTGATGAACCGAAAGTAAATTGTATGCAAGGGACTCAACAAGCATGACCTTCTCGATCGTGAGATCATGAGAGATGACCACCTTGCCAAGTCCCAATACCTTAGAAGATGAGGCGTCACCCCACTCGACATTGGTGGGCATAGATGGAACCTTGTGCACGTCCACCACCAAGTCCTTGCTTCCGGTCATATGATTTGTAGCTCCGCTATCGAGCAACCATGATCCACCACCGGAAGCAAACACCTACAAGAGATCAATGCTTGGTTTTAGGTACCCATTTTGTAATGGGTCCTTTGATGTTAGTAACAAGGGTCTTTGGAACCCAAATAGACCATTCAATGTACTCATGAAGAGAACCAACAAATTTGGCATAAACATGCCCATCACTAGCACGACATAACACATAAGAAGGGTTAAAATCGCCGACTTTGTTGGGAGGGGTGGCATTGCCCTTCTTGACATTGCCGCCATTTGCAGTGTTCTTTTTCTTCTCCTCGGAGGCACTCTCTCCCTCCTTCACAAAGGTTTGCATGAGAGGAGGAGGTCTTTTGGTCTTGTCATTCTTCTTCTTGTTCTTGGAGTCGGGCACGTACCCAACCCCTTCCTTGGCCACAACTCCCCTTTGGTTGATCAAGAGATCATTGAGGTTCTTCTTGCCTTGTATGCAAGTCGCAAGACCTCTCTCAAGTTGCTCCTTCAACTTAGCATTTTCCTCAACAAGATGTATATGATCACAACATGGGTTAGTAGCATTTGCATTGTCAATTAAAACCATATGAGGAAAAGTCGCTTTCTCCTTAGTTAGCTTCACTTGGAGTTGATCATGAGACTCCTTGAGACTAGCGTGAATACCCTTCAAGGCCTTGTGGGCCTTGTCAAGTATATCAAACTCCTCTTTGAGTCTAGCAAGATCAACCCCAAGTTTGGCCTTCTCAGAATTTAGCACACGAGAAACAATGAGGACATGATCATAATCTTTCTTTAACTTAGCATGATCAATGTTGTGTGACTCCTCAAGAGCCAAACAAAGACCACGCTCTTCCTCAAGAGCGTTGGAAAGATCCGAAATCTCATCGGTATAGTCACGACTATGCCCTTCCATCTTAGTGATGGTGTTTTCGTGAGCCTCGATCATGTCATTGGCTTCACCAAGTTTTTCCAAGAGAGCAACAAAGCGCTTCTTGGATTTTCCCTTGAGTTTGCCCATAAAGGCCTCAAACTCATTAGCCTCCACATTATCTTCATCAAGTTCATTAATGCTATCCGCCGGAGAAGGATGATTAATGATGATAGTTTTGATGTTGGAGGTTACCTTGTTGGTGGCTTTAGCCATGAGGCACTTGGCGGTGATGCTCTCATTGGGTGAATCAAAGAGATACCCGTGGAGTCGTCGCAATGGCAACGGAGGCCATGGCAACCGACTCATCACTTTCATCATCATCATCATCCTCATTGTACTCTTCTTGTACCACCAATGCCTTGGGAGGAGTCTTCTTGGTGAAGTTGCTCTTGTTGGGGAACGACTTGGCCTTGTCCTTTCGGATGAGCTTGCCACCATTGTCTTCCCTCTTCTCATATGGGCACTCCGCAACAAAATGACTCACGTTGCCGCAATTGTAGCAAGTCCTTACACGTTGCTTGCTCTTCGTGCCACTTGAGTTGTTTTTGTTAAAGTTTGGCCTCGAGTTTTTCTTGCTCCAAAATTGCCTTGAAGCAAGTGCCATGTGTTCATGATATGCATACTTCGTATCTTCGGGGTTGCTCTCCTCTTCTTCCTCTTCTTCTTCTTCAACGGTGAGCTTGGCCTTCAATGCAAGGTTAGGCCTCTTTGCCCTTTGAGAACGAAGCACCGCATTGTCAGCGGTCTTGTCCAAAATGTTCATGGCCACAAACTCATCCAACACTTCGCTTGAGGTCAAAGTGTGGAAGTCCGGTCTTTGACGAATGATGGAGGACATGGCCTTGTGATAGGGCATCATTGCCTTGAGGAATTTTCGCTTGATCCAATTGTCATCCGTGTCCTTGCTCTCGTGATCTCGTAGTGAGACCGCGAGTTTGGTTACTCTTCGGTAAAGCTCACTAGGTTTTTCATCTTCTTTCATTGCAAACTCATCGGCCTCATCTTGTACCACTTCATAGTTGGAGCGTTGAATGCTTGCGCTTCCCCGGTAGAGAGAGACAACACAATGCCATGCATCTTTGGCCAAGGCGAAGGGACGAAGATGAGGTAGGTCTTCGGGTGGAATTGCATCTTGAATGATGAAGAGAGCATTCTCATTGAATTGATTGTCCGTGGCTTCTCGAGGAGTGAAGTTGCTTGGATCATGTGGATAGAAACCTTCTTCAATGATTCTCCAAAGGTTAGTGTTCACATGATTTAAATGATGTTTAAAGCAGTAAACCCAAGAATTAAAGTCCTCATTTTTCACAATCTTAGGGGGAGGACCGACATGATTCAAATGAGTGGAAGGAACCGGTCCACCATAAAGAAGTGGTGGTTCCACATGGGCAAAGATGCCGGTGCCATTCTTACCACTAGAAGAAGGAGCCTTCTCACTATTAGCTTCCCCCTTGTCGGGGATAGCATCCGTCACCTTGTTGGCGGGGTCACCCACTTTCAACGGTGCGGTGGAAAGTTTAAGCCCCTCAAGAAATTTAGTAAACATGCTTTCAACTTCGGTTGTCATGGAGGTTTTCAATGTCTCCAAGGCCACATTGAACTCCTTACGAGAGACCGAGGTTCCCCCATCACTCGTAGACGAGATCGGATTCACACCGGAGTGTTCCTCCACACCATCTACGGTATCAACCATACTCTTTGGACGGTAAAGTCCTTAATAAAGAGACGAGGCTCTGATACCAATTGAAAGGATCGATATGGTTGACTAGAGGGGGGTGAATAGGCAACTACCAATTTTTACTTTTCTTTACCAAATTAAACTTTGCATCAAAGTAGGTTGTCTAGATGTGCAACTAGGTGAGCAACCTATATGATGCAATAACAACAAGCATACAAGCAAGCAAGAGAAGTAACACTAAAGAGCTTGCACAAGTAAAGGTAAGAGATAACCAAGAGTGGATCCGGTGAAGACGAGGATGTGTTACCGAAGTTCCTTCCATTGAGCGGAAGTACGTCTCCGTTAGAGCGGTGTGGAGGCACAATGCTCCCCAAAAAGCCACTAGGGCCACTGTATTCTCCTCACGCCCTCACACAATGCGAGATGCCGTGATTCCACTATTGGTGCCCTTGAAGGCGGCAACCGAACCTTTACAAACAAGGTTGGGGCAATCTCCACAACTTAATCGGAGGCTCCCAACAAAACCACGAAGCTTCACCACAATGGACTATGGCTCCGTGGTGACCTCAACCGTCTAGGGTGCTCAAACACCCAAGAGTAACAAGATCCGCTAGGGATGAGTGGGGGAATCGAAAATCCCTTGGTGGAAGTGTAGATCGGGGCCTTCTCAACCACTCCCGAGCAAATCAACAAGTTTGATTGGCTAGAGAGATAGATCGGGCGAAAATGGAGCTTGGAGCATTTAATGGAGCTTGAGCAATAAATGGAGCTTGAGGGGGAAGAGGTAGGTCAAAGGGAAGAAGGGGACCCCTTTTATAGTGGGGGCAACAATCCAACCGTTGCCCCTCACCAACCAGCCCCACAGGCGGTACTACCTAAGGGGGCGGTACTACCGCTAGGTCAGCGGTACTGCCGCACCAGCCAGCGGCACTGCCGCGCAGAGGAGACTAGTAGGGAATAGGACCCAACGCGGTACTACCGCGGTGGTAGGGGCGGTACTACCGCTCTTGAAACGGTACTACCGCCTCTACAACCGCAACTAGTGCCGCAAAACCCGACATGAGAAAAAGACCCCTCAAGTCGAGGCGGTAGGAGCCAGACAGCCCAGCGGTATTATGGCAGCGGGGTCACGGGCGGTACTACCGCTGTGGAGCGGAACTGCCGCTTGTGACCCTTCGACCGTACTACCGCTGGTAGTGCGGTCCTACCGCTGGGACACTAAAGAGAGAGAGAGAATCTCTCCAAAGAGGCTGAGGACGAGGCGGTGGTGCCAGGCATCCTAGCGGTACTACTGCTGTGGAGTCACGGGCGGTACTACCGCTGGGGAGCGGTACTGCCGCTTGTGGCTCCTCAGCGGTACTACGGCTGGGTTGCGCGGTACTACCGCTGGGACCCAGACAGGACAAAGAAAAGCGGAGAGATCTCTTCAATGGAATGGAAAATCTTGGAGGGTGAGAAGCTGATGTGTACGTGTTGATTCCACCCATGCAATACCCCAGCGGACCCCCTCTTGATAGAACGTTGCCCTCTACGCAACTAGTCCACCGAGAGAGAAACGAAAGAGCTACACCGTCTTGAAAGACACTTCGAAGGGAAGAAAACGTCTCGTGCCAGGGGTGAATCTGTGAACTATTCAAAGCACATGATTAGTCCGCAAACATGTTGTCATCAATCACCAAAACTACCTTGAGAGAGATATGCCGTAACACCCTCTACTATGGCGCGCCCTGGGGAGTCCTACTCCCACCGGGAGTAGGATTCCCCCCTTCCATGTAGTAGGAGTAGAAGAGAAGGAAAGGGAAAAGAGAAGAGAAGGAAGGAGGGGGCGCCGCCCCTCCCCCTAGTCCAATTCGGACTAGGCCTGGGGGGGGGGCACAACCTCCCCTCTCTCTTTCCCCTAAAGCCCAATAATTCCCATATACTCCCCGGCGAATTCCCGTAACTCTCCGGTACTCCGATAAATACCCGAACCACTCAGAACCTTTCCGATGTCCAAATATAGCCTTCCAATATATCGATCTTTACGTCTCGAACATTTCGAGACTCCTCGTCATGTCCCTGATCTCATCCGGGACTCCGAACAACCTTAGGTACATCAAAACACATAAACTCATAATACCGATCGTCACCGAACGTTAAGCGTGCGTACCCTACGGGTTTGAGAACTATGTAGACATGACCGAGACTCATCTCCGGTCAATAACCAATAGCGTAACCTGGATGCTCATATGGCTCCTACATATTCTACGAAGATCTTTATCGGTCAAACCGCATAACGGTATACGTTGTTCCCTTTGTCATCGTATGTTACTTGCCTGAGATTCGATCGTCGGTATCTCAATACCTAGTTCAATCTCGTTACCGGCAAGTCTCTTTACTCGTTTCGTAATGCATCATCCCGCAACTAACTCATTAGTCACATTGCTTGCAAGGCTTATAGTGATGTGCATTACCGAGAGGGCCCGGAGATACCTCTCCGACAATCGGAGTGACAAATCCTAATCTCGAAATACGCCAACCCAACAAGTACCTTCGGAGACACCTGTAGAGCACCTTTATAATCACCCAGTTACGTTGTGATGTTTGGTAGCACACAAAGTGTTCCTCCGGTAAACGGGAGTTGCATAATCCCATAGTCATAGGAACATGTATAAGTCATGAAGAAAGCAATAGCAACAAACTAAACGATCATCGTGCTAAGCTAACGGAATGGGTCAAGTCAATCACATCATTCTCTAATGACTATGGCTAGGAAACTTAACCATCTTTGATTCAACGAGCTAGTCAAGTAGAGGCATACTAATGACACTCTATTTGTCTATGTATTCACACATGTACTAAGTTTCCGGTTAATACAATTTTAGCATGAATAATAAACATTTATCATGATATAAGGAAATAAATAATAACTTTATTATTGGCTCTAGGACATATTTCCTTCAGTCTCCCACTTGCACTAGATACAATAATCTAGTTCACGTCTTTATGTGATTAGTTCACATCTCCATGTGACTAATACCCAAAGGGTTTACTAGAGTCAATAATCTAGTTCACATCGCTATGTGATTAACACCCAAAGAGTGATAATGTTTTGCTTGTGAGAGAAGTTTAGCCTATGGGTCTGCAACATTCAGATCCGTATGTATTTCGCAAATTTCTATGTCTACAATGCTCTGCACGGAGCTACTCTAGCTAATTGCTCCCACTTTCAATATGTATCCAGATCGAGACTTAGAGTCATCTAGATCGATGTAAAAAGCTTGCATCGACGTAACTCTTTACAACGAACTCTTTTATCACCTCCATAACTGAGAAATATTTCCTTAGTCCTTTAAGGATAATTTTGACCAATGTCCAGTGATCTACTCCTAGATCACTATTGTACTCCCTTGCCAAAAAGATGCTAATGTATGCAATAGGACTGGTAAACAGCATAGCATACTTTATAGAACCTAGGACTGAGGCATAGGGAATGACTTTTCATTCTCTTTCTATTTTCTTCTGTGGTCGGGTTTTGAGTCTTTACTCAACTTCACACCTTGCAACACAGGCAAGAACCCCTTCTTTGACTGTTCCATTTTGAACTACTTCAAAATCTTGTCAAGGTATGTACTCATTGAAAAAACTTATCAAGTGTCTTGATCTATCTCTATAGATCTTGATGCTCAATGTGTAAGCAACTTCATCAAGGTCTTTCTTTGAAAAACTTTTTTCAAACACTCCTTTATGCTTTCCAAAAAATTCTACATTATTTCCGATCAACAATATGTCATTCACATATACTTATCAGAAATGCTGTAGTGCTCCCACTCACTTTCTTGTAAATACAGGCTTCACCGCAAGTCTGTATAAAACTATATGCTTTGATCACTTATCAAAGCGTATATTCCAACTCCGAGATGCTTGCACCAGTCCATAGATGGATCGCTGGAGCTTGCATCATTTTGTTAGCACCTTTAGGATCGACAAAACCTTCTGGTTGCATCATATACAACTCTTCTTTAAGAAATCCATTAAGGAATGCAGTTTTGTTATCCATTTGCCAGATTTCATAAAATGCGGCAATTGCTAACATGATTCGGACAAACTTAAGCATAGATACGAGTGAGAAACTCTCATCGTAGTCAACACCTTGAACTTGTCGAAAACCTTTTTGCGACAATTCTAGCTTTGTAGATAGTAACACTACTATCAGCTGTCGTCTTCCTCTTGA
Organism: Triticum aestivum; assembly: GCF_018294505.1. Taxonomy (NCBI): domain Eukaryota; kingdom Viridiplantae; phylum Streptophyta; class Magnoliopsida; order Poales; family Poaceae; genus Triticum; species Triticum aestivum. The sequence goes on from NC_057812.1 coordinate 200,159,773, forward strand.
AGATCCATTTATTCTCAATGGCTTGCCGATCATCGGGCAAGTCAATCAAAGTCCATACTTTGTTCTCATACATGGATCCCATCTCAGATTTCATGGCCTCAAGCCATTTTGCGGAATCTGGGCTCATCATCGCTTCCTCATAGTTCGTAGGTTCGTCATGGTCAAGTAACATGACCTCCAGAACAGGATTACCGTACCACTCTGGTGCGGATCTCACTCTGGTTACCTACGAGGTTCGGTAGTAACTTGATCTGAAGTTACATGATCATCATCATTAGCTTCCTCACTAATTGGTGTAGGAGTCACAGGAACAGATTTCTGTGATGAACTACTTTCCAATAAGGGAGAAGGTACAATTACCTCATCAAGTTCTACTTTCCTCCCACTCACTTCTTTCGAGAGAAACTCCTTCTCTAGAAAGGATCCATTCTTAGCAACGAATGTCTTGCCTTCGGATCTGTGATAGAAGGTGTACCCAACTGTCTCTTTGGGTATCCTATGAAGACACATTTCTCTGATTTGGGTTTGAGCTTATGAGGATGAAACTTTTTCACATAAGCATTGCAACCTCAAACTTTAAGAAATGACAACTTTGGTTTCTTGCCAAACCACAGTTCATATGGCTTCGTCTCAACGAATTTAGATCGTGCCCTATTTAATGTGAATGCAACTGTCTCTAATACATAACCCCAAAATGATAGTGGTAAATCGGTAAGAGACATCATAGATTGCATCATATCTAATAAAGTACAGTTACGATGTTCGGACACACCATTATGCTGTGGTGTTCCAGGTGGCGTGAGTTGCGAAACTATTTCGCATTGTTTCAAATGAAGACCAAACTCGTAACTCAAATATTCTCCTCCATGATCAGATCATAGAAACTTTATTTTCTTGTTACGATGATTTTCCACTTCCCTATGAAATTATTTGAACTTTTCAAATGTTTCAGATTTATGTTTCATCAAGAAGATATACCCATATCTTACTCAAATCATCTGTGAAGGTCAGAAAATAATGATACCTGCTGCGAGCCTCAACACTCATTGGACTGCATACATCAGTATGTATTATTTCCAACAAGTCTGTTGCTCGCTCCATTGTTCCGGAGAACGGAGTCTTAGTCATCTTGCCCATGAGGCATGGTTAGCAAGCATCAACTGATTCATAATCAAGTGATTCCAAAATCCCATCAGCATGGATTTTCTTCTTGCGCTTTAAACCAATATGGCCTAAACGGTAGTGCCACAAATAAGTTGCACTATCATTATTAACTTTGCATCTTTTGGCTTCAATGTTATGAATATGTGTATCACTACGATCGAGATTCAATAAACCATTCACCTTAGGTGTATGACCATTGAAGGTTTTATTCATGTAAATAGAACAACAATTATTCTCTGACTTTAAATGAATAACCATATTGCAATAAACATGATCAAATCATATTCATGCTTAACGCAAACACCAAATAACATTTTTTTAGGTTCAACACTAATCCCGAAAGTATAGGGAGTGTGCGATGATGATCATATCAATCTTGGAACCACTTCCAACACACATCGTCACTTCTCCCTTAACTAGTCTCTGTTCATTCTGCAACTCCCGTTTCGAGTTACTAATCTCAGCAACTGAACTAGTATCAAATACTGAGGGGTTGCTATAAACACTAGTAAAGTACACATCAATAACATGTATATCAAATATACCTTTGTTCACTCTACCATCCTTCTTATCCGCCAAATACTTGGGGCAGTTCTGCTTCCAGTGACCAGTCCCTTTGCAGTAGAAGCACTTAGTCTCAGGCTTAGGTCTAGACTTGGGCCTCTTCACTTGAGCAACTTGCTTGCCGTTCTTCTTGAAGTTCCCCTTCTTCCCTTTGCCATTTTCTTGAAACTACTGGTCTTGTCAACTATCAACACTTGATGCTTTTCTTGATTTCTACCTTCGTCGATTTCAGCATCACGAAGAGCTTGGGAATCATTTCCGTTATCCCTTGCATATCATAGTTCATCACGAAGTTCACTAACTTGGTGATGGTGACTAGAGAATTCTGTCAATCACTATCTTATCTGGAAGATTAACTCCCACTTGATTCAAGTGATTGTAGTACTCAGACAATCTGAGCATATGCTCACTAGTTGAGCGATTCTCCTCCATCTTTTAGCTATAAAACTTGTTGGAGACTTCATATCTCCCAACTCGGGTATTTGCTTGAAATATTAACTTCAACTCCTGGAACATCTCATATGCTCCATGACATTCAAAACATCTTTGAAGTCCCGATTCTAAGCCATTAAGCATGGTGCACTAAACTATCAAGTAGTCATCATATTGAGCTAGCCAAACGTTCATAACGTCTGCATCTGCTCCTGCAATAGGTCCGTCACCTAGCGGTGCATCAAGGACATAATTCTTCTGTGCAGCAATGAGGATAAACCTCAGATCACGGATCCAATCCGCATCATTGCTACTAACATCTTTAACACAATTTTCTCTAGGAACATATCAAAATAAACGGGGAGCTACATCGCGAGCTATTGATCTACAACATAGTTATGCAAATACTATCAGGACTAAGTTCATGATAAATTAAAGTTAATTAATCATATTACTTAAGAACTCCCAATTAGATAGACATCCCTCTAGTCATCTAAATGATCACGTGATCCAAATCAACTAAACCAAGTCCGATCATCACGTGAGATGGAGTAGTTTTCAATGGTGAACATCACTATGTTGATCATATCTACTATATGATTCACGCTCAACCTTCCGGTCTCTAGTGTTCCGAGGCCATATCTGCATATGCTAGGCTCGTCAAGTTTAACCCGAGTATTCCGCTGATATGTCTCCGTCATATCTATAATTTTTGATTGTTCCATGCCAATATTATTCAACTTTCATATACTTTTTGGCAACTTTTTATATTATTTTTGGGACTAACATATTGATCCAATGCCCAGTGCCAGTTCCTATCTGTTGTATGTTTTTGGTTTCGCAGAATACCCATATCAAACGGAGTCCAAACGGGATAAAAACGGATGGAGCTTATTTTTGGAAAATATGGAAAATTCGGAAGGAAAATCAACGCGAACCAGTGCCCGAGGTGGTCACGAGGCAGGGGGGCACGCCCCTACCCTCGTGAGCCCACCGTAAGGCGGTTGACGCTCTTCTTTTGCCGCAAGAAAGCTAATATTCGGAAAAAAAATCACGGTGAAGGTTTCAGGCCAATCGGAGTTACGGATCTCCATATATATATGAAACGGTGAAACAGAGCCAGAAAACACAGAACCAGAGAGAAACAGAGAGATAGATCCAATCTCGGAGGGGCTCTCGCCCCTCCCATGCCATGGGAGCCAAGGACCAGAGGGGAAACCCTTCTCCCATCTAGGGAGGAGGTCAAGGAAGAAGAAGAAGAAGGGGGCCCTCTCCCCCTTGCTTCCGGTGGCACCGGAGTGCCACCGGGGGCCATCATCATCACTGCCATCTTCACCAACTCTTCCCCCCTCTATGCAGCAGTGTAACCTCTCTCTTACCCACTATAATCTCTACTTAAATGTGGTTCTCAACGCTATATATTATTTCCCAATGATGTATGGCTATCCTATGATGTTTGAGTAGATCTGTTTTGTCCTAATGGCTATTTGATGATCAAGATTGGTTTGAGTTGTATGTTTTATTATTGGTGCTGTCCTATGGTGCTCTCCGTGTCGCGCAAGCATGAGGGATTCCCACTGTAGGGTTTGCAATATGTTCATGATTTGCTTATGGTGTGTGGTGTGAGTGACAGAAGCACAGACCCGAGTAAGTAGGTTGTTTGCATATGGGATAAAGGGGACTTGATACTTTAATGCTATGGTTGGGTTTTACCTTAATGAATCTTTAGTAGTTGCGGATGCTTGCTAGAGTTCCAATCATAAGTGCATATGATCCAAGTAGAGAAAGTATGTTAGCTTATGCCTCTCCCTCAAATAAAATTGCAATAATGATTACCGGTCTAGTTATCGATTGCCTAGGGACAAATAACTTTCTTGTTGACAAAAGCTCTCTACTAAAACTAATTTAGTTGTGTCTTTATCTAAACAGCCCCTAGATTTTATTTTCGTGTTCTTTACTTTCTTGCAAACCTATCCAACAACACCTACAAAGTACTTCTAGTTTCATACTTGTTCTAGGTAAAGCGAACATCAAGCGTGCATAGAGTTGTATCGGTGGTCGATAGAACTTGAGGGAATATTTGTTCTGCCTTTAGCTCCTCGTTGGGTTCGACACTCTTACTTATCGAAAGAGGCTACAATTGATCCCCTATACTTGTGGGTTATCAAGACCTTTTTCTGGCGCCGTTGCTGGGGAGCAATAGCGTGGGGTGAATATTCTCGTGTGTGCTTGTTTGCTTTATCACTAAGTAATTTTTATTTGCTGTTCTTAGTTGTTTTCTATCTTTAGTTATGGGTAGGAAACGCAAAATACCAAAAAAATTAGTTGTACCTACTAAACCAATGGTTGAAGAACCACTCAAAATCTATCACACTGCTGAAGCTTATTACTTGGATCATCTTCGATCCCTATGTGCTCGTGCTGAAACCCCAACTAGCTTAGTTGAGGGAAAATCTTTAGATGAGCATGCTTGTTATGCGCAACACCGTATATCTGAAAGAGGGAAACGTTTATTGGATCAAATTCATCGTTTGCAATGCTATGCTTGGAATTTATGTTATATATAGTTTTACTTGTTGTTCTGAAAACCCTAAGAAACACCTTCCCTACCAATGTGAGTTTATTGATAATGGAATCGTATCTTCGTATGCTAAGGGTGTTTATAGTTACTATGATGTTCAACAAATTGAAGAATTTGTTGCTTTTAAGGGTGCTTATGAAATTGCTTCTTTGATTGAAAAGTATGATGCTACTCTTTACCAATCTGAAAATTCTGCCATACTTAAATATTGCATTGATAATTGTGCTTATAATGCTTATGTTAAACCATATCTTGAGGAATACTCCGCTGTCCAAGAAGAGACTAATATTTTGCAGGAGTCTATGGAAGAAGAAATTGATGAAACTGTGAGCTCATTAGATGAAAAAGATGAGGAAGAGAGCGAAGAACAAAGGGAGGAAGAGCAGATTGATCACCCGTGCCCACCTTCTAATGAGAGTAACTCTTCAACTCATACATTGTTTAATTCCCCATCGTGCTTACCGAAGGATGATTGCTATGATGATTGTTATTGATCCCATTGATTCTCTTGAAATATCCCTTTTTGATGATTCTTGCTATGCTTGTGGCCAAGATGCCAATATGAATTATGCTTATGGAGATGAACTTGCTATATTTCCTTATGTTAAACATGAAATTGTTGCTGTTGCACCCACACATGATAGTCCTATTATCTTTTTGAATTCTCCCGACTACACTATATCGGAGAAGTTTGCTCTTATTAAGGATTATATTGATGGGTTGCCTTCTACCGTTGCACATGATGATTTTGATGAATAAAATATGCATGTGCTTGCTGCTCCTACTTGCAATTATTATGAGAGAGGAACTGTATCTCCACCTCTCTATGTTTCCAATACGATAAAATTGCAAGAAACTATTTATACTATGCATTGGCCTTTATTTTGTGTGCATGAATTGTTCTTTTATGACATGCGGATGCATAGGAAGAGAGTTAGACTTTGTCATTACATGATATATGTTACCTTGTGCTCACTACTAAATTATAAATCATTGTTAATTAAAATTGGCTTTGATATACCTTGGGATCCGGGTGGATTCATTACTTGAGCACTATATGCATAGCTTAATGGCTTTAAAGAAAGCGCTGCCAGGGAGACAACCCGGAATTTTTAGAGAGTCATTTATTTCTGTTGTGTGCTTTTATAAAGTTTATAAATAAAAATAATGTGCCAAGGTTTGCCTTTAGGATGTTTACATTTGCTTGAGGGTTTGTACGGTGCAGGACAGAAACTTTGGCTGTAGTGCACGATTTTACATTTTTAGCTGGAACGTCAAATGGTTCTGATTCTTTTTGCACTGTCTTCCTATACAATTTTTTTTTCATAATTTTGGTAGAATTTTTCAAGTATAAGAAGTATGGTGAATGTTCAGATTACTAAAGACTGTTCTGTTTTAGACAGATTCTGTTTTTGATGCATAGTTTGCTTGTTTTGATGAAACTATCAATTTATATCAGTGGATTAAGCCATGAAAAATTTATATTACAGTAGACACAATGAAAAAACAAAATATGAATTGGTTTGCAACAATACTTAGAGTAGTGATTTGCTTTATTATACTAACGGATCTTACCGAGTTTTCTGTTGCAGTTTTGTGTGGATGAAGTGTTCGATGATTGAGAAGGTCTCGATGTGAGAAGAAGGAAGAGAGGCAAGAGCTCAAGCTTGGGGATGCCCGAGGCACCCCAAGTAAATATTCAAGGAGACTCAAGTGTCTAAGCTTGGGGATGCTAGGGAGGCATCCCCTCTTTCTTCAACAAATATCGGTATGTTTTCGGATTCGTTTCGTTCATGCGATATGTGCAAGTCTTGGAGCATATTTTGCATTTAGGTTTTTATTTTTCTTTTTATGCACCATTCTGGTATGAGATAGTCCTTGATTGATTTATAGAATGCTCTTTGCACTTCACTTACATTTTTTGAGTATGGCTTTATAGAATGCTTCATGTGCTTCACTTATATCATTTGAAGTTTGGATTGCCTGTTTCTCTTTACTTAGACAACCGCCATTTGCAGAATGCTCTTTTGCTTCACTTATATTTGTTAGAGCACGGGCATATCTTTTGTAGAAAGAACTAAACTCTCTTGCTTCACTTATATCTATTTATAGAGATGACAGGAACTGGTCATTCACATGGTTAGTCATAAAATCCTACATAAACTTATAGATCACTGAATATGATATGTTTGATTCTTTGCAATAGTTTTGCGATATAAAAATGGTGATACTAGAGTCGTGCGAGTCGAGTAATTGTGAAATTGAGAAATACTTGTGTTGAGGTTTGCAAGTCCCGTAGCATGCACGTATGGTGAACCGTTATGTAAAGAACTTGGAGCATGAGGTGTTTATTGATTGTCTTCCTTATGAGTGGCGGTCGGGGACGAGCGATGGTCTTTTCCTACCGATCTATCCCCCTAGGAGCATGCGCGTAGTACTTTGTTTCGATGACTAATAGATTTTTGCAATAAGTATGTGAGTTCTTTATGACTAATGTTGAGTCCATGGATTATACGCACTCTCACCCTTCCATCATTGCTAGCCTCTTCGGTACCATGCATTGCCCTTTCTCACCTCAAGAGTTGGTGCAAACTTCGCCGGTGCATCCAAACCCCGTGATACGATACGCTCTATCACACACAAACCTCCTTATATCTTCCTCAAAACAGCCACCATACCTACCTATTATGGCATTTCCATAGCCATTCCGAGATATATTGCCATGCAACTTCCATCATCATCATATACATGACTTGAGCATTTATTGTCATATTGATTTGCATGATCGTAAGATAGCTAGCATGATGTTTTCATGGCTTGTCCATTTTTTTTGATGTCATTGCTACACTAGATCATTGCACATCCCGGCACACCGCCGGAGGCATTCATATAGAGTCATATCTTTGTTCTAGTATCCAGTTGTAATATTGAGTTGTAAGTAAATAAAAGTGTGATGATCATCATTATTAGAGCATTGCCCAAAAAAAGAGAGGCCAAAGAAGCCTAAATAAAAAAAGGGGGCCAAAGAAGCCCGCAAAAAAAGAAAAAAAGGGGCAATGTTACTATCCTTTTACCACACTTGTGCTTCAAAGTAGCACCATATTCTTCTTATAGAGAGTCTCTTGAGTTATCACTTCCATATACTAGTGGGAATTTTCATTATAGAACTTGCCTTGTATATTCCAATGATGGGCTTCCTCAAATACCCTAGGTCTTCATGAACAAGCAAGTTGGATGCACACCCGCTTAGTTTTAGTTTGAGCTTTCATACACTTATAGCTCTAGTGCATCCGTTGCATGGCAATCCCTACTCCTCACATTGACATCAATTGATGGGCATCTCCATAGCCCGTTGATTAGCCGCATCGATGTGAGACTTTCTCCTTTTTTGTCTTCTCCACATAACCCCCACCATCATATTCTATTCCACCTATAGTGCTATGTCCATGGCTCGCGCTCATGTATTGCGTGAAAGTTGAAAAGGTTTGAAAACGTCAAAAGTATGAAACAATTGCTTGGCTTGTCATTGGGGTTGTGCATGATGTGAATGCTTTGTGTGGTGAAGATGGAGCATAGCCAGACGATATGATTTTGTAGGGATGAGCTTTCTTTGGCTATGTTATTTTAATAAGACATAATTGCTTGGTTGGTATGCTTGAAGTATTATTATTTTTATGTCAGAGGATAGATTATTGCTTTGAATCACTCATGTCTTAATATTCGTGCCATGATTAGACATATGATCAAGATTATGCTAGGTAGCATTCCACATCAAATTTTTTCATTTACCTACTCGAGGACGAGCAGGAATTAAGCTTGGGGATGCTGACACGTCTCCGTCGTATCTATAATTTTTGATTGTTCCATGCCAATATTATTCAAATTTCATATACTTTTTGGCAACTTTTTATATTATTTTTGGGACTAACATATTGATCCAGTGCCCAGTGCCAGTTCCTGTCTATTGCATGTTTTTGGTTTCGCAGAATACCCATATCAAACGGAGTCCAAACGGGATAAAAACGGACGGAGCTTATTTTTGGAAAATATGGAAAATTCGGAAGGAAAATCAACGCGAACCAGTGCCCGAGGTGGTCACGAGGCAGGGCCCCCCCCCTTAGGGCACGCCCCCTACCCTCGTGAGCCCACCGTAAGGCGGTTGACGGTCTTCTTTTGCCGCAAGAAAGCTAATATTCAGAAAAAAAATCACGACGAAGGTTTCAGGTCAATCGGAGTTACGGATCTCCATATATATACGAAACGGTGAAACAGAGCCAGAAAATGCAGAACTAGAGAGAAACAGAGAGATAGATCCAATCTCGAAGGGGCTCTCGCCCCTCCCATGCCATGGGAGGCAAGGACCAGAGGGGAAACCCTTCTCCCATCTAGGGAGGAGGTCAAGGAAGAAGAAGAAGAAGGAGGGCCCTCTCCCCCTTGCTTCCGGTGGTGCCGGAGTGCCACCGGAGGCCATCATCATCACTGCCATCTTCACCAACTCTTCCCCCCCTCTATGCAGCGATGTAACCTCTCTCTTACCCGCTGTAATCTCTACTTAAACATGGTGCTCAACGCTATATATTATTTCCTAATGATGTATGGCTATCCTATGATGTTTGAGTAGATCTGTTTTGTCCTAATGGCTATTTGATGATCAAGATTGGTTTGAGTTGTATGTTTTATTATTGGTGCTGTCCTATGGTGCTCTCCGTGTCACGCAAGCGTGAGGGATTCCCACTGTAGGGTTTGCAATATGTTCTTGATTTGCTTATGGTCGGTGGCGTGAGTGACAGAAGCACAGACCCGAGTAAGTAGGTTGTTTGCATATGGGATAAAGGGGACTTGATACTTTAATGCTATGGTTGGGTTTTACCTTAATGAATCTTTAGTAGTTGCGGATGCTTGCTAGAGTTCCAATCATAAGTGCATATGATCCAAGTAGAGAAAGTATGTTAGCTTATGCCTCTCCTTCAAATAAAATTGCAATAACGGTTACCGGTCTAGTTATCGATTGCCTAGGGACAAATAACTTTCTTGTTGACAAAAGCTCTCTACTAAAACTAATTTAGTTGTGTCTTTATCTAAACAGCCCCTAGCTTTTATTTTCGTGTTCTTTACTTTCTTGCAAACCTACCCAACAACACCTACAAAGTACTTCTAGTTTCATACTTGTTCTAGGTAAAGCGAACATCAAGCGTGCGTAGAGTTGTATCGGTGGTCGATAGAACTTGATGGAATATTTGTTCTGCCTTTAGCTCCTCGTTGGGTTCGACACTCTTACTTATCGAAAGAGGCTACAATTGATCCCCTATACTTGTGGGTTATCATCCGCGTGTGCAAACTGGCTTGCACCCGTTGTATGTGAACGTAGAGCTTATCACATCCGATCATCACGTGGTGTCTCGGCACGACGAACTGTCGCAACGGTGCATACTCAGGGAGAACACTTATACCTTGAAATTTAGTGAGAGATAATCTTATAATGCTACCGCTGAACTAAGCAAAATAAGATGCATAAAGGATAAACATCACATACAATCAAAATATGTGACATGATATGGCCACGATCATCTTGCACCTTTGATCTCCATCTCCAAAGTACTGTCATGATCTCTATCGTCACTGGCATGACACCATGATCTCCATCATCTTGATATCTATCAATATGTCGTCACATGGTCGTCTTGCCAACTATTGCTTTTGCAACTATTGCTATAGCATAGCGATAAAGTAAAGCAATTACATGGCACTTGCATCTTATGCAATAAAGAGACAACCATAAGGCTTCTGCCAGTTGCCGATAACTTTAACAAAACATGATCATCTCATACAACAATTTATATCTCATCACGTCTTGACCATATCACATCACAACATGCCCTGCAAAAACAAGTTAGACGTCCCTACTTTGTTGTTGCAAGTTTTACGTGGCTTCTATGGGCTGAGCAAGAACCGTTCTTACCTATGCATCAAAAACCACAATGCGGTATAGTGATTGCTTTTTGATCTTCAGAAAGAACCCTGTTCATTGAATCCGATTCAACTAAAGCTGGAGAAACAGACACCCACTAGCCACCTGTGTGCGAAGCACATCTGTAGAACCAGTCTCACGTAAACGTACGCGTAATGTCGGTCTGGGCCACTTCATCCAACAATGCCGCTGAATAAAGAATCAACTAGTGACGGCAAGCAATATGTATATACCCATGCCCACAACTCCTTTGTGTTCTACTCGTGCATATAACATCTACGCATAAACCTGGCTCAGATGCCACTGTTGGGGAACGCAGTAATTTCAAAAAAAATCTACGCACACGCAAGATCATGGTGATGCATAGCAACGAGAGGGGAGAGTATCGTCTACGTACCCTCGTAGACCATAAGCGGAAGCGTTATGAGAACGAGGTTGATATAGTCGTACGTCTTCACGATCCGACCGATCCAAGTACCGAACATACAACACCTTCGAGTTCAGCACACGTTTAGCTCGGTGACGTCCCACGAACTTCGATCCAGCAGAGCTTTGAGGGAGAGTTCCGTCAGCACGATGGCGTGATGACGGTGATGATGATGCTACCGACGTAGGGCTTCTCCTAAGCACCGCTATGATATGACCGAGGTGGATTATGGTGGAGGGGGGCACCGCACACAGCTAAAAGATCAACTAATCAACTTGTGTGTCTCCATGGGGTGCCCCCTCCCCCGTATATAAAGGAGTGGAGGAGGGGGAGGGCCGGCCCTCTACTATGGCGGGCCCTGGGGAGTCCTACTCCTACCGGGAGTAGGATTCCCCCCTTCCATGTAGTAGGAGTAGGAGAGAAGGAAAGGGAATAGAGAAGAGAAGGAAGGAGGGGGTGATACGTCTCCAACGTATCTATAATTTTTGATTGCTTCATGCTATTATATTATCTATTTTGGATGTCAATGGGTTTTATTTTACACTTTATATCATTTTTGGGACTAACCTACTAACTGGAGGCCCAACCCAAATTGCTTTTTTTTTGCCTATTTTAGGTTTTCGTCAAAAAGGAATATCAAACGGAGTCCAAACGGAATGAAACCTTCGGGAACGTGATTTTCTCAACAAACGTGGTCCAGGAGACTTGGAGTGGGCGTCAAGAAACAATCGGGGAGGCCACGAGGCAGGGGGGGCGTGCTTACCCCCTTGGGCATGCCGTCCACCCTCGTGGGCCCCTCGTTGCTCCACCGACCTACTTCTTCCTCCTATATATATCCACGTACCCTCAAACATCCAGGAGCACCATGAAAACCTAATTCCACCATCGCAACCTTCTATACCCGAGAGATCCCATCTTGGGGCCTTTTTCGGAGCTCCGCCAGAGGGGGCATCGATCATGGAGGGCCTCTACATAAACTCCATGGCCTCTTCGGTGATGTGTGAGTAGTTTACTTCAGACCTACGGGTCCATAGTTATTAGCTAGATGGCTTATTCTCTCTCTTTGGATCTCAATACAAAGTTCTCCTCGATCTTCTTGGAGATCTATTCAATGTAATCTTCTTTTGCGGTGTGTTTATCGAGATCCGATGAATTGTGGGTTTATGATCAAGTTTATCTATGAACAATATTTGAATCTCCTCTGAATTCTTTTATGTATGATTGGTTTATCTTTGCAAGTCTCTTCGAATTATCAGTTTGGTTTGGCCTACTAGATTGATCTTTCTTGCAATGGGAGAAGTGCTTAGCTTTGGGTTCAATCTTGCGGTGCTCGATCCCAGTGACAGAAAGGGAAACAACACGTATTGTATTGTTGCCACCGAGTATAAAAAGATGGGGTTTATATCATATTGCATGAGTTTATCCCTCTACATCATGTCATCTTACTTAAAGCATTACTCTGTTCTTATGAACTTAATACTCTAGATGCATGCTGGATAGCGGTCGATGTGTGGAGTAATAGTAGTACATGCAGAATTGTTTTGGTCTACTTGTCGCGGACGTGATGCCTATATACATGATCATACCTAGATATTCTCATAACTATGCTCAAATCTATCAATTGCTCGACAGTAATTTGTTTACCCACCGTAATACTTATGCTCTTGAGAGAAGCCTCTAGTGAAACCTATGGCCCCCGGGTCTATCTTCCATCATATTAATCTTCCAACACTTAGTTATTTATATCGTTGTTTATTTTACTTTGCATCTTTATTTCTCTTTATCATAAAAATATCAAAAATATTATCTTACAATATCTATCAGATCTCACTCTCGTAAGTGACCGTCAAGGGATTGACAACCCCTTTATCGCGTTGGTTGCGAGGTTCTTATTTGTTTGTGTAGGTGCGCGGGACTCGAGCGTGATCTCCTACTGGATTGATACCTTGGTTCTCAAAAACTGAGGGAAATACTTACGCTACTTTACTGCATCACCCTTTCCTCTTCAAGGGAAAACCAACGCAGTGCTCAAGAGGTAGCAAGAAGGATTTCTAGCGCCGTTGCCGGGGAGATTCGCGCCAAGTCAAGTCAAGATTTGACTCTCGACAACGAGCCATTTCTGGCGCCGTTACCGGGGAGATTCGCGCCAAGTCAAGTCAAGATTTGACTCCCAACAACGAGCCATTTCTGGCACCGTTGCCGGGGAGTCTATGCACAAGTCAAGACATACCAAGTACCCATCACAAACTCTTATACCTCGCATTACATTATTTGCCATTTGGCTCTCGTTTTCCTCTCCCCCACTTCACCCTTGCCGTTTTATTCGCCCTCTATTTTTTGTTCGCCTCCCTCTTTCTTTTGCTCCTCGCACTTTCTGCCGTTATGTCTGAAATTGGGGAAATTATTGTCTATATGGACAATAATAATAACATGGAAAATTTTGATGCTCCTGCTGAAGAACCCCCTATCTTACATACAAAAAATTCCAAATCGGTAGTGGTAATATTATTGGAAAAGGAGTTATCCAAGATTTCTTTACTTGTGCCGGTGCTTTGCCTTCTATGGGCAGTTCTATTCTTCATAGTACTAGTAGTCTTGTGGACGCTATCGCCATGCTTGTAGTTGAACTTGAAAGGCAATTTATGCACATGCATCCTTGCATACAAAGGATTTTCCTAGAATTTTCTAATATTGAGCATTCTTCTGTTAAGCGTGCCGCTACTATCTTTTTGGCTCATGAGTTCAGATTTATAATAAAAGAGGCCAAAGAAATCTTTGCGCACTACAGGGTGGAGGCTGGCCATCCTCCCATAGAGGCAATCCTCTTTGATCAAGAGGAAATAATGCGCTTTCAAACTCTAGACTTTGTTGCTTTTAATGAGAACCTTAGAAAAAAGGTTCCTACCAATGTTCTAGTTGATAGAATTTCTGAACTTAATAATAATTTTGCTATTCGAAATAATGATCTAGGATATTCTCTCGAGTATAGGCTTACGAAGTTTTGTCAAAGAATGCTTATAATGATGAATTGGTTGTGCAATATGAAGGGCCAAAGGAGGAACCTATACCTCCCAAAATTGATCTTGGGGACTTCTGTCCCATTAAATTTAGCCCTTTTGATTACTTTTGCTTGCCTCAAAGAAAACTTGCTGCTGAACATAGAGAATATGAAATGAGTTTTCGTGATCTATCCTATTATTATGGCAATACCTAGATCTATCCTTGCTTGTATGCCTAGCTAGGGGCGTTAAACGATAGCGCTTGTTGGGAGGCAACCCAATTTTATTTTTATTCCTTGCTTTTTGATCCTGTTTAGTAATAAATAATTTATCTAGAATCTGTTTTGGTTGTGTTTTTTTGTGTTTAATTAGTGTTTGTGCCAAGTAGATGTTGGAAATATGCCCTAGAGGCAATAATAAAAGTATTATTATTATATTTCCTTGTTCATGATAATTGTCTTTTATTCATGCTATAACTGTATTATCCGGAAATCATAATACACGTGTGAATACATAGACCACAATATGTCCCTAGTGAGCCTCTAGTTGACTAGCTCGTTGTGATCAACAGATAGTCATGGTTTCCTGGCTATGGACATTGGATGTCGTTGATAACGGGATCACATCATTAGGAGAATGATGTGATGGACAAGACCCAATCCTAAGCCTAGCACAAAAGGTCGTGTAGTTCGTTTGCTAGAGCTTTGCCAATGTCAAGTATCTCTTCCTTTGACCATGAGAGCGTGTAACTCCTGGATACCGTAGGAGTGCTTTGGGTGTATCAAACGTCACAACGTAACTGGGTGACTATAAAGGTGCACTACAGGTATCTCCGAAAGTATCTATTGTTTTATGCGGATCGAGACTGGGATTTGTCACTCCGTGTAAACGGAGAGGTATCTCTGGGCCCACTCGGTAGGACATCATCATATGCGCAATGTGACCAAGGAGTTGATCACGGGATGATGTGTTACGGAACGAGTAAAGTGACTTGCCGGTAACGAGATTGAACAAGGTATTGGATACCGACGATCGAATCTCGGGCAAGTAACATACCGATAGACAAAGGGAATTGTATACGGGATTGATTAAGTCCTTGACATCGTGGTTCATCCGATGAGATCATCGTGGAACATGTGGGAGCCATCATGGGTATCCAGATCCCGCTGTTGGTTATTGACCGGAGAACGTCTCGGTCATGTCTGCATGTCTCCCGAACCCGTAGGGTCTACACACTT